>NC_137980.1:43110491-43115491 GCF_963924665.1 Micromys minutus | reverse complement strand
CTGTGGGGGGTTTGGGTCCTGAAGATAGGACCTGGGGTATCTTCCCAATACACACCACCTGACCAGGTTTATACTAATAAAACCTTAGATTTCAGAGCCTACAGCCTCATCCATTCTGATTCTAGATCCAAGTTGCAGGATGGGAAAACTGAGCCAGAGACAATAGGAACCTCATTTTCTACTTTTCCATGTGTTCCCTATCGAGAGCCACTAAAAACCTCCCAATCCGTACCTTCACTGTCCCAAAACTTTTCTGCTCAGCCTCTCCAATACTCACTATTTTAGCATCTATACATGATTTTCTAAGGGGTTTTCATTTGTTTCCTCCATTTTTTTTTTATAGCTCTAACTGCTCTCAAACAAACAAAAAAAAAATGGATGTGTCTGATATCACCATTGTGATATCCATTGGTGTCACACCTAGCAAAAGCACAGAGATTTTGGAGATACAAATGCCAAGTCCTGCCTGGCCATGTTTAAGGACAGTGTGATATGGTTCTTGCTCCTGGAGCAAAGGCTGCAGGGTGGGGCCTCCACAAGCTTCAGGGAGTGTAAGTCTCATTTGTATAATAATGTCCTTTCTTCAGAGGTTAACAGTGACAATCAAAGGTGAAGGTGGGGCTGATGTGGTAGCAAAATGGTAAATGTTGTGACCTTCAGGACAGCCCTGAAGGCTATGATAATGAACTCTGAAAATATGAGTTCAAATATATATATACTTTCTCAACTATGCAAAACATAAGGATGCTATATGAATTGTATAAGGAGCTTCGCAGGTCTAAAGGGACAGAGACAGCTGCACTATGAGCCAGCCTCTCAAAAAGATAATAAAGGAGACAAAGAGATTTAGGGAGTTGTGATTGCAGAGCAAGATCCCACGTTTATGTGTACAAAGGCAGGCAAATTCCTGAGTTCAAGGTCAGCCTGGGACCGAGAGAGTTTAGGTCCAGGTTCAGGCACGGTAGGAACGTTAACTTCAGGGTGAAGTCCCACCCAGCTGCCTTACTGCTTGTGCTTAACAAACACAGGCAGAATTCTGAATTCATTTGCAATGTTAAAAAAAAAAAAGTGCTTACTCTCTCCTAAGAATCAAGGAGCTAAATCATAAAAAACGATAATCTTTGGGATAATCAAAAGAGAACCTAGAGTAAATGCCTATATTGATATGCAAATAAAAGACTGGGCTTGTGATCTGTGAGAGAGGAGCCATGTGGAAGCTTAGAGAAATGCAAGACAAAGCTGTCTCCAGCAGAACACCATCAGCCTAGACCTGCCATTGACTTCAAGTGGTTTGTTTGACTTCTTCCAGAAACCCCTTTTTTCAGAACCCTTCTTTAAGCCCAAGCTGGTCCTTGGCATATTGGCTCAAAGGGAAAGTTGGTGTTAGTAGTTCTTCTAAGTTATTCAGACTGAGCTGGTCTGATGGAAAACTGTTCCCTGGTGCTCTGCCGGATGTAGATGAGTCTTTGATCTCTTTCCATGTACTGAGTATTGCTTTCAGAGATGCAGAGGGGGTTTGAAGGGACACCCATTGGAAGCATCCAACACAATCTAGCTTGGATGTCTCTGCTTATAGATAGCTCTAATTTTTACACGTGTGTGTGTGTGTGTGTGTGTGTGTATGTGTGTGTGTGTTGTGTCTGCATGTGTGTGGTGTATGCATGTGAGTATAGGCATGCATGTACCATGACACACATGTGGAGGCCAGAGGATAACTTTTGATAGTCAGTTCTCTCCACTGAACATTCTAGAGATCAGGCTCAAGTTGTTGGTCTCTGGAAGCTGATTTTGAAAATTCGGCTCTGACAGAGATGCCAGGGCAGAACATTCCCATTTCCACACTGTGGCATCCATATTTACCCCTGAGGCTTCCAAGAACATGCAGAAACACCACAGTCCCGTGGACGGATGCAGTGAGGAGGAGGATCCAGAGCTTCATGGCAGTCTGTGCATTCACAGGAGGACAATCTTCACCCACTGCTACTAGAAGCAGAAGAAAAATAAAGATGAATTGGGAAGGAGAAGGTCACACTACGAGCTTGGTTACTCCTTGTCCTGGCCTCCCTGTCCCTCCCCTCCTCCCTAATGTTTATCAGTTCTCACCAGTCATGTTTTATCTCAAGCTGGTTCCTGTCTCAGAAAACACGACCCTCTCTGTTTGAAATCACTTCTTTTTAGAATACACTCCCTATTCTAAGAAAAAACAACAAACCCTTAGACTATAGAGTTTTAAAAATATATAAGAAAAGAGGAAACAGACCTATCAATAATTTCTCTATCTGATAAAGACCGCCAACCAGAATGTGTGTACACTTTTACACTGTTCTCATCATTTTATGAAATTAGAAAATCAAGTATCCTGATGTTGTACTTAAAAACATTTGTAACATGTCAAGGCTCAATAATGTGTGGGAGGGTACAAAAGCAGAAATATTTTTGTTTTTATAAATATACCACTGCACTGTTTCAGTCACTTTTGCTTGTCTTTCCTGAGGATGCCACTGTGTTAGCGACCACAGACCCTTAACCCTGTGTTTGTTTCAGGAACTCCCACGTGTGTTTTCTAAAGATGCCATGTGCATTGTGAAGTTTACTCACTCTAGCGCTCTGCTCTACCATTTCTTTCTTGCTCGGTTAGCATCTTGGTGCCGTGCTAATGAGGGCGCCTCTCTGGGCAATGTATAGAAGGCAGATCTGGCTGAACTGTACTCACAACTGAACAGAAGCAACTATTATCAGCTGTGTAAGAGTGTTCATCAGATACAGGAGACTGTTTGAATTCACTGGATCAAAGCAAACCGTCAGTTTTCAGTGATTTCAGAGCTCAGTAGCCACGTGTAAGTTAGAGCCATTGTACGAACAGTTCACAGGACACAACCATAATCAAAAAAAAAAAAAAAAAAAAGTGGCTGACCAATTCTTATCGACATGCATCTACCAAAAAGTCTCTGCAGAAAAGCAAATGTTATGCCAGAGATCATTAAAAAGTGAAGTTTCGGGGCTGAAGGTGAAAGATGACTCAGGGGTTAAGAACACATACTTCTCTTCCAGAGGACCTGAGTGAAATTCCCAGTATCCATGTGAAGTGGTTCACAACCTCCTATAGCTCCAGCTCCAGGAGATATGACGCCCTCTCTGGTTTGAGGGACCTGAATTCATATGCATAAACTCCTCCCACACTCATATACATTTAATCAGGAAATAAAACAAAAGTGCTTGGAAGAATAAAACTAAAATTGCCCCAGGCCTGTGTACATACACACACACACATACACACACACAGTCATGTACACATACACTCAGAAGTTATAAACAATCATGCTTGTCAGCTTCAACTCTTTTTCAGTGCATGTATGGATATTTTACCTGCATATATGTCTGATAATTGGAGAGGCCAAAAGACAGTATTGGATCCCCTAGTACTAGAGCCATAAACAGTTCTGAGGCACCATGTGGGTGCTGGGAATCATAGCTGATTCTTCTGGGAAAGTAGCAATACTCTTAACTGCTGAGCCATCTCTCCAGCCCCGTCCAACTTCTACTCTAAGTGGCTTGTGTCTGCTCTCCAAGCTTCTCCCTTCAGAACCCACAGCACACACTGTCTAGCCTCAGTGTGGCCAGATAATGGAAATGGTGATTTTGAGACTCTAGGTACCACTTGGCAGCATTCACACTGAAAACAGCTTTGTTGGTGAGGCTTCAGGCCAAGGGAGAGCTACCATAAGTATAGTAGACCTCCAGAAATCTCACAGGTAAGTTACTTCCAGCTAACAGACGAGTTACATCTAACAGTGGCAGGTTTTCCATTCGTTGAGGATCTGGGGGGTAGGAGTGGGGGACAGGTCTTCTGATCCTGTGAAACCACCACCACATGGCAAGGCAGGTATACAATATGCTCCATCATCTGCTTGCAGGCTCGGGTGTGAGGCATGAGCTTAGATTGGGTGTGGACTCCTGGCTCTTCCTCCGGCATACAGGGCAAAGAGAATGCATACAGTGATACAACCTACCGAAAGCCACGGTTTCTTTGAAGTGGCTTATTTGTATTAAAATATTATTCTAGTCCAGAGTTATGAACTGTTCATTTAAAGACCTTATTCTTTTTTTCTCCTTTATTTTTTAATATTTATTTTTATTTTATTTATATGTGTGGTGTTTACATTCACGCAGGCACCTACAAAGAGCACAGGGGGCAGGGGATCCCCTGAGCTGCTCGGTGTAGGTGCTGGGAAGCCATCTCCAGTTCTCTGACCTGCTGCGCCATCTCTTCACCTCTGCTCTACCCTTCACCTACCCTTTAACGATTCCATAACTGTGCACCATGCATCTCAGTCACACCCACCGCCCAACCCCACCCCTACCCCCTTGACCTCCCACTTTCATTACCTCTCCTTCTCTGGGGTGGGGGGGAAACTCCTGACGGCTATTGGTGTTGCATGCTGGAGTGCTGACTGGCATTGTTGGCTAGCCCTTGAGTGGGCAGCCGTGACTGCAGCAAACTCCTGAGCTTCACGGCCATGGGCTACGCTGTGTCCAGAAGATAATGTCTCGCCGCACTCTTTCCCATCCTCCAGAGCTTACCATGCACCAACCCTCTCCTCTACAGTGTGGAGCTGGGGTGTTAGTATAGATGCCCCATTTGGAGCTAAGCACTCACCAATCGCTTCTTCCCAGCTCTTTGACCAGCTATGAGTGTCTGCCGTAACCACTATAGAAGTTTCTCTGGCCAATGTTGAAAGTACAAATCTAAGGCCTCATCCTTTAAAAGAAGAAATGTATCTGTTTTTATTTCTACTTTACGTGTATGTGCTGCATGGATGTGTGGAGATGATGCTCCTGATGGTTGTGAGCCATACAACGCAGGGGCTTGGAACAGAATTCCAGTCCTCTAAATAAAATTCATGCCTCACATTCCCTTGTCTACAGGTGCTTTGTGAGACAGACTGACATCTCTTTTGTCCTGATTTGGAATAAGAGCACAAAGGAACAGATAAAACGGA
>NC_137980.1:42765491-43105491 GCF_963924665.1 Micromys minutus | reverse complement strand
GTGATCCACTGAATTTTACCATGGCTGAATTTATATGGAATATATATATGCATATATTCACTGCGTTTTGATATCTTGTTTGTTTTCAATATATCCCAACACAGTTTCCTCTTTCCCATTCCTCCTATGCCCCCATCACATTTTACTTTAAGTATGTGTACTAGATAGGATGTTGTGAACCACCCAATGCCAGTGCCTAGAAACCAAACTCGGGTCCTCTGCAAGAACAGTACATGGCTCTTAATAAGCCATCTCTCCAGCCCTGTGTGCTGCACATCTTATTGTGATGGTGAGTTTTATATCAACATGATATAAGCCAGAGTCACTGGAAAGGGGGAAATCTTAATTGGGAAAATGCTCCCATAATATCTGACTATAAGACATTTTCTTAATCAGTGATTGATGGGGAAGGGCCCACCCATTGTAGGTGGGACCATCCCTGAACTGCTGGTCCTGGATTCTATAAGAAAGCAGGTTGAGTAGCCATGAGAAGCAAGCCAGTAAGCAGCACCCCTCCATGGCCTCTTCATCAGCTCCTGTCTCCAGGTTCCTGCCCTGCTTGAGTTCCTGTCCTGACTTCCTTTAATGATGAGCAGGGATGAGGAAGCAAAAGCCAAATTAACCCTTTCCTCCCCTACGCTTTCTTTCAGTCATGGTGATTCACCACAGCAAGTGGGAACCCAAACTAAGACATTCATCATTAGTTTTGTTTCATTTCCAAAAATGATCATATACATTTGGGCCTTTGAGACATTTATAGATCTCCGTGTGTGGCCTGTGTCAGTCTCATGATGAACAATCTTTTCTCCATGTGAGATTTGGTTTGTTCGTGTTTTGCATCTACTCAAGGTAGGGTAGGGTAGGCTCAGATTCTGCCTGGCTGCAACCTAGAATCATTCAGATTCAGCCCAGAACCATGCCTACTGACTTGTAGCTGTGTGCCCTGGTGCTGGCTGGTGACTGTGTATTCAGATGAAGATCTAAACCCACCTGGGTACTGGCTTCTCTGGAGCCATTCTGGAACTAAGATACATACGCATAGTTGTGGAATCTGGGTTCAGCTCTGAAGTCTAGAGACAGGTTTGGGACTTGAGTCTGCTGGAATAAGGTATTGCCAAGCTATATGGCTTGGAGGCTGTGTGTGTGTGTGTGTGTGTGTGTGTGTGTGTGTGTGTGTGTGTAGGTGTGCTGCTGGTATTTAATGGCTGCTGACTCTTTATAAGATATGCCTGAAACCTACAGCCAGAGGAAGTATCTTAGAACTGAGTGGGTCTTCATCCTGTAATGTGTGAAGACAAGCCTAGGCAGTGGAAGCAGAGGTGCTACCCTGGTCAGCCTCATGCTGGTATGGGCCTTATGCCTAGAAAAAAAAAAATGCTACAGACAGTGGTCTGCAGCCTAGAGTTTAGAGGCCAGTTTAGCCATATAGAAGACTTAAGGGCTGGCCTAACAACAAGCCTAAAGCTAGGAACCTTTGGTATATGCCTGGTCCTACTGCAAATCCAATGAGAGTCATCCAGGTTGTCCCGGATCCTTGAGATATGGTATCTCACTAGTGTCAGTCTCAGTCTGGAGTTGCTAGCCTTGGGACAAAGGGTCTAGTGTAACATACTGGGAGGCTAAGACAGCCTGGGTCCTCAGGCCTTTGCAGGTCATCCTGATCCTGAGAGCATCGTGGGGACTGTTGGCATTGGAGATTATTAGCATTGAGAGAGGTCTTCATCCTTTGATGAAGGCGTCCTTGTAAATGTGCCCTCAGTAGTTAGAAACCTGGCTCCTGCCATCTGCCAGTGACACGTTCACTGTTTAATGTAACATGAATATAATGTACCCATATGTCTTTTTAAAAAGAAGAAGAAGAAAGAAAGAAATGAAAAACCTGATTTTTTAAGAACAAAATGAGGGCTGGAGAGATGGCTCAGTGGTTAAGAATGCTGACCGCTCTTCCAGAGGTCCTGAGTTCAATTCCCAGCAACCACATGGTGGCTCATAACCATCTGTCATGGGATCTGATGCCCTCTTCTGATGTGTCTGAAGACAGCTACTGTATACATACATACATACATACATATATATATATATATATATATATATATATATATATATATATATATGTCTCTTTTTTTTAAATAAAAGGGGTCATTTGACAATCTCTCACATTGAAATAGTACCTGAGAAAGTTCATAAGTATATATTTTAAGCCACATAAGGTGACAAAATCCCTACAATGAGGAACTATACGAAATACCATTAAGAGTAGGTGAGAAACCTGCTGTGGTGGCACACTTAGCACCTGGAAGGTAGAGGCAGGTGGATGGCTGTGAGTTCAATGCCAGCCTAGTCTACAGTCTTTTAAAAACAAAAAACATGGAGCAGACCTAGGCCCTCTGCACATGTGTAACAGTTGGTGGTGTGTGAATAAGTTTATCCTCCATAGACTCATGTGTTTGAATGCTTGGCCCACAGAGAATGACATTATTAGAAGGTATGGCTTTGATGGATGAAGTGTGTCACTGTAGGGGTGGACTTTGAGGTCTCTGTGCTCAAGTTCCACTTAATGTGGAATCGGAGTCTCCAATGGCTGCCTGCGGAAGATAGTTTTTCCTTGGCTGTCTTAGTCAGGGTTTTACTGCTGTGAACAGACACCATGACCAAGGCAAGTCTCATAAAGGACAACATTTAATTGAGGCTGGCTTACAGGTTCAGAGGTTCAGTTCATTATCATCAAGGTGGGGGCATGGCAGCATCCAGGCAGACATGGTGCAGGAGGAGCGGAGAGTTCTACATCTTCATCTAAAGGCTGCTGGCAGAAGACTGGCTTCCAGGCAGCTAGAATAAGGGTCTTAAAACCCACACCCACAGTGACAAACCTACTCCAACAAGGTCACACCTACTCTAGCAGGACCATGCCCTCTAATAGTGTTATTCCCTGGGCTGAGCATATGCAAACCATCACCCTGGCTTTGAATAAAAATGTAGTACTCCAGCTTCTCCAGTATCATGCCTGCCTGGATGTTACCATGGTGATAATGGACTGAACCTCTGAACTTGTAAGCCAGCCCCAATTAAATATTGTCCTTTATAAGAGGGAGTTGTCTTGGTCATGGTGTCTGTTCACAACAATAAAACCCTTACTAAGACAGTTGTGCAGCTGGGTTGTCATGTGAGACTCTTAAAGCAAGAGCAGGAGCTGACTCTGACTACAGTGCTTGCCTTCAGGACCCTTTCCCCTAACTGGGCTGCCTAGGCTAGCCTCAGTAGAAGATGTGCCTAGTCTTAATGCAACTCGATATGCAAGGCTGTTGAATATCTGTGGGAGGCCTCCCATCTTCTGAGAACCAAAGGAGTAGGGATGAATGGGGAAAGGGAGGTGAGAGGGAGGGACCGAGAAGAGAGGAAGGAAGGGAAGCTGTGACTGAAGTATAAAGTAATAAATAATAATAGTTAGTAATAAAAAAGTAGAAAGACTTTGAAAGAAGAAGGAATTTAGTGGGAATGGAGAGATCCAAGATGATAATAAGACTTCGATCAAATAACATGATATAAATATAAAATTATAAAAAAAATAAAAATTTTTAAAAGCAAGGTTCAGGAGGAATCACAGAATGACGTGAGGGGGTGATAAAAAGAAGACACCGAAGCCAGTCTGTTCATAAGTGGTTTATTTTTCAAATACGTTTGCCTTTTTATCCACCAATAAACACAGCATTTCTAAAAGTAACCATCCAGCCCTGTCCTGAAGTCTCTTAAGCATCTGCTAGCTCACGAGAGGCCGGGCTGGTGAGAAATCAGGGTCATTTCTTTCTTTCAAAAAATGTCTGTAAAAGAAAACATTTAGATTCTCAGAGATATGGAGTCTCTAAGAAACCAACCTTCATCGTCAAGCTGAAGCCCAGTTCCCACTGGCTGACACCACCCCCCCATGGTGGACGCCAGGGCCTGGACCAGTTCTGGATAAATGAGGCTCTGGTTCACTAAGAGATCACTGGACTCAGTGTGTCCACAGAAAAGTCGAACTATGCAGCTGATGGTCATAAATGCAGACAAACTAGAAAACAGGCATTTAAAAGAGCCATGCCTTTAATCCCAGCACTCAGGCAGGTGATTTCTGTGAATTTGAGGCCAACCTGGTCTGCATATCGAGTTTCAGGACAGCCAGAGAGACCCTGTATTTAAAAAAAAAAAAAGCTGTGGGCTCTAAGCTGGCGTCTCATTTCATGTTCCAGTGAACTGCTTTCCTGGTGTCAGAGACCTTACTCTCTCTCTCTCTCTCTCTCTCTCTCTCTCTCTCTCTCTCTCTCTTTCTCTCTCTCTCTCTCACTCACTCACTCACTCTCTCACTCACTCTCTCCCTCTATCTGTGTGTGTATGTTGTGTATGTTTGTAGGTGTGTCTAGGTATGCTTCTGTATGTGGAGGAATGTGTATATGTCTATATATGTCTGTCTGTGCACATCTATACATATCTGTTGGGAGTGTGTGTGGATGTATCTATGTATGTCTGTGTATTTGTGTGTGTGTGTGTATGTGTGTGTGTGTGTGTGTGTGTACGAATGCCTGTCTGTGTGTGGACCTGTGTCTGTGTGTCTCCTGTGTCTAAGTGTCTGTGCCATCCTATGCCTGTGTGGGCCTCTGATTTGGGCACCTTTGGTTTGAGGCTGAGGATGACGGTGAAAACAATGCCCCCCATCTTCAGCTCACCCCATTTTCTGCACAGATGTTACCACAGTAGGTCCAGCAGCACGTGTGGTTTCTGTGTATACATTTGAAAGTTCTAGAACACTTCTTGACGCAGTCATTAGCTTTCGGCTGGCCCCAGCACTCCTCGAGTAAGAGTTCTCCCGCTGAAATGGAAATGAAATCAAGAGAGGCTCGCAGAGCCCGCGAAGCAAGCCCTTTCTGAGCTTAGGCCTGCTCCTAGAGTCTGAGCCTAGATCCCTGCTAAGGTGTCTCTTCTACCTGCCCACACAGCAACGTCATTGCCTTGACCCCTGACCTCACAGAAATCTCCACTGAATTCATTACCTCAGCCCCCAAAGGCCTTACCAGACTCTGTATATCCCCAGCATACATGAGTCCATCTATAAAATATAGATTGATTTAACAAGAGGTGTGAAAATCCAAGATGTCCACTAGCTTCATTACAATACCTGCCTCGGGAGGCAGAGAAAGTACAGATAAGCTTTCTGGGTTTGTTCTTGTTTTTCTTGAGATGGGCTATCGTATTCTGGGCTATCCATGCATTCACAGGAAGCTGAAGATGCCCCTGAAGCCCTGCTTTCACCTCCCAAGCACTGGGATTGCTGCCAAGCTCAACCATGCCTGGCTTGAACCAGGTTTTCTCCACACTGCCTCCCTGCTGACTGCTCCATGACTCAGGCGTGGAGGTCAGAAGACATCTTTGTGGACTCAGCTCTCCTTAGAGCTAAGAACTCTGGTGTCTTGTCCCATTCTAAAAGATGTCTATACTTTAAAGTGTCATTACTAAATACCCATCTGGTTCTCGTGAAAGGGATCACAGGACTTCCGGAAGTCCAGAGGAAGGGGGCTCTTTCTGTTGGTTCTAGATCCTCAGAGGCAACAGAAAATAATCAGTCTTCAGGGCTCATGGTCAGGGTAGGAATGTTGCTGTTTGGGAAGTTTCCCAATTGGAGGCTAACCTGGGAAGTTGGAACCCGAATCAAAATGCCAGACACGGTACCCACTCCCTTGTTCAGAAATGAGTACAGCCCTTGCCCCGGGTCACAAGGCATTCTCACCACCTACAAGAATACTTGTTCTTTGTCCCTGCCAGAGCAGGTGGCAGCAGCAGCATGCAGAGGAACACCAGACACGGGGGCAGCGAGGGCTTCATGACGTTGACCGCGAGTGTCTAGATACGCTCTTTTCGCCTTCCCAGCTGCTGCTAAAGAACATGTAGATAAGTTGGGGAACAAAGGTGTGAGCCAAGGGGGAGCACCTATAGACTTTTAAACATCCCACCTTCTAGACACAACGCCTCACCCTCCACCCATCAACCGCAGATATGTCTGACCTCTAGCTCTGCCAGGTGATAGGTACCAAATGTCTTCTCCCCCACTGAAGAAAATACATACATTTTCATACATTCTTCCTTCCCTTGATTAAAGGATAGTTCAAGCTATCACTTGAGACTTACAAAAACTAAATATAAAATCTTACAGAATTTAAATATTAAAAAAAAAATCACAAAAGAGAGAAATAAAATCTACCTACTGATCCCATGACACTGGTGTGTGGCGTGTCATCGTCACTAATGTGGGCAAACGTACATTCACTGCTTTGATAAGACGGGAAAATATGTGAATTGTGTGGCATTCTTTTGGTTCTTTTTAATTTTTACATCTAATTTTTAGTTAGGATACAAAGTGACAAGTTTCTTTCTTTCTTTAGAAAATATTCTCTATGTATTAAATTTACTTTTAGACGCCACATGTGAGTACTGTATTTATGTTTACACCCCTCTTTCCTTCCTTCATTCCACCCCATCCATGTTCCCTAACCCCACTCTCAGCTTCATGGCTTCTTTTGCTTTAATTATTATTGCTACCCACCTGTGTAAACACATAAATCTATTTTAAAAAACAACCTGCTAGGTTCATGTTGGTGCTGTTCACATGTGTACGTATTTAGGAATGACCCCTTAAGGATGGAAAACCTATGGGGTGGGGGTAGGGGCTCGTCCCTGAAGAAAACTCATGTTCTTTCTTGGTAGCCATTAACTGCCTACAGCTCTTTACCTAGGGGTAGGGTCTTGTGAGAGTTCCTAGGTCCACACTGAAATCCCAATTGGTGTTTCCACGGTGCGAACTTTGTTTAGGCAACCATACTGGGGAGCTTTCTTGAGCGCAGCTCTGTGTCACATATAAAAGACGCTATCTTGCAGCGGACACATCCTGGCCCTCTGCTCTCACAGTTTGTTTCGGTTGATCCCACACACACTCCTCCCTCACCTCCCCCACATCACTTGTATCGGGCGCCTGCAGTATCCTCCTCTGTGTTTCTGTGTCTTGAGTATTCGATTCGCCTCCCGTTCCCTTTCTTTAGAAACTCTTTTCCCCTGCTCGCCGCTGCCTTTCTATTTTTCTGACCTACCCCATTTATTCCTACATAAATACACATAAACAAAATTAAGATCTGGGCCAGAAAGATGACTTAGTAGTTACAAAGGACTTCCTGCTCTCCCAGGGGACCCAAGTTCCACACCCAGCACCCACAATAGATCCGCTCACAACCACCTATAACTCCAGCACTAGGGGATCCAGCACCCTCTTCTGTCATCTGTGGGCTCCTGCAACCACGTGCCGTATACACAAAGACACATATGCATGCACATAAGAAAAGCTGGTATCCACTTATGAAAAGGAACATATGATATTTGCCTTCTTGAGTCTGAGATACATGGGCTCGAGATAAAACTTTCCAGATCCACCCACTTCCTGACATGTATATAGTTTCACAGCTGTGTGGCAAATAAAATAAATAAATAAAATAAAATCTCACAGTGTATTTGTGCCACATTCTCAGCATCCATCCATCTGTTGACCGGCATCTAGACTGATTCACATTTTCTTGCTATTGAGAATAGGCCGACAACAAACATGGACACTCAGGCATCTGTGTGGTGGGATACGTAGTCCTTTGGGTCAATGCTCGTGTGGCGTAACTCAGTCACATACTGGTTCTATTTTTAGTCTTTTGAGAAATCGCCACATTGATTTCCATAGTGGCTGCACATGTTTGCATGTTTCTTTCCCACGTTCTCCCCAACTTGAGCTATTCTTTGTTTATCTTGGCCATTCTGACCTGGGGGAGATAAACTCTAAAAGCAGCCTTAATTTGCATTTCCCTAACAAGAAGGACATTGGACCGTTTAAAATACTTACTGGCTGCTTGTTGTCTTGAAAATTACCCGTTTGGTTCATTGTCCTATTTATTGATAGCCAGGGAATTTTTGCTATTTAATGTTATAGTCATTTATGTATTCTGCATATTAGTCCATTCTCTCATTCTATAAGCTGTCTATTTGCCTTGCTAACAGTTTCCTTTGCCTTTTCCATTTTCTGTAGCATCCCATTTATAAATTCTGGGTGATTTTCTGTGCTGTTGGAGCCCTAACCAGGAAGATTTTGCCTGTACCTACATGTCACAGGGACATCACTGGGTCCTCTAGCAATTTCTGCAACTTCGATTTTAAAACAAAACAAAACGGGATTCACTGTGTAGCTCTGGCTGGCCTGGAACTCACTCTCTAGAGAAGACAGAGGAGCTGCACCATGAAATCTCCACAGTATTGTTGTCTAAACAAAAATTCATGTGGCCTTCAACTCAGATCCATCTGACTGAACCTCTCACATGCTTAAACTAAAGGCATGTGCCATCAATACCAGCGGCAATTCAAGTTTTAAATTAAGATCATCAATTCATCTTTTGATTGATCAATGGCTGTGTGTGTTCTCTAGAGAATTACCTGAAATTTTTATAATTTCCTATTTTTATGGCTGATAACACCCCATGTGTACCACATTTTTGTTGTCTGTTCAGCTGTTGGTGAACATCTAGGTTGATACCCGAGTGGGGTGGAGATACGCACATCCTTGAAGCTCATTGGCCAGCCAGCCTAGCCAAAGCCATGAGCTTCCGGCTAAAAGACTATTTCCAGATGTAAATATGGAATATATATATATATATATATATATATATATATATACATACATACATATATATATATACACACACACACACACACAAACATCATACACACAATGCTCACAATTCATACACACTCATGAACAAATGCACAGGGAAACCAAAATTTTTTTCAAAAAAAAAAAAGAGGGCTGGAGAGATGGCTCAGCAGTTAAGAGCACTGACTGCTCTTCCAGAGATCCTGAGTTCAAATTCCAGCAACCACATGGTGGCTCACAACCATCTGTGATGAGATCTGATGCCCTCTTCTGGTGTGTCTAAAGACAGCAATGATTTACTCACATGTATTAAATAAATAAATCTTTAAGAAAGAAAGAGACAGAGAAAGAGAGAGAGAGAGAGAGAGAGAGAGAGAGAGAGAGAGAGAAGGAAAGAAAGAAAGAAAGAACGAAAAAAAGAAAGAAAACGAAAGAAAGAAAGAAAGAAAGAAAGAAAGAAAGAAAGAAAGAAAGAAAGAAGAACACCAAATACTGGTAAGCATGTGGAGAAGAGGAAAATCACACGCCGTTGGTGGGATGTAATCTTTTGTAGCTGCTTTGGAAATTACTCTGATGGAGGGTGTTCCTCAAAAACAAAAATAGAACTACCATAGGTACCACCCTATGTAGTAGGATACTACATCAGGGTATCATAGAGACCTGGGCTTCCATGTACAGTACTGCACTAATAGCAATCAACAAGAAACAGAAACACCCCTCAATGAGGACTTGCTCTCCGGGTACCAGATGGTATTGTGCAAGCTTTCAAAGGAGGAAAGCATCCGTAATCCTACTCAGTTATGATGCCCATAAATCACAACGACCAGCATGGCTCAACAGCTCTAAGGATGCCAGAATGGTATACATAACTCAGTGAAAGCCAACATACTTCTGATTGGACTTAAGACCCACCTAACAAAAGGAAAATCATGTCTGGTACTGGAAACCTAGCTGGTACTCAGTACTCATGAATTTACAGATCTTGGAGGAGAACCTACATCTGCCACTTTACTAAACCCAGACAATCCCTAACTGCACTCCAGATGTTTCTCTTTGTTATGTGTAGTCCTCACCTCACATCAGGAAAACTATTCTTTGCAACAAACTGAGAACACTGTTGAAAACTACAACTTATCAAAACGCACAGCTTGGATCTCAGTTCCAACTGATACATCTACAACATAGCTTCTGCATCTAAGGCTCAGGGATCATCTCAGAAGAGTTGGGAAAGGGTTTGGAAAGACTGTAGGAGTTGGAGAGACAGGAAGTTTGCTGTGAGAGTGTGTCTTCTCAAAATATCAGGAAAGCTACAGACATGAAATCCTACCAACATGTGAATCAGATAAAGAAATGAAAAAGAGGCCACAGGTATGCAGAGTGAGATCTTCTTCAGCTATAAAAATGAACCATGATGTTTACAGGAAAAAAAAATGGGTACAACCTCAAGTCATCATGTTAAGCAAAAAAAAAACTAGGTTGAGAAAGATTTATTCTGTGTGATTTTTCTCGTGTGTGGAATCTAGATTTTAAAATCATACATGCTTGTGTGCGTGTTGAAACTAGTTAGGGGATCATGAGAGAGAAGACAAAACCCTAAGGAGAAGGGGGAAAGAATTAATACACTATGACAACAGAAGAGGAGAGTATTTGTGAGGAAGAAGTGGAGGAGGAAGGGGAGTGCAGAGAAAGAGGTCGTTGTTGAGAGGAAGAGAGGAAATTAGAACAATGTATAAAGCATGAAAGCAGCATAATGAAGCCCATTACTTCATATTCTAATTAAAAATCAAACAAGAAAAAACTTTAACAACAGGATCTGAAACTCTGAAACCTCTAGAGAATAACTGAGAATTATTATTTCAAGATGCAGGCACAAGCAGATGCAGGTGCAGGTGCAAGCATGGCAAGGGCAGGTGCAGGCACAGGTGCAAGCACAGGTGCAGGTATAGGCAAGTACAGGCAGGACAGGTGCATTCCCAAGCAGATGCAGTCACAGGCAGGGAAAGTACAGGCATAGACAGGAGCTTTCTGTAAAGGGCTCTGGTATCACAGGAAACAGTTTCAAGGACTGATAAATGAAATTAAGAACTTCTGCACAGCTTATGAGAGGGAAATCATTAGGTCAAAGAGAGAACCTGCAGAACGGGAGACAAGTCTTTGCCAACCAAGCATATGACGATGGAATGGCTCCTAAAACATCACAATCAATAAATAGTTGAATGAATCAAGTGGACATTTCTCAAAATCAAAAATACACATGATCCATAAATAGTTGAAGAAACATTCCACATGTGTGTTTGTTACTTTTCTCATTACCGTCACAAAAATGTCATACAAAAGCAACTCAAGAAAAAATAGACTTATTTTGCCTCACAGTAAAGAGTATAAAATATGTTTATGTAGATATAAAGTAATAAATTATAGTTATAAGTTTATATATAAATTATAATTATAAAGTATATGAATTATACATTATGAGTTACAAATTATATATTTATATAAAACATGTATAATACTGTGATGTTATATTTATTACATATTATAATATAATGTATAATATAAATATAATATATAATATATAAATGTATAGTTTATGTATGACATAAAAGAAGGAGTTAATGAAGGGGTGGGAAAGATTTGATGCGGAGGACGCAAACAGAAGAGAGTAAGGGAGGACAGTAAGACTGAATATCACCTGTTATACAGAGACTGTAGATTAAACTCTGTTCTCCGTGTGTGTGTGTGTGTGTGTGTGTGTGTGTGTGTGTGTGTGTGTGTACGTCTGTATGTGTGTGTGTGTGTGTCTTTGTGTGTGTCTGTGTGTCTGTGTGTGTGAGAGAGAGAGACAGAGAGACAAAGAGAGAGAGAGAGAGAGAGAGAGAGAGAGAGAGAGAGGGTGAAATATCTCTTTAGTGGGAGGAACAGACTAGCAAAGGGAGGAGGGATGGGAAGGGCACGGAGGGGTTATCGGCAAGGTCCAGGGAGAAATGGCTCACTGGCTCTTCCAGGGGACTCAGTTTGGATTCCCAGCACTCACGTGGCAGCTCACAACCATTGGAAACTCCAGTTCCAGGGGGATCTTGCTCCTCTTCTGGCCTCCACGAGCACTGCATGCACACAGTGCACAGACAGACTTGCAGGCTGACCACTCATGTGCAGGAAAATAAAAATAAACAAATCTCAAGAAATAAAACCAATTAAAAGAAGCAGAGGCAGGCAGACCTCTGTGAGTTTGAAGATTGTCTGATAACAATTCAGTTCTAGATCAGCCAGGGCTACATAATGAAACCTTGCCTCGAAAATAAAGAGAATGAGACACAATTTTATGTATGTATGGAAGTGTCCCAGAGAAAGACAAGCCTCCATTTGATTTGTTGATCTCATTTCTAAATACTTCAGTGAGGGTCTTTTATGTGGTCATGACATACTTACCATGAGTTTAACATTGATAAAAATAGACTAAAACATCATCTACCTTTAGTAATCTATCTTCTCAGGACACCTAGAAACACTCTCACCTCTTACGACCTTGACATCTTTTTTTTTTTTTTTACTTTATTTTAAAAACAAAGATAAATGTACAAATTTTCAGCATTTTTGCATAAAAGTATACGAATACATATTTTAAGGTTGTAATTAAGTATTTGTGGGTACATATACATACACATATGTATATATGTAACAACAATATAGGAAAAGAGGCTATTAATTTGAGGGGATAGGAGAGAGACTAGGAGGGGCTGTAGGGAGGAAAGGGGGATGTGATACAGTTCTATTTTAATTAAAATATATTCTTTTTTGTTGTTGTTGTTGTTGTTGAACTTCACACAGTCTGTGAGTTGTTTCTGGGATGTTCAGAGCTTTTTGGGGTTATATCCCATTATCAGTGACTGCATATTATGTCTGTTCTTTTGTAACTGGGCTACCTCACTCAGGATGATATTCTCTAGATGCATCCATTTTCTTAAGAATTTCGTTAAGTCATTGTTTCTGATAGCTGAGTAGTACTCTATTGTGTAAATGTACCACAATTTTTGTATCCATTCATCTACTGAACCTTGACATCTTTAAAGAGTGAACTTTTTTTCTTTTTCTTTTTCTTTTCTTTCTTTCACTTTTTTTTAAAGACAGAGTTTCTCTGTGTAGCCTTGGCTGTCCTGGAGCTCACTCTGTAGACCAGGCTAGCTTTGAACTCACGGAGATCTGCCAGCCTCTGCCCCCTAAAGTGCCAGGATTAAAGATGTGCACCACGATCACCCAGTGAGTCAACTTCTTTTTAACTGAACTTTTGTATGAAATTTCTTCTTCCTCATGTTGATGTCAGGCAGTCTTGATGGGGACACTGTATGAAGGGCATTAGCAGATTGTATTTGGCCTCATACAAACTCACTTGAATCTTTCTATCTTGGTTTCTTTTTCTAAACTATTAAAGCAGTCACTTACTCCACGGAGAGACAGTGCTAGCATGATTTGAACAGGAACCTTTTTTTTTTCTTCCTTCCTTTTTTGGGGGGAGGGAAGGGGGTGCGGGAAAGGAGGTGGTTTGAGACAGGGTTTCTCTGTGTAACCCTGGCTGCACTGTATCTCATTCTTTACACCAGGTTGGCCTTGAACTCACAGAGACCCATCTGCCTCTGCCTCTGAGCACTCAGAGATGAAAGGCTTACACCACCACCACCATTCGGCAAAGAAAACTTTCTAAGCCATCTATCTGTTCCTAAACTGTTGATCTCCACCCCTTCATGGGTTGAATGACCCTTTCACAAGGGTCACCTGAGACCATCGGAAATCACAGATATTTACATTATGATTCATAACAGTAGCAAAATTGCAGTTATGGAGTGGGGGCGGGGGTCACCACAGCTTGGTGGGAAAACTGTAGCAAAGTGGTCTCACATTAGAACTGCTGATAAGCAAGCCCCAAACCACAGTCTCTACAGACTCTTCCTGTCTACCTACCTCTCAGCCAGAGGTGCTGATAATCACTTGGCTAGTGATGTTCTCTCCTCAGTTCCAGGGCAGTGGAACCTCTGCTCACAGACCAAGTAATGGGAGGAATAAATGCTGTTGCTTTAGACTTTGATCACTCTTTGAAGTGGGTCAGATCTAGCTCAGATCTTCAGGTGGGAATGTACAGGACCTCGAGTCTGTTTCCTGCTTTCCTTCTTGCTGCAGGCAGAGTAGAACAAGCCAGAACAAGATGCACCCACCCAACTCCCTTCCCCAGCACATGCAGAAGCCTTGGTGAGGTGGGTGGGAGAGAAAGGTCTGTAAACCTATTTCTCTGAAGCACCATGGGATGCCATTGTAAAGTCCCCTCTGCCTTTCTATTGATCCCGCAATTGAGAGCATCATCCTAACAAGTCTCTTATTGGTTTTATGCCAGTGAGGGGGATGTGGGGGAGGGCACTCATCCAGGAGAGGTTCGACATGCAAATGTAAAACCTAAACTTGGGGGGATGAAGAGACAGCTCAGGGATTAAGAGTGTTTGCCACCTCTAATTTTATATTTACTATTATTGTTTTCCCTTTGCTGTGACCAAAGGCAACTTATGGGAAAAAATATAGTTTATTTTGCCTTAGTGTTCAAGAGGGATAAGAATCCAGGGCAGAGGGATAAGGTATCAAGCAGCAGGCAAGCCAGGAGGACCGAGAAGCTGAAAGGTCTTATCTTCAGCCACAATCTAACTAGAACTTGAGAGGTCCAACTAGAAATAGGATGAGGCTATAAACTCAGAACACCCGCTGTCCTGAGAAGTGGCATACTTTTTTCAGCAAGGCCATACCTCCCTAGAACATCCCCCAAACAACACCAGCAACTGGGAGGCAAGGGTTCAAGTACGTGAGCTTGTGGAGGACATTGTGGAAGGCCAGCTTCCATACCACAGGGCACACCAGGAGGAGGGGAGTGGGTGACTGGTCACTCCACAGACTTTCCTGTCTGCTTGCTTGGTGAATCAGACTCCAACGACCTCATCTTTTTCTCCGTTTATATATTCCAGCAAAATCTTGCAAGCAGTAAAGATTCTGTCCATTTTTTTCCTAGTGAATGACTGTGAGAAAACAGTGTATTCCCCAAAACCTTCACATGGACAAACATCGTGTAGTACAGGTAAAGAAAACAAATTATTCCCAAAAACCTATATTCAATCATAACTAAGCAATCAATAGAGATTAACAAATTGTGAACGAGCAAAGTAATTTTTCTCCACTAGTTTTTCTTACTGGCAGGCAGCAATTTGCGGTTACAAAGAAAGGATCGATTGTTTGATTATTTATCTTCAAAGGTAATCTTATGAAAACCCTAAAAGAATCACAAAGAATCTAAGCTTTTATTTACAAAACAACCAGCCATTTCTGCTTTACATCCTCAGAATACACATCTACTCATCAGCGAATTTCATTAAATCACACCGGGAAGCTGAGGGCAAAAATGGGCACAAGAAATCTACGACCTTGATCACCAGTCCAGCTTCAGCAAAAGAGTCACGCCAGCCAGGGCTGTCATCGTTCCTGTCCCCTGACTTAAAAAAATTCCCTAGCTTCGCCATTGAGTGTGCCTTTCTGAACTTCGAATTTCTCCCTAATATTTTCTACATCAGAGCCACCATCAAAAAAAACATCTTAGCCCGATTTTACTAAGAGTGTATTCTTCCAAAGGCTTTCTAAAAGTGCTGTTCATTCCTAACAATCTACATGTCTAAGTTCTTTCCTAGGGTGGTCATTGCATTAATCTGCTGCTGCAACAATGTCTGGAAGAGATCACGCATTAGTATTGTGTGTGCCCAGTGAGGGACTGGAAGGGCCCAGAGATTTTTCATACAATTCTTAGATGAAGAGGGTTTCGAAGCAGATTTAAAACTCCATAACAGCACGAAGTCCTCAGCACACATCCTCAGGGCTGTCTCTCTCTGAGGCACACCTGCTGTGGTTGTATTAACAAGTGGACCGCATTCCATGAGTCCTGAAGCCATTGGCGGTTCCTCCTGCATGGCCTACAACAGCACACCTGTACTAGGTTTAGTTCCCGGCACCCACAATGCAACTCACAACTACCTGGAACTTGGGTTCAGGGAATCTGATAATTACATGCAGTGCCTGTGGAGGCCAGAAGAGGGCGTCTGATCCCCTGGAGCTGGAGTTGAAGTCAACTGTGAGTCACCTAACGGAACTCAGGTCCTTTGGAAGTGCGACCAACAGGCTCTGAGAGATCTCTCCAGCCTCTAGTTCTGTGAATATTTTTAATGTTATACATATGGTAAATATTTTCTATAGCTCTAAATGCATTTTGCTTGTTTGTTTTAGACGAGATCTTGCTAATGTAGTCCAGGCTGGCCTCTTGCTAATGTAGTCCAGGTTGGCCTCTTGCTAATGTAGTCCAGGTTGGCCTCATGCTCACAGTCTACCCATCTCAGTCTCCTAAATACTGGCATTACAGGTGTGTGCTACAAAATCCATCTTTCTCCAAATACCTTTTAAATCTTATTCATTTGCTTATTTTATGTGGGTGTTTTGGCCTATATGTGTGTCAGGGCATGGTTTGCATGCCTGGGGACCGTAGAGACCAGAAGAGAGCATTGGATCCGCCGGGACTGAAGTTGTCTATGATTGTGAGTCACCATAAGGGTGCTGGGAATCAAACAAGAATCCCCTGGGGAAGAAGCCACACCACCGAGCCGTCTCTCCAGCCCTCCTCTGCACAATGGGATTTATGACCTCACCTCATGCTAACAGTGGCTCCTCGTCAGGGTCGGGGTTTTCAAGTGTTTGCTTCCACCGTGGCTTGCTTCTCTAGCCTGCTGCTTCTTTTCCTGGACAGAAGCTTTTGAGTTTGCCAGTCTAGATAATTGTGTGTGTGTGTTGGGAACAAGCAGAAGAAACTTGTTCTAAATACTGCCATTTGCTTTCAGACTCGGCGCGAAGGGAGAAACTGAATTCAGGGCCCCGGACCTTAGGGAGCTGAGGACTTTCCTATAGCTGAGCGGCTTCGGTTGAAAACAGTTGTCTGAGTCCAGCCTTCTCAAGTTCTCAAGGACAGCTTCTCTGTCTCGCTGGCAGGGTCAGACAAGTTCATGTTCCCAGGCTTAGGAACGAACACCCATCCCACTTCTCCAAATGTTTTCTTAACTGTCTGATAACCAGAATACAGAAATTACTGTTATCTAAACTAAGGTGCATATGCTGTAAAAATGTATAATCAATTACTTGTTATGCCAGAATTAACTACATGCAGCTGACCGGCTCCTTTGTCCCCTTATCACTCTGAGCTCCGGACCTAAGGTCGACAGTGAATTAAGGACCTCAAAGCCGGTTGCCCTGGATACAGCCCAGCCGCCAATGGATGCTCCCTTGCTTAACCCATGATGTCAAAATACAATTGGATAACTGCAGCTCCCTCCAGTTCCTCCCTCGCTTTGTGTTTCATCCTTTAAAAATGCTGTTCAATCTTTCTTCAGATCCCATGCTGGCTGCCCCCGCTGAGCACACAGAAAATAAAGCTTTCGGGGTTTTCCCCCGTAATTTTAGGGTGTAGTTTTATTTATCTCTTTATTCACATGGCATCCTGTCCCCTTCCTTCTCTCCTCCTAGTTTGACCCTCACACACACCTTCCCTATTACCCCCTCAATTTCTCCTCAGAGGAAGGGAAAGTCCCAGCACGGTACCAACCCTCCCTGGCTCATCAAGTCGAATGCAGCAGGACTAAGAGCATCCTCTCCCCCTGAAGCCAGACAAGACAGCACAGCCAGGGAAGAGGATCCAAAGACAAGCAAGAGAGTCAGAGACAGCCTGCTTTTCAAGTTTTAGGGGACTCACACGAAGACAAGCTGCACATCTGCTACAAATGAGTGTGGGTGTCCTAGGCCCAGCCCCTGCACTGTAACTTAGCCCATTGGACTCTGAATTATAACATAGTGCATGCAGTGCCTTTGCCGGCCAGAAGAGGGCGTCAGTTTCCTTGGAACTGGAGTTACAGATGCGAGCAGCCATGGAGGTGTTCTCTTGTGAGAACAGCTGGTGCTCTTGACTGCTGAGCCATCTCTTCAGACTATAGTGGCTTTTTTTGGTTTACTTTGATACCTACCATTAGAGCAGACAGAACTGGTAACGCATAAAAAGAAGTTACAGCAGGCGACGGAAGAGCAGACGCAGCAGCACCGCAGGAGTGTGGCGGTGTGGGGCTGACTAGGGGCAGGAACAGCGGAGCTGTAATGACAGCTACAGCAGGAGCCAGCAGCGGAGAGATAGCAGAGCCCCGTGGTGACATCCGTGACCACAGTGACTGACAGTCATGAAAAGCAACTGAAACGTTCTGCAGAGTAAGTAGGACAGAAGCAAGAGGAACAGCAGAAGAAACGCTGGGATGAGGTGAAGTAAACCAAAGGCTGGAGGGAGCTCTGGTTCACGGAAGAATTGCAGACAGTTGTGAACAGTCCACCTCTACATGACCCTTGCAGGTAATGTTCCTTTTATTTTAATACCTGTGGATGTGAACGTGACACGTGTGTGTAATACTCAAAGAGGCCAGAAGAGGGTGCTGGATCCCTAGTGCTGTGGCTATAGGCGGTTATAAACCTCCTGCCGTGGGTCCTGGCAACAGAAACCGAGTTCTCCAGTACTGTTCCTAGCCCCCCCGAGTTATCTCTCCAGCCCTGATGCTGTTTCTTTTGATACTCTCTGCTGCAACAATAAGCCGTGGCCTAGAAAAATGCTTAGGGATGAGGCTGGGAAGACAACAGTTTAGATTCCCGGGAAGGCGGGCCCCTGATGCACCTACCTCTGATGATGTCTGTGTGACAGTGATCTCTTTCCAAAGGCTCCCTGGGTAAGGGAAGGCTGGCGCAGGTGAGGGTGGCCCTGAAGCACTCATCAAGGCTGAGGTGTTTGAGAGAGGTCGGAGGCTCTGGTCTGATGGAGGAACTTTCCTCTTTGGCTGTGTCCTCACCGAGTGGCCCAGAAACACTGCCCAGGACACTGCCTGAGGCCTACCCATCTGAATTCTCTTCACATCTGATGCTATGCTCCCGAACTCACTTCTAGTCCCATTAGTCTCTCTCCCTCCCCCCACCCTCTCTCTCTCTCTCTCTCTCTCTCTCTCTCTCTCTCTCACACACACACACACACACACACACACACACACGCACATATATACACGTGTACATATGTGCACTCACATGCATGCATGCACCCTCGTATGCATACACATGCCCTCACACACAGGTGTGCACACCTGTACACACAGGCACGCATACCTCGGTCTTGTCACCTGACTTCCCTGAATTCAGTATCTATTAAGAATATTCTTTATTTGAGACACAATAAGACATGGGCAGTTGTCCCTGGGAGGACTGACTATGCAAGTGAAGCGGTGCCTCGTGGCTGGCGGGACTCCCTGGGCCACAGTGAGAGAGAAGGGAAGCAAAGGCTGAGCCGGGAAGGGGCGGGTGACGTGTGCAGTAGAACCTGGTCCACGCCATCAGTTCTGCTCCATTTGACAGGAGCAAAGGTTTCAGATGGCAGTGTAGGTGTATTTCTGCTAATATTCTTTTACAAAGAAGGCCCTCGTGCTTCTGACGCAGGCTCCGTCCCTCTTGTTTGCAGAAGCTTCCTGTAAAGATTCCCACAGAAAGGTGAGCATCAGGTTATGCACTTGACACTTTCAGAAAGCTGAACAGCAATGGTGTCGTAGGTCAATGCCGGGCCCTTTCTCACAGGCCTAGCTTCCTGACAGGGAACGGGAGCAAGTGAACGAAAAGGTTGCCTAAAGAGACCCTTCTCAAGCTTAACGCTCCTCTAAGACCACAAGGCCAGGTCCCACTCACACTGCAGAAGTTTCCTTTGTGCCCTTCACCAAGTCTTAGTACTGGGTATCAGGACAGGATGGCTGTAGGTTAGGATGCTCCGGAGCCGGCACAGAATTGAGTGATCAGAGAGGTAGCCATCTTTTCAGGCCTTCCTTCCCCATCACCTACTAGGGATCTTCTTCTGTTCTGGACACCTTCCCTGGGGCAGTGATTAAAGCACCAGCACAGAGGAGCAGAGCGGGCAGTAGAGCCTGGAACAGCATGACGCCCTAAAACAGCCAGCCTAGACTTCCCTGCAGTGTAAGAGGTGGTGGAATGAAGGCAGGAAAGGTTCGCATCAGCTCTTTGCTGCCCCTGGCGTCCAAGACTGAGCAGAGCAGGAGCCCTCCTGTTTCCTCCACTCCAAAGGCTGCTCACTTTGTCGTGGGCGGCCAAGAACTGAGCTTCTGCAGAAGCATCAGCCTTCTCTTCCAGCTAACAGAACTTTCCCTTCTGAGGGTTAGTTATTTATGTATTTTAATTACGATAGATAGATAGGTAGATAGGTAGGTAGGTAGATAGATAGATAGATAGATAGATAGATAGATAGATAGATAGATAGACAATAGATTGTGTGGGCTGGAGAAATTGCTCAGTGGTTAAAACACATACTGCTTTTCCAAAGAGAGGACCTGAATTTGGTTCCCAGCACCCACATCGAGTAATTCAAAGCTTCCTATAACTCCAGCTCTGGGGGACCTGGCCCTCACACTGACAGATAGACACACACATACACAAATAAGTAAACAAACAAATAAATAAACAAACCAAATAAATAAAACCTCGTTGTGTATAGTTATCATGAATTAGCTGTATCTTCCTTAAATTTCTATGTATATTTAATAAGAAAAATCCTTTTCTCACTTTTTAAGTCACCTCTGTTTTCTTCCTGCCTCCTGCTCATTTAAACATCTACAATGCTATTGTTCTTCAGAAAGAAACCACATGATTTCATTGCATGTCCCTCCATATAGACCTCTTTTCAGTGTCTGAGACTACTAATGTCCTGCATTATTCATGTATTACATTTTTTACATATACTTCCTTGATCAAAGTATCAAACGTTGTAGTTTGTACGGAGATTGTCTCCCGGAAGGCTCATGTGTTTAGACAGTTGGCTCTAATCTGGTGGTGCTATTTTAAAAGGTTCTGCAAACTTAGAAAGCAGTTCCTCTTGGAGGAAGTGAGTCAAAGGTCCCTGGCCTTGAGGTTTCACTGTCCAATCCTACTTTCTTTTCATACTCTACTTCCTGCATGCAAATGGATGTGACACCTGGCCTCTGTTCATGTCACCATGCCATCCCCAAATGCTGCCACGTGTTCCTCACTGTGGTGAAATGATCCCCTTGAACTGGAAGTCAGAATTAAACCCTTCCTCCCTTAAATTGCCCCTTGCCAGGTGTCTGGACATAGCAATATGAAGAATAACTAAAAAAGAAAGTATTGCATTCATAGATAAAAGACAGGCCAGTATTTCACATGGACCATCTATGTGGAGAGAGAACATGATGCAAAAGAGAGTCATTTAATTTTTCAAATAATACATTTAACTCAACAAATAATTTCTACATTTCCGATACTGAGGATACTGAGGTGTAAAAGAGAATTATCATGCGGAATCATCAAGAGGCTCTATCAATACACATTTGGGTAACAAGGTCATGTTCATAGGCTTTGTCCTCAGAAAGATGTAATGTTGAATCTTGACTCTAAAACCCACCATCTCTGCAATGGTGGGAAGGTTCTAGTGAATGTTCTCATCACTTTAACTGTAGGAGTGATTGGTGTAGTGTGTCCGTCTGTCTATCTCCTCAATCTTGTTTCCCAGCCACATTTTAGCAACCCTGGTGGTTCAGAATGGTCCATTTACCATTTAGTTTATGTTAAGTGTTAGCTTTCATCTCTGGGAAGATTGTGGGTCAAAGGACTTGTCTGAGTGACGTTCTGGGCTCTGGGTGAATCTGGGGATCAATGCAGGGGCCAGAGGGAGAAATCAGAATCTAGGCAATAATCCAGGCATCGGCCATAATGACCTCTATTGCCTCCACTGATGGAAAATGTAGGAAATATCTCTGGTATTATGTGTGACGGGTGTGTGTGTGCCCATATGCACATGTGTACACATACCTGTATATGTGTGTGCCTACGTGCACATGTGTGGCTGTGTGCATATGGGGGTCAGAGATCTTTTCCAATTATTCTTTCTTATTTTCTGAGCTAGGGTCCCTCAGCTGATCCTGGAGTGCTCTGGTTTGGCTAGGCTGGATGACCACCAGGGAGATGTCTGCCTCCTGCCCTTCAGGACTGGCGATGCAGACATGTGCCACACAGCTTCCCTGTCACATCTGTGCTAGGGATATAAACTCAAGTCCTAATGCTTGTGTGACACATGCTTTACAGACAAAGTCATCTCCGCAGTCTGGTTTGTTTGTTTGTTTGTTGATTTGTTTTTTAGAAAAAGGAAGTGAATATAGTGTTTCCAGATTTTCTCCATTCTGTGAGGTGGAAAGTTGCTCAGTAACCTTTGGAACTAGATTATCTGAACTGTTCGACCTCTACTCAAAATGGAAGTTTTACTCTAAACAGATGCAGGCATCTTTCTTATGTTGGGGTCCGTCCCAGGGGCAGCTTATAAAGGCAAATGCCATAGAAGCTCCCACATAGGTACAGGAAGTGCTACGGACAGTTGGTTCAGGTCCAAGTTTATTGTGTCTACATATACACAGCCGTTCTAACTGCCCTCTGTTGTGATTGGTTTCCAAGAACACCAAGGCACAGAACATAGCAGAATATGCAACCAACTGGGGCATGAGAAAGTCTTCTTGTAAGCTTAGTAACAGTTTAAAATAGCTGGCTAGTTGGGCAGCAGTTACCGAGGCCTTCACACCGTGGATCTTGGTAGCTACATAAGCCTCTGTAAAAGGGGGCGTTGCCGAGCAACTAGATACCAGCACACAGTAGGGAACACAGCTGAGAAGTGGGACTTTCTGATACTTCTCTAAACCCATTTCTAGGATGTGCAGTTAAATCAAAACAACAAAATTAAAATGAATACATTTGCTCAAGAAAAAAAAATAGAAGGAGGAAGCCACAGACTTGCCTGTCATGCAGCACTCAAGAGACAGAGGCAGGACCGCCACACGTTCTGGGCTAGCCTGGGCTACATAGTGAGTCTCCAAAAAGAGGAGAAAGGAAGGTTTTTGAATTTCAGTAACTAATTGTGGTACACAAGACTTCCAAAGGAACCAGATAAAGAAAGGGTGCTGGTCAACATAGTCCGTGTAGTTAGTTTACTACAAGCCCCAGAAAGAATAGTGTAAGGGTGCGATATAGGGGTACATCCCTTTAGTCCCAGCACTCAGGAAGCAGAGACAGGTGGAGATCTATGAGTTCAAGGCTAGCCTGGTCTACATAGTGAGTTCCAGGGGGCTACAGAGTGAGACCCTTACTCAGACTGCAGCAAATGTGATCAACATGATCCTGTGAGGCAACCATATGCTTGTGGAGACTGAAGAATGGTTTCACATGAGCAACACTGGAGTGACATTTACCACACCAAAGGACTGAAGAACTACAACACCTTAAGCTTATACAGGGAAAAAAGCAACGCTGGCAGATCCTTTGACACAAACTCGTGAACATATGATTTTTGTATTAGGAATGAAAGCCAATTCTCTAAGCCTAACAGGGAAACTTAAGCTTCCAGCCCTGCTGAGAGGATGAAGGGACAGCAAACACAGTAACAGGACCTGCCCTTGTAGTGGGCAGGGCTAGAAGGTGCTGCGGTTTCAGCCAGTTTCCTTACAGGCAGAGACAGGCTATCCTAGAGACTTCTCAGAGACTCTCCCTGTCTTCTCCTCCCGCAGAGTCTGGGCAAACCTAACCACCCTCGGCCAGGACTTACCACCCATCCTGCCAGCAGCATGACACCTGTGTCACCTTTCCAGCTCCTGCTGGTGCTCAGCCTAGCACCACAACTGGTGCCTGCAAGTCTCAAGCAATACTTTCTAAGTAGGTGCTGGGTCTGGGCTCCAGGGGAGGAATGGGGTTAGCTCCTGTGGAGAAAAGAGAATCTCGGGGGGGGGCACCTTGAAAGAATTTCACAGTGAATAGAATAGTACTGCATTCAAGGATCCAAATCTTATAGTCAGAAAACTCTACTTTAGAATCTCTGTGCTGTTTGCTTACTACATGGCTCCAAACCCTCTGAGAACAAGGGTTTTGTTTTGTTTTGTTTTTTTCTTTCAAATGTGATGTTACAATGTAAATAATGATACTGAGACAAGAAAAGAGAGAAGCATTCAGGCGAGGAGCTCTCTTACTAGACTGTAAGACACATCCCACTAAATATCAGTTACAATCAAGGTTCTCAGCGTCATCCTCTTGGTTAAGTTTACTGCCCCCAGTTTCACCATGGAGGGAGCCTTGGCCCCATTTTTCAAGCACTAATACAGACAGGAAAATGAAATCGGTAGAGGTCAAGATTCAGTCTGCATAACGTTGGCCTTGGAGGATGTGTGGGGAGGAAGGGAAGGGGGACCTCGCATTTTATTTTATGCTTGGTAAAATCTAGAGGCACCGCACAATTACCGGTAACTAGCATCCCCTAGCGTCTGTCTCATTAGTCACTAATGCCCCTCAACCTGACAAGGGCTAGAATGCCTATTGTGGGCCAATACACCAGGGGAAGAGAGCTGTTTTGTGTGCATTCTTCTATATTTGGGGCTCAGTCAGAGGATATGACTGGTAGTTCATGTTCTTGTGGAAGCTTAATTCTGTTTGCAGAGCTTCAGAGGGGAAAAGAAGAAGTCGGATGTTGGCATCTCATTCTGAAATTCTCACCCTCCTCACCATGAAAAGAAAAAAAAATCCCCCCTAACTATTAATTGAATCCCAGTTTCCAACCCAGCTCTTGTAGTTTGTTGGGTTCATTGTTGTGCTTCAATTATCTTCTGTTTAGGCTTCTTAATTACCTATGTTTAATATATATATTATATATATACATTATATATATATCTCAAACTATGTCCAGTTGATCCCAGGAAAAATCATTAAGGAAAGATTGAATGATTTTTCTCAAAATTACACAATAAATTAATATAAATTAGGTGACCAATACCTTTTTTTTTAACTTACCATACACACACACACACAAACACAATCATGCCCTGGAAACAGACCCTACCAGGGTCTGTGGAGATTCGGTGTCTGATCTGTAAGGATTATGAATGGATAATGAGTTCTCGGTTCCACCACACAGTCTCAGATCTGATATCCAGCCCTAGCTCACTGAACAGAACCCAGAGGAAGATGGGAGCTGGGGCAAAGCTTATTCCCATCCCTGGAGAGCAGCGAGGGGAGATGGGGTTGTTGCTGCCTGTTATTTCAACCACTCTCGCCTGTTCTTCGTTGCAGAGTATATCCTGGAGCCTCCACCCTGCAGATCAGAGCCTGAAAACTGCAACACATTCTGTACACAGCAGGAGGAATGCCCTGCAAAGCTTCAGTGCTGTTCTGCCTTCTGTGGGATAGTGTGTACCTCAAACCAAGCCCCAATACTTGGGGTCTCCTAAGGGTCTTCTCTCCCAGCCCTGGCACCAGAGCTCCTGGCTGAGGTCAGCAGCAGAACCTCTTACCCATGAATGATGAGTCTTCTTTCCTTTTCCCTTAATCTTGTTTTGCCATATTGCCAACCTTGCCTCTGTCTTTACCAAGAATGATTTCCATGAAACTCCTAATTAAAAGTCCTTCTCCCTCCACTGTGAATCTCTGGCCCCATCTCTCTGAACGAGATCATAGTTGCCTCGGTCTCTATTCTGGGACCAATACCTTGATCCCAGCATCTACCTGGAATGATGTATCTGGTCACACGAAGCAAGTCCGCTTATTTTTTTTTTTTTTTTTTGTTCTCCTTTGTCCCTTGACATTCTCGAGTTCAGGAGAGCTGTGGCTGGTTGCCTGGTCATGAGCATTAGTCCCGAGGCTTTCAAAGAGACAGAGAGAAGAATCTAAGGTGCCAATGAGACACTGCTGCTCCTGGCATGCCTGTCACCTTTAATCTGACAGCCCCTTCCTTTTCCTTCCTTCCTTCCTTCTTTCCTTCCTTCCTTTTTTTGAACAGATGAAGATTCTGTTTGTAAATGTCTCACAAGATCCAAATGAAGTCAAGACCAAAGATCCTCAGCAGAAGGCCCGGGTGCTGAGTTTCTTGAGGAAAGGTTGAAGTGCCTTGTTCTCTGCTATGTCCCATACCCTGAGCAAATGTTGAAGACAGTGGACATATGGAGTTAGACACCTAGGCTTAACTGCTGTCTCTACCATCTCTTAGCTTGGTGATCTCAAAGGAGTTAATTAGTCTCTCTCTCCCTCCCCCCCTCTCTTTCTCTGTCTGTCTCTGTCTGTCTGTCTGTCTGTCTATCTATCTATCTATCTATCTATCTATCTATCTCTGAATCAGCTTGCTCATTATTAAGGCAAGAATAATCACAAGACTAAAATAAAAGCCACAAATGAGCTGAATCAGTCTCTGGCCTCTCGTGATTAATTTCCATACATTCAACTGGTCCCTCAACCAGTTCTGTCTGAGAAGACTAGCCCCCTGCCATTCAACGCCACACCTTTGAACGTGCAGCCTTAGACAGAACACAAAGACACAAAAAGCTGATGGTTGGTGGTGTCCAGCTCCTCCTCCTTTGTGGCAGGAGAGCTCAGCTTCTTGTTCTACTTTCAAGCGGGATTAACAAAAAGTAGGAATTACACCTTCAAGTACAAATTGGCACCCAACATAGTTGAAAATATTTTCTTCTACAGTTTTGAGAGATTCACGACTCCTCAGACTTGACCACCGCAGAGTGCTCCCAAGTGTGTTGCCTAAGTGTAAGGTTCTCCCAATCCCTTGTATGAGACCTCTGCTTCCTCTTCCAGCCCCCTCCAAAAGCAACGGTGTTCTCCCAAAGCCAGAATGGCCTTCTTGATGACCAGATTGCCTGGTCCTCCGTTTTTTCACTTCACCAGTCAGTCTTTGCACTCATTGCCTGGGGGGGGCGGGGGGCAGAGTATGGTCTACAAGATAGATAGGCAAAGCCATCACCTAAGGGGAGAACAGGGCACTCAGACCTAAGAAACAGTCTGTTCTGTCCTCCAGTGGGTAAGCGCCATGAACAGGAAGTCAGACTGGGCCCTTCACGCTCTGCGAGCCAGTCACTGGTTAACTCACTGTCCCTCTCTGAGACAGTTAAGCTGATCATGGAATAGAGAGGGCAGCCATCCAAGCCTCCTAATGTTATGGGCATAATGCAAGGCTGCACGGATCACAGCATCCTTGCTGAGGAGGCTCTCTGCAAAGATGAGAGCGTACAGACGTCGCTCTTCCCAGGTTCTGGGTGTTTGCTCTTTGAAAAGGTAGAGAGGGGGTCACCTCTATCAGTTCACTGAGATTTAAAAAGCAGTTAATCAAATAGAGCTCCCTGTTACTTCACTACCAAAACAAAAACGTTAGTCATTTGCTGACTGTTGTTTCCACGTATTTTCTTTTAACGTTGAAGCTGTCTGAAAAAATGACTTCAGCGCTTAAGATGGGTGTTTTCTCCAACATGGATTCCAGTACCTCACAAATGTCTGTAACTCCAGCTCGAAGGGATTCAGCACCCTCTCCTGACCTCACAGGACACCTGCACATGCATGGGTACAAACACACATACATAAAACAAAAAGAAACCACATATTTTTTTAAAATTAAATATACAAATTTAAGGTCTGTTGACGATCTGATGTCCCCAGAGTTTTCAAATGAGAGTAGTGATGTTTGGGTTCCAAGTGCTCTCTGTCAGATCTTGAAGAGAAAGAACATTATATGACAGCAGGAACAACACAGCACAGCACAGCGAAGCATGAGAATCATTTTGGCCCTTACACAGCCCCTGCCAAGTTCACACTTACTGCCTGCTAAAGGAACAGTGCTGGGAATCAGTCCAGCTTGGCTCTGTTGATGTAGCAGTCCTTTTGGGCGGTCCATAATTCTCAGAAGCACAGGGGTAGAGAACCCCGAACCCTCTGGTGTACTGTGAAGATGAAATGAGAGTCTGTATGCAAACCCCTCACAGGGTTGCTGACAGGGTCCACGAATGTCCTTATTTCCTGTGTCTAGTCAGTCCGTTATCCAAACCTCTGAAATCACAGATGGCATGAGTCAACAGGTTCAGTCTTGCCACCAAGGTGGATGTGCGTGTCTAGTGGCCCGAGTTTGAGTCCCCCAAACCTTCCATGGTGGAAGAGAACCAAATCCCACAAGTTGTCATCTGACCTCTGAGTGTACACCGCATACTCACATGCATGCACACACACACACACACACACACACACAATGACAAATAAATAAATAATTTTTATAAAGTATACATTCAGATATAAGTGTTTGGTTGGTTGGCTGATTGTTAATTTCTCGCCTCTGTCTGAATTAACTCAAGTTGGTAAAATCAAGGTAAGTGTTCTCAAATCTTGACAGGGGGCCGGATGGGTCCTAGCTATTCCTTACAACTTTGGAAGATAAACTGAGTTAAGTTCACAGTGAAGAGATTCGCTAACTGATCAGTGATGTCTGCGCCTATCCTCAGCTGGCAGGGGACTCTGTGCCCCCTGCAGAGCCCCCATGAATGACATCAGTCTGAGAGGGTCCACTCTCCTAGCCCCACAAGTCCTCCTTTCTGTCTGTTGCACAGCCTCTGCGTGAGCCTTATCCCAACTCTGAACCTCTCTTCTGAGAAACCTTTCCAGTCCAGCTGACTTCCTGGATTCCCCTAACCCAGAGCAAACAGACTGTTCAGAAAAACCTGCAAGTTCCTTATACCACCAACACCCAAACAGATGTGGTTTAAGTCGCCCTTAGAGAGCCAGGTGGGTCTCTCGCATTCATGTTGGCCCATGTAAAACACAGCAAACGCTGTCTAACTTATTCAAAACTTTCACAGGGTTCGGAGGTATCGAAGAATTTCTTTATATCTAGTATATTAGTGTTTAATTCTCATTTGAACAAGATATAAAATTCCGATATTTTGTCTTAATCTGCTTGAAAGGATTTGGATGCATGTTTGCTTTTTGGTGAGCATGAAGACTGAAAGACCCACAGTTGTCCAAAGGGAGGTAAACTTTAGTATTACAAAAGAATAATGATCCAAAGCATTTACCTACTGCATTTCCAAAGAGAAAAAAAAGCACTCCCTGAGAACAGGGCTTCACTCTTAGAAAATTATGATGTACAAGTAGAGCTTATGGCGATACTACAAACAATGAACAAGGAAGGAGAGACTGGAGCCGGGAGATAAGAAGAAACCATCACTTCGGGCACCATATGTTTAGATGATGTAGGAGTTCAAGTGAGTGTTCTCTGCAAAGAGGCATGTGGACATGAACATACAAAAGGAAGTGGAGACCAGGACGTGGGGCAGTGGCTTGCTGGTAAAGAAAGAAAACGAAGGCCAAGAGAGAGAGAGCCCATGAGAAAATACTGGACTCAAGCCCTCCTTCCTGAGCCATCGTGACAGGCTTAGGCTTTTATCTTTGTCTTCATTACCCAAGTCTCTTATAACTAGGGCATGGGCACTTCTCAACTTGCAGACTTGTGCACACTGTGAGGTTTGACAACACTGAGACAGATGTCTTCTCGGCCATAGAACTGCTCTTACAACTTTTTAATTGTATTGACGGGAACATCAGGCAGCAGCTGATGGTGTAGCCATGAAGTAACATTTTCAGAGGCTGTGTCCAACTTCTTTCAGTTCAGCCCAGAGGACTGAGGACTGAACCTAAAACTGTCCACAGAGGATGTATTGAAGAAATGATAATAACTATCTTTTTTTTTTTTAAGCAGGCAAGTAGTAGCTTGCAGGACTTAGAAAATGTTTTCTCTAATATCTAGAACAGAGAGAGTAGGAGGTTATATGTGTGTGCATGTGTGTGTGTTTACAAGTGTGTATGCCTGTCTGTGCTCACCCATACAGAGGCCACAAGTCCACACTGGCTACCTTCCTCTATCACTTGTCACCTTATTCTCTTAAACATGGTGCCTCTGAGAACATGAAGTTTTTGGCTTTGGCTATGGCCACCAAGTCCCCCAAATCCACCTCTCCCCTGCCTCCTGTCCCTGCAGCTAAGGTTGTAGACATTCACTGCGGTGCCTCTCTTTCACCTGGGTGCTACGGATCTGAATCCAACTCCTCGTGTTTGCCCTGCAAGTGTTTCCCACAGAGCCGTCCGCACATCCCCTAGGAGTCCCACTGTTGTTGTTCTTATTCAGGATGACACTAGAAGTCTTGACCAGGACAATATAAGCAAGAGAAATAAGTAGATTTCCACTCAAGTTGGAAAACAAGAAAGATGAATTAGCCTTATTTACAGACAGCATGGTCCCATACACAGAGGCTCTAAAGATTTCTTTAAAAAAAAAATATATATATATATACATACATATGTATGTATATGTATATATATGTATATGTGTGTATATGTGTATATATATACACACACACATATAGATATAGATATCGATGTAGATGTAGATGTGGATATAGATATAGATATAGGATATAGATGTAGATATAGATATAGGATATAGATATAGATGATATAGATAGATATAGATATAGATATAGAGATAGAGATAGAGATAGTCAGAAGACAACATGTGGAAATTAATTCTCTTTCCATCATGTATGGCTTGGAAATCAAATCAAAGCCATAATGCTTGACAGCAATCACTTTGTCCACTGAGCCAGCTCACCAGCCTCCAATCACTTGGTTTTTGACGAAGGTACCAAACGTGCATTGACCAATGGACAATCTCTTTAGTAAGCCATGCTGAGGAAAGTATATATCCACATACAGAAAAAAAAATGAAGCATTTCTCACCATGTACAAAAATAAACCAAAGATGTGAGGGACAAATCAATAGAAACACTGGAAGAAAATAAAAGACGGGCATTCCGTGATATTAGACTGGGCAGGTGCTCAAAGAATGCAACGGGCAGCTGACAGGAACATGGGAATAGGTCAGACTCCAAAGCTTCTTCACAACAAAGACAGTGAGAGGGGCTGGGGAGAGCACGCAGTGTGCAGACCACATACTTCCATGAAGCACATGCTTCCATGCAGAGGAAGCACCTCGCTTTGATCCAGAATCCACGCTAGAAAAAGAGGGGGAGACCCGACAGTGTGTCCATCTGCGTTCTCGGCACTCGGGTTCAGAGGGAGATGTGAGTCCCTGTGACTCCTTGGCCAGCTAGTCCAGCCAACTTGGCAGCTTCCAAGCCAATGAGAGACCCCCCCTCGTCTCAGAATTCTACAAAAGGGGGGGAGGTACACACTCTTGAAGAACACACCCAAGGCTCCCCTCTAACCCACACACACATGTGAACACACACAAGGAGAGAGCAAATAACCCACAGGGTGAAAGAGAAAGGTGCTAGACTGGGAGAAAACCACTCAAGCTATATCTCTAGCAAGGGCTTAATACCCAAAATATGTAAGGAACCCAAACAATATTAAAACCCACAAATATGAGCGGAGCCCGGGTGATCGGATGTTGGTGTTGGTATCAGGAGATCTGCACATTCCACACAGGAGAAACAGCCTGCCGGCCAAATCCAGGAAAAATCCAGCACGTGCTCTGCACGGGAAACCTTTGCACCAAGGAGAGCTATGACTATCTCAAGACTCTGGCTGGTGATGTCCACATCGTAAGAGGAGACTTTGATGAGAATCTGAATTATCCAGAACAGAGGGTTGTGACTGTGGGGCAGTTCAACATCGGTCTGATCCACGGCCACCAAGTTGTTCCGTGGGGAGACATGGCTAGCTTAGCGCTGCTGCAGAGGCAGTTTGATACGGACATTCTTACCTCAGGACACACACAAATTTGAAGCATTTGAGCATGAAAATAAATTCTGCATTAACCCAGGTTCTGCTACTGGGGCCTACAACGCCTTGGAAACAAATATTATTCCGTCATTTGTGCTGATGGACATCTAGACTTCTACCGTCGTCACTTACGTCTGTCAGCTAATTGGAGATGACATGAAAGTAGAATGAATTGAGTATTAAAAAGTCATAAAGCCAGGCCGGTCTCCACCACTTTTTTTTTCTCATTTCCTTGTTCAAATCAAATAATTAAACACTTAATAGGCACACAGTTGTATCACTTTTCTAATATTTTGCACTAAAAGTCTTCTCTGTTAATACATAGTTGCTCTAAAGCTTCTTGTAAACTATAAGAATATATTAGTTTGCAGTATATGGTTTCTATAAAAAGAAGCCCACCCCAAAGTGCAGGGCCATGTTAGGAAGTTTGTCCTTGTAAATATTTCACTAGTTGGTATTTGGTTATTAGAAAACTAGTGCATGAAGAGAAAGAATACAGACTTTGTGTGTATGTTTTTTCTTCTCTGGTAATAAATGTGTACCTTCCATTTAAAAAAAAACCACAAATATTTTTAAATGGGAGGTCTCAAGAAGAAACCTCCGTCTAACCAAGAAGCATGTGAGAGATTCCCTGGCCACTCATCACAAGGGAAAATGCAAATCAAAACTACAATGAGATACCATCTTATCCCAGAAATGTTGGTCAACATAAAGAAAAGGGGGGGGGGAATCATATACTTTTGAAGAAAGCATAAATTAATACAGCCATTATGGGAAACTGTGAGGACTCCTCAAAAATTTACAAGCAGCAATGGTCTAGCAATTCTAAAAATATTAGGCATATAGCCAAAGTAAACTAAATCAGTCTACTGAAGGGACACCAACTCTCCCATATTTCTTTTTCTTTTTTATTAATCATTTTATTCATTTTACATTTCAAACGATATCCCCCTTCCCAAGCCTCCCTCCCCTCCCACTGATGCCAGATAAGGCCATCCTCTGCAACATATGTATCTGGAATCCTGGCTCCCTCCCTGTGTGCTCTTCGGTTGGTGGTTTAGTCCCTGGGAGCTCTGGGTGGCCCTGTTAGTTCTTCTTCTTGTGGGGTTGCAATCTCTTTCAGCTCCTTCAGTCCTTCCCCCAGCTCTTCCACTGGGGTCCCCGGGCTCAGTCCGGGTTGGCTGTGAGTATCTGCATCTGTATTGGTCAGGCACTGGTAGAACCTCTCAGGGTTTCTTGCAGCAGCATTCATGAGAGCAAAAAGCCATCATCTGTTAGTGATGAAAGGACAAACAATTTTGACTTATCTAAGGACCTGAATACTATTTGGCCATCAAAAATAATTAAATCTTATAATTTTCGATATGACTGTGTCTGGGGGATGTTGCACCATGTGGAAATAAACTGCACACAGGAAGATAAGTACGTTTTATACTTCTGCTTAGAGAAGGTATCCAAAATAGTTATAGAACTCCCAGTGGAATGGTGTTTGGCTAGGGTTGGTGAGAAAGATGGGAAGTCGTTATGTACGATGCATCAAGTTTCAGTCAAATAAGATAAAGAAGACGTAAACGTGTAATGCTGATCATCAACAACAAGGTATTACACATCTGAAATATGCTAGTAGACTAGATCTTTAAAAACTCATGCATGTGTGTAGATAGGTGTATGTTTAGTGTATATATGCATTTGCACAAGCCTACATATGTGCATGTGTAGGCCACAGGTCAGCATCTAGTGTCTTCTTCAATCGCTTTCACTTTATTTTCTTTCTGAGTCAGAGTCTCTCATTGGGCCTAGAGCACATCATTTCAGCCAGACTGGCTATCAGTGAATCCTCAAGGTGCCTGTCTTTCCCCCAGAGCAGGAGTTCTGGGCATATGCAGTGATGCTTAACTTTTATGAAGTGCTAAGTACCAAAACTCAAGTGCTTAAGTGTTCAGTATCCATTCCAGTCGCTGAGCTGTATCTCCAAGCCTGAGATACTAAGGACTCTGACCACAGTAAAAATAAAATTTTAGAATAGAAGAGGAGATAGAAAACTTGGAGAGTAAACCAAAGTTTTAAACAATTGAAAATTAAAACAGTAAGTTCGTGGAAATCTACCAAAACAGAGACATCGTGAGCCACAGACGTGTGTAATTAACTCCACAGTGAACAAACTATATCAACTTTATATGAGATATTCAGAGGCTATGAGCGACTAGGTCTCAATCCAACCGACATATAACCAATAGACGGTTATGTTCAAATCCAATAACGATAGTGAGAGAACAGCTGAGCTCTTAAACATGTGCAAGTCCTATGTAGCACGCTAGCACAAACTTCTGTAGTGTACAAAAAGATTACAGCTCCTAAGAAGTTTCTCTTATAGGTCAATACAACTGAGAGCAGAGACATCTGTGGTTATTCAAAAGGAAAAGTGCAAGACCAGTTCAGTGTGTCAGTGTGTGTGTGTGTGTGTGTGTGTGTGTGTGTGTGTGTGTGTGTGTTTATGCTCATGGATGTGTGAATTAGTCAGGGTTCTCTAGGAAAACAGAACTGACACACACACACACATGCATACACACATATACACATACATACACATATATACACACATATTTGGGGTCTTTTGTGAATCATACCAGTTTTTGTACTATTTTCTTATTTTTGTAAGAAATGTCTTGAAAAAAAAGATTATCAAAGACCAAAACACATGGGAAATTGGTCTATAGATTCAATGCAATGCCAGACAATGTCCAGGGTAGATTTTCTCAGAAATTTACAAGGCTGATTCTGAATTTTATATGGAAAAGGAAAACTCCTAATATAAAGTGTAAGAAATTAAGTATGGCCTTTGATTCAGTTTATATAATGTACTAAAGCACTAAGTCCAAATATACTAGCATATACCATTATATCATATAATAATATCGGATATTATTATATGACTTCAGCTCTTGGGAGTGGCTGAGTCAAATGCAGTGTCTCATGAGAGGAATCTGAAGCCCTTAGAAAATGAGAGTAGGACTGAATTTCATAGTTCACCAAAAGAAATCACCGCCAAGTGGTTCCCGGCTGTAAGCGAGAGTCATTCGTTTTCCCCAAATTTATAAAAACAATTCAAGCCCAAGTAGTGTAGCAGCATTGTGCAAAATAAACAAACAAACAAGAACTCTTAGCTGAGTGTGGAAGCCCGAGACTGTAATCCCAGCACTTGGGAGGCTCAAGTGGGAAGATCAGAAGTTCAAGGCCAGCATGAGCTACACAAATTCTTGTACAAATCGGGGTAAACAACCAGATCTTGTCTCCAAAGCTTAGACGGTGACAATAACAATCGCCCCTAAACACTGAAGGTAGCTTTGGATCAGGTGTCCACTATACAACAGATCGGGCATCTTGTACAGATAACCTCTATTTAGCATCTGCCAGTGTTGATGGGTATGCCTTACCTCACAGATTCAGGGTAATAATTTAATGACTTAGCCCCTAGGTCTTACATCATGTAGAATATGGATTGAAGGAAAATGCTTTAAATGTCCCATTTCTTTCATTCTTTCTAATGCACCGGGCCATTTTTTTTTCCTCTGCTTTTCAGAAAATGGGAAGGAAGCAATCTTTTGAAATTCCTTGCTCCGATGGTCCGGCCCTCCATAGTTAAGCATGTGCAGACTCCCTGGCCCCTAAGCGTGCATTGTTTCTCCATGAATAAGGAGCTCCCTATCAGGAGGCTAATCAGTCTAAGACCTTTAGCTTCATAGCTGGGTACTCATGCGCTTAGCGTTCAACTCAACACATAGTAATGCTCAATCCTGGCCCTTGGGGTAGGTGGGCTCAGCCCTCCCACCAAACCAAACCAGAAGTACAAGAGCAGTTGGCAACAGCCTCTCGTATCTGCTGCCTGCTCCACCATGAAGCCTGCTAAGCTGGGATTTCTCCTGGGATTCTCCCTCTTCTGCTCACTCAGTCCTCCCGTCCTGAGCTTTCTTAATTACCTCACTAAAAACCTCTGCCAAGACTACAACGGTATGAATGAAGTAAAAGCAGGAGGAAAAGTCCAAGGTCAATTATGACTGGGGTGGGGGAGGGGGAGGGGAAGAAATGTAAACAATTCCTCTGGGTGGGTCAGAAAGCTCTTCTGCTGTGGCAGTACCTACCAACCTTCGGCTCCTCAACTCGGGGCATCACTTACTTTGAGGGATTTGTGGATGTTCGATGAGGATAAAACAATATATGGGGCAAGTAAGTCCTTTCAGGATAGAGAATTCTTTTGTAGGAGGTCAAAGACTGGACGAATTCTGAGATGGGGGCTTTGTGACACAGGGCAAGGAGACAGACCTTCCAAGAGCTTGCATTGGAAGGAGAGAGAGAGGAATTCAGACTGAGGTAATTGAGGTGTATCTAACATCTAGGCTCTGGGCTCAGAAAACACCTGAGCACACTGCACCTATAGAGAGGGGTTCACAGTGTAGCTATGGCCCATAGGGAGACTTTCCCCAGAGCCTGAGGGGTACAGTCTACACTTGGAGTCAAATTCCGAACTCTGTTTCTGTTGCTCAGCATCTGGGTGCCTTTAGACAAGGCTCATCTCCTCTCTGCAGCCGCACTTTGCCCATGTGTAAAACAAAAATCAGAAAACCAGAAAGTATTGTACGCATGAAATAAAATCATGCGTGTAAGTAGGCCTAGACACGTAGTCCTTATCAGAGAATAAGTTAGAGGCCGGCAGCTTGAGGAAGGCGAGCAGTAAGCACTCATCTATCAATGTAATCATTGGGATGGCTATTTCAGTCATTCATATCCACCACTTAGCCACTAAAAGGGAGACAGCTGCTTCCTGGAAGACAAGAGGAGGAGCACAGAACAGCAAGGTACGAGGGGGCAGAAGTACTGTGCCCCCTGGCCCTTCGTCTAGTTTTAGCACGACAGAAACCAGTCACCTGAATTTTGAAATGTAAGTTGGCCTAATGAGTGTGTAAAAAGTAGGGAATGTGTGCTCAGCAGGCAACTGAAAGGCTAGGCAATGATCGAGGAGAAGCAGAAGGCTGGGATAGCATAGAGGGTGTACAGTATAAGGACCCTTGTCACTTTGTTCAAGCTAAGCCATGCGCAATCCGGTCCTTCCCAAAATCACTGCCCAGGATCACAACCTGGAGAGGTAAGTTAATATTTGTGTTGGACAAAGACGGCTTCACCATGTGACTCTGCTTGTAATAGGAAAAGCACAAGTCCCTGAACACATGTGCATGTATGCATTCTTGTGAACCATGTAGAGGTTGTCGGACTACTAGAATTTGGTTCTCTCTTCCCACTCTATGTGTTCCAGAGATATAATTCCAGTGGTCAGTACCTTAACTCCCTAAGCCCTAGCAAGGATTTTTAAGATCTTCTGAATGGAGACAAGCTTCCTGTTGTACCTTAATTGTCCTCTAACTCCGCGGTCACTTCTCATGCAGATCCTTGTCTTTTGGAAGTGGATCCTGGCAGCTGCTTTGAAGTACATTTTAGATTTTTCTACAACCAAACCGCCAAACAGTGTCATAGCTTTGTGTTCACTGGCTGCGATGGTAACCTTAATAACTTCATGCTTAAAATAGACTGTGACATAGCTTGTAATGCAGAATACAAAAAAAAAGCATTACCACCGAGGTAAGGAATACACTCTCTTTTAAATGAACGGTAAGAGGAAGCTCTGAGATCCAAGGATAATGAAAATTAACCAGCACTTACCCTGTTTTAGGATGTAAAGAGAAAAGATTGTTCTATAAAAGTTTCTAACAGTTAGGCTGGAGCCCAGAATAAATTGTAAACTTTGCCCATGGGGTCGTGGTGCACGCCTTTAATCCTAGAAATTAGGAGGCAGAGGCAAATGGATCTCTGAGTTCCAGGCACAGTGAGTTTCAGGACAGCCAGAGAGCTACACAGAGAAACCCTGTCTTCAAAAAACAGACAAAAGACAACAACAAAACAACAACAACAAATTGTTGGTTTTGCAATTAGAAAAAAAAACTAAAGGTTCAGGGAGAACTCACTGAACAATTGATTATTTGCCACATTGCCAGGTATTCTGCTGAGCAATTACCATATAATGACCCAATTTTACATTAAAATAGCAAGCCCATCAAGTCAGAGAAGAACCCTACTCCGGATGTGAGACTGACCACTTTACAGCCCGGTACACCAAAGCTGACAGGAAAAAACCAGATCTCCCTGTGGACAGCATGGAGGACGTGGAGAGAGTCCAGAAGGCATCATGCCTAGCCAGCTTCAAAGGTCAGTGCAGGGTCCAGGCTTTTCCTCCTGTAGTCCCAGAGACAATGACTACCCTCAAACCTTGATCAGAGAAGCTTCCTTTAGCAGCTCATGGCTAAAGAGACTTATGGCCGCTCAAGGTACTGAGACATTAAGATAGTCTCCTCCTCTACCTGGTGTTAGAGCTGAATGGTAAGAAGTAGAGTTACAAAACACTGTCCTCTGGGCATGGTGTAGACACTGCAATTCTGAATTCATAGCAGCTGCAGCTGCATATGATATGCCTTCACAAGCCTAAACTTGAAAACAGTCAGGCATGAATGGGAGCGGGGTTCAGGATTCCTCTCCCTGAGGAACAGTTGGCTACTGATGAAAACCTGGGAGAGGACAGTGACTATCTTCGGTTTTATGTCCACCAAGAAATCCACAGTTGGGGTCATATGCATAGCTCTAACCAAAATCCATGGGTCACAAATAAAATGACCTCTTTTTTAAAAAAAGATTTATTTATTTATTTATTTATTATATGCACGGTAGCTGTCTTCAGACACACCAGAAAAGGGCATCAGACCTCATTACAGGTGGTTGTAAACTACCCTGTGGTTGCTGGGATTTGAACTCAAGACCTATAGAAGAACAGCCAGTGCTCTTAACTGCTGAGCCATCTCTCCAGCTCGACTTAAGTTCTCTTAAGCAAGCAACCTTTGGGGAGGGGGTGAAAAAGAGCTGGAGTAAGTGAGGTGAAAATAAGCAGAATTCATTGTATACATCATACTATATATATATATATATGTATATGTATGTATATATACATGTGTATTATGTGTGCAGTAGAATAAATTACAAAAGATCTTTAAAAATGAGATTAAGCTAATGGAGCTGCACAGTAGATTTATAGTATTATTTTCACCTAATACATGAGGAAAATATGTCCATTAGAAATAATCACTTGAAGCTCTGAACACCCCAGAAACAACTCACAGACTGTGTGAAGCTCAACAAAAAATATTTTTTAATTAAAATAGAACTGTATCACATCCCCCTTTCCTCCCTACAGCCCTTCCTAGTCTCTCTCCTATCCCCTCAAATTAATAGCCTCTTTTCCTATATTATTGTTACATATATATATATATATATATATATGTATGTATATGTACCCACAAATACTTAATTACAACCTTAAAAAAATATATCCGAAATAAATTTTTTAAAAAAGAAAAAAGAAATAATCACTTGTAGCCGGGTGGTGGTAGACCATACCTTTAATCTCAGCACTTGGAAGGCAGAGACAGATGGTGGATCTCTGTGAGTTCGAGGCCAGCCTGCTCTACAGAGTGATCTCTAGGACAGCCAGGACTACACAGAGAAACTCATCTTGGGGGGCAGGGTAATAAAGTAGCCAATGCATAACAAGTTAGTTTTGTTTTCTGATATTGTTTTAATTAGATCTGAGCACCACAAGGCTCTTGCCCTGCTCATATGCTCCCAAATCAAATCCTGGCATTTTCAAGCCTCCTAAATCTCTACAGAGACATGCTACCTGTACACTGGAAGTCCCCGCCCACAATGGATGACTTCCAAGTTATCAGAACAAGATGGTCAATGGATCCTATCCAGGCAGAGCTGTGAATAGTTTCCATAAAATGAGAAGAGAGGTAGACTAGGTAGTGACTCGAAGGCACACATTCTGTTTCTGATCATCCTCAATGAATCTTTGTGGTGACTAGAGCACGGGCAGTGGCTATCTTTTGGGCAGTTGAAACAGGTTAGTGGAACAGAGGGATCACTGATAGAGAGGCCACCCTCTAGGATTGTGCCCAGAGAGAAATGACTTACACTAATCCAGGGAGACTTTTTGTAACCTGCAGCATGAACCTGATTTTTTTTTTCTACATAAACAGAAAACTTGAACCTGAACCTGTGCCTGAACTTTATGTGCGTTCATGGAGGTTCTCAAATGGGCCATCTGAAATAAAGATTCAAGAAGATTCAGACCAGCGTTTAGATTTTTGGAACACGTCCATAATCTTTGACACTTCAGTTCACTATTTTCCTGTTCCTAATTTTGTCTTTCCTGAAATAAAAATCACTACAGTCATTAAAAATGAGAGCATCTTCCTATGAGTCCTTTGTTCCTTTATCTTCATCCCACTGCCTTATCCAGAGAATGCCAACAGGTTCTATCCTACAGGTCTCCCTCTTCATTCAGGAGCAACTCAGACTATGCTGACATTATCCCAGGACAGCTGACCAAACTGCACAGATTGGGGTCCTCCTTTATGAAATCCTGCTGATCAGTACCCCCAAGCAAGCCTACGCTCTACGTTAATCTTGAAATCAAATACAGCACCAAACCTCACACTAACCTGAAATCTTTCTCCACTCAAACAATTTTTTCTCTGTCAGACTTCCTGACTCAAGTCTACCAATCCTCAAAGGCTGGTTATGCTTAACTGATCTCTTAAGTTGTTCCTTGTTTATTAGTAATCATGTAGGTAGCCCTAAGAGCTTGGTGATTGAAATTTGACTTGGCTATTGTCTGCCTTCCTAAAAAAGGAAACCTTGACCTCAGTTCCATAGCTTTGTTTCTCCTACCAAAAGAATGATCATCAACGTAGAGACTCTCAAGCCTGAATAGAAAGTGACCAGGTGGGGTCGAGCCATGATCTGCCCAGCTCTAGCATCTTCAGGTTGACCAAGAAACTCTAAAATGCCTTGGGTATCCCAGATGGGTCTTCACTGAAGTACAATTGTCCTCTCTATAGCTACCCTGTCTAACTTACAAATGAAGTCTAACTCCTCATCTGGAAATCACTTGTGAATCACCAGCCTCAGAGACACTACAAATCACTGAAAACCTGTGTACATGTATGTGCATGTGTGTGTGTGTGTGTGTGTGTGTGTGTGTGTGTGTGTGTGTGTGTGTTTATATAGATCAGAAAAGGGCATCCAATCCCCCTGGGAGCTGCCTGACTTGGGTGCTCTTCTCCAAGAGCAGCAAGTGCTCTGACCCACAAAGCCATCTCTCTACCACAACCCCCCATTTTGTTTGTATTTTTGTTTTTACTGTTGTTCTTTGGGTTGTTTTTTTTTTTTTTTTCTTAAGATTTATTTACATTGCCAGGCACAGTATTACATCTCTTTTAATCCCACTACCTGAGAGTCAGGGAAAGGTAAATGGATCTCTGTGAGTTCAAGACCAGCCTGGTCTACAAAGAGCTATACAGTGAGACCTTGTCTCAAAAGTGGGGGAGGTAATGTTATTTTATGAGTATGAGTGCTTTGCCTACATGTACATCTATGCTCCACATGTGTTCCTGGTGCCCACAGGGGCCAAAAATAAAACAAAATAGAGCAAGTGGTTGGAGATCAGAAGAGCTAAACCATCAGAAAACCAATTAAGACAAAGGCAGGAGGATGGATAAAGACATTGTGTGTCAAATCACAAAACAAAGATGCAACAGTGAAAACATATGAAGTAGAGCACCACAAGCAAGCTAAATACATATTAGCATCACCAGCAAGCTGGATACACTTTAGAAGAACTGAGTCACAAGCAAGCAGGATAAACATTAAAATTGTGCTTTAAGAAGAAAGCCATGGGTACAAAAGCCAGAGTCATCAAACCTCTGTAAAAGTCAAGATACAGCTGGAGAGCCGGCCTAGCAGTTAAAAATGCTTTCTGCCCTCACAGAGGACAGTAGCTTGATTCCCAGTTTCCTGATCTGGCAGTTTCCAACCCACCGTAACTACAGCTTCAGGAAAACAAATGCCCTCTTCTGGCTTCCTCAAGTACCTGCACTCATAAGCATATACACACAGAAATACACATAATTGCTGAAACTCTAAAAAAAGCTTTCAAAAGTCAAAATAATAAATACTTTCTACCAATAGCTCAAGTCAAATGTATCACCTAAGAGAATAGAAGCCAAGTGTCATGGTGCACATCTGTAATCCTACCAGGTCAGGTGAAGTAAGAGGATGCAAGGGCAGCCGGTGCTACATAGTGAATTCTGGGCCACTCATGACCCTTCGGGAGAGATTTAAAGGATGGATTTTAAAATAACAATAATAAAACTGAGCTGGGAGGTGTCAGTGCACACTTTTAATCGCAGCATCCAGGAGACAAAGGAAGACAGGTGTCTGTTAGTTTAAGGCCGGCCTCGTCTGTATGGGCAGTTTCAGGCCAACCAGGGCTATATAAGTAAGGTCCTGTCCCAAATTAAATAAATAAACTGGGTATAGTGAAACACACTGTAGTTCCAGCTACTCTAGAGGCTGACAAGAAATGATACTTTAAGTTCAAGATTTTCTTTTTTTTTTACCTTTCAGATTTTATTTTTAATTATGTGTATATATCTGTGTATTTGCCCACAGAGGCCAGAAGAGAGTACCTGGTCCCCTGAAGCTGGAGTTACAGACATTTGTAAGCCACCTGGCATGGGTGCTGAGAACCAATCTCTGGGCCTCTGCAAGAGCAACATGAACTCTTATCTAATGAGCCACCTTCCCAGACTCAAGTCCTAGACTTCAAAGCTTGCTGGAAGGACATTATGAGGTCAAGAATGAGAAGGAAGGAAGGAGAGAAGGAAAGAATGAAGGACAGAAGATGTGAAACTTAAATGAAAAAAAAAGAATCTAACAAAATTTGAGATTCTTGTAGGAAAAAAAAATCTTATGTAAGAAAATGGAAAACTTCCAGGTAAAACAGGAGGCTGAAAAGTGGCCTCCAGGTAATCTGGAGAAAGGAGTCCGAAGGGAAAACAAGTGTAGATGTCTTTCCAGAGAGAGAAGAATAGAAAATGCTTTGGAATCCACGACTCGAAAGAGTACCTGAAACATGCAGAGAAAGGCTTGGTCTGGTGGGAAAAGTGCTTACTGCGTAAGCTTGACCTGAGTTCAGATGCCCAACACTCAATAAAAAATGGAGCACGGTGGTTGGTATGCACCTGTAAGACTAGGGAGCAGAAGCTAGTGAACCTCTAGATGGCAGTAGCCAGCCTTTCTAGCCAATTGATAAGCCCCAAGTATTGTGAGAAAAACCTGTCTCAGAAAATATGAAAGAGAGCAATAGAAGACACCCAATGTTGACTGACCTCATATCTACACACGCATATGTGTGCACACACAAGAATATACTATACACACAGGTAAACACACTGTTGCTATTGCCTCTAAGAAAACAGTTATGTCTGTACTGTCTGGTCTTGAATACTTTTTTAAATACAAACCTTAAAGTTATAAAAGAAATAAAAATTAGAAAAACAGAGGATAAAGAGATAGCTTACAATTGTTTACAATTCCACTTCCAGGGATAGTATGTCCTCTTCCAGCGTCCTTCAACACCAGGTGCACAGACATCCATTCAGGCAAAGCACCCATACACAGAAAATAAAAAGAAAAATAAATTAAAAGCACTTGGATGTTGAATCAGAACTGCATGTACACTAAGAACCACGTAGGACATAGATCTATGTGACGTCCAAAAGGCTCACATAAAACTCGGGGGAGTCACTGAGAACCAGTTATTCATAGAAGAGAGACTCAGATGGAAACATACAAGAAGGCTGACCACAAACAAATCCGTGCAGCTGGAAGGACAAGCTGAAAGCAAAACGGAAGGAAGATACTCCTGATGTTCCCCATCCTTTGACTCCGGACTGATCTCAGCGAAGGCAATGAGAAAATCTTTGGACCTCACGTCAGAGGGGCAGATGGTAGAGGGCTGCTGTCGGCTCTCAAGGCCTCTCAGTGCCTCACATTTAAGTGTTCAATGGTGTTAAATGGTGCAGAAGAAGGTACACTCAAGTCTTCCCGTTGTGGGGCTTGTGGGTGTAGCGTATCCCAGGAAAAGCTGGAAAGCCTATGACCTGGACACCATGCAAAGACAGAAAGAGAGAGCTAACTGCACAAAAGGGGTCTGATTTTCACATGGGCTCCGTGACGGGTTACCTGAAAGTGTGAGAAAACATTGGTTTGTGTTTGTTTGAGACAGGATCTCATATAGCCCAGTGTCTTAATAATGTTCCCGTTGCTGTGACGAAATACCATGGCCAAAAACAAGCTGGGGAGGAAAGTTTATGTCAGCTTACACCCCCACATCGTACTCCATCATTGAAGGAAGTCGGGTTGTGAATTCAAACAGGGTTAGGATCCGCAGCAGAGGCCATGGAGAAACGTTGCTTTCTGACTAGTTCTTCCTGGCTTGCTCAGCCCGCTTTCCTATAGTACCCAGGACCAAGGAACCCAGGGTTGCACCGCCCACAATGGGCTGGGCCTTCCCACTTCCATTATCCGTTGTGAAAATCCCCCACAGGCCTCCCCGCAGGCCAGAGGAGCACTATTTCAATTGAGGTTCCCTCTTCTCAAATGATTCTAGCTCCAGTCAAGTTGATACCAACACTGGCCAGTACAATCAAGTTGATCAACTCTTGGTCTTCCTGCCTCCACCTCCCCTAGTGCTGGAGGGACAGATACCCATCCCAGATATCCAGCCAGATGTTGTCTGGTATTTATTTTTTGTGCATATGGATCTGTGAAATCTATTTTTCTATGTTGTGTTGAGTTCTCATCTGCTTGACCTCTTGGCTTCTGGGTGGGGGTGTATTTTTAAACCTCACATTTGAATTGCCAACTGTTTCCGGTCCTACCAGTGTTGTGGTCGATTTGAGTTAGGACATCATTAAGAGTCCATATTCAGTATGTGCATGAGTGAACGCGTGCACATGCATGCCCATGCGTTTTGTTACGCTCGCGTGCGTGCGTGCGTGCGTGCGTGCGTGCGTGCGTGCGTGCGTGCGTGTGTGTGTCTGGAGTCTTCCCGCCTTACTTTTTTGGGACAGGCTCTCTCACTAGGAACTAGGGTTCACATTTTTTTAGCCTAGGCTTGCCCACCAATGAGCCCCAGAGATCTCCCATCTCTACCTCCACAGACCTGGCATTACAAGCATGCGCCCTTAAAGCAGGTTCCTTTTGCACACATAATCAAGTCCACAGATGTCTGCAGAAAGCTTTACAAACTGAACTACCTGCCCAGCCCCCATCGCTGATTTTGTTTCTCCAGAGTCTTTACTGCAGAATGGCGTAACACTATTCTTTGTCCTTGTTGATGCAGTTTGACCTTAAACTGTATTTTATAGTAAGGAAATGTAAATATATTAATTTTATTTCTACTGTTCTTTACCATTCTAGGAATTAAATCCGAGGCCCCAAACATGTGAAGCAAGAACAAACACTCTGCCTCTACACCGGATTCTGGGCCCTCTCTTAATTTCATTTTCCTCTCATTCTTGGATTATAGTTTAGCTGGGTATCGATTGTAGGTAAAGATGAATTTTTTCCTCACCATCTATGGGCATTAGATGTGAAAACATTTCCATGTAAGCAAATAAATTTAAAATAATTTATTTTTACTTCATGTGCATTGGTGTTTGATTCCGTGTATGTGTCAGGTCCCGTGGAACAAGAGTCACAGTCTTATGACAATGTCCCCAAATATGAACCAGGAGAGAGAAAATAACTGGGCGTGGTGGTACATGTCTTTAATCCCAGCACTCAGAAGGCAGAGCAAGGCAGATCTCTGTGAATTCAAAGCCAGAGCTACAGTAAGACCCCGTCTCAAAAAGAGAAACAGAGATGGGGGAGGGAATTAAACAGAGAATAGGAGAAAATACTATTAAATTGCATATCTTATAAAAATTGTATGTAGAATATAACAATAAATAAGCGAGTTCTGTGCATACAAGAAAAAGTATCATACTTGCTACATGTACATGAAGATATGATGCTAAGTGAAGAAAGCCAGTCACATAAACCCTGTAATATAATCCATTCTTATATGAAATCTTCATGGTAAACAAATCCATAGAGACAGAAATACATGACTGCGGGGTGGAGGGTTCCCAGGAGGCTGAGGACAGGGCTGCCTTCAGAGGAGATAAGGGGGTGGAAGGGAGCTCTGACTTCTTATTTATACACGTTTCACAGAACAAAGACTATCATCCAAGTGGTGTAGAATTTATGTTTGGTTCTTCATTACATGTCCAGGGTTACAAGTTCCGTTACAATATTAAAAAATAGAAACACAACAGATTTTATTTTTATTATCAATCCTATAACTCTAGTTTAAAGACTCTAAAGTATAGTGGGCTGGCCTGATGCTGCTTGTATTTTAATGTTAAGAATGCTTCCTCAAGACCTGGTTGCCCCAGAGACTAGAGAGTTCACACATTGACCCAAGTGACGCTGTGTGAACTTGCCCCCAGGTTATTTCCTACTGGTAAATTAAGATGTTGACAGCCAGTAGCTGGGCAGAAGAGTCTTAGGCAGGGTTTAGGGTTCTCAGGCTTGGGGTTGGAGGAAAACCACAAAGGGAAGAAGGTGAACAAGGGGAGAGAAGCTACCATGAGTTAGACAAATCATGAAAATGTGGCCCTGAGGACTGGCCAATTGGAGTTAAGAGCAGCCCAGATAAAACCTGATAAAATAAGAAGTCGAAGTTATCAATAGAAAAGTAGATGCTAATAGCACTGAGGGGAGGTATCTTCCAGCTCTAATGCTGTTAAAGGCTTATTGTAAATATAAAAGTCATGTATGTGTTTTATCCAGAAACTAAATGATCCAGACTGGGGTAGAAACCTTGGGTTGGGATTTAAATTTTCTATATCACTAAAGAATGTCTCTTCCAAAGCAGGCATGTTTATTATGTCTTTAGGCTGGCCATGTTTACAATTAGTTCTAAAACAGTCCAGCAAAGAGAAAATATCTGAACTGTCATTTTAAGAGCAGCAAATACTAATACCTCTTATTCTAGGTTTCATCATCTACACTATAAAGTAGGCAAAGTTTATTTCAGTCAACCTGTCTGACTGAGTTTTATTCTTTTAGGAGTGTACCCTGTAAACTACGTTTTCAGAGACCTTGAATCTGTAACCTGTTTTCCTGGCCGGTCAGAGTTTGCCAGTCATTGCCGTTTGCTCTGCATCAGTTATATTGCTTGAGCTTGCTCAGGGGCAGATCGCCCAGGAAGATTCCTGGAGCAATGGCCTCCTCTGGATATGTGCTTCTCCACGATGATCTCCAGGACATAAGGAAGACTTGCAAATAGTGGCCAGGTAAAGCTAATTTTTGGATTTTCCTAAAGAGACTCGGAATCACAATGCTGAAAGTTCCCAATAATACAGCCCATAATAATACACAATAATACAGCCCATAAAGATCAATGGTAAGAGAAAGAAGGACATCAGTCTGCTTTACTGGAACTGTGACATGCAGCTGTGCCAGCTCCATGGTTCTCCCCGTTTTCAGTGGACATGGCTGCGCCACTCAGTAGCTGCCGGAAGTTGAGAGCAGGGGTAAGATTCTTTCAAAGGTGATGAAACTGTTCTCCGATCAGTGGTGATGGTTTTGTGATTCTCTGGCTATGGTAAAAAGCCATATGGATCCCATTTTGCAATGGTGAGGGATGGAGTATGGAGATTACATCCCAATAAGGCTGTCACAAAGAATAAAGTAATAAGGCTGGAGAGATGGCTCAACAGTTAAGAACACTGACTGTTCTTCCAGAGGTCCCGAGTTCAAATCCCAGCAACCACATGGTGGCTCACAACTATCTGTAATGAGATCTGATGCCCTCTTCTGGTGTGTCTGAAGACAGCTACAGTGTATTTATATGTAATAAATAAATAAATCCTTTTTAAAATAAATAAAATAAAAGATGTTATTCCCCAAACTATTAAGAGGGCCTACATAGTGGCAGTTTTGGAATTTTAGTTTCTTTTTTAAAAAATACATAAATATTATAAGACTGTGCTTTCATTTAATCCCAGGTGTAAGGGTCTCGGACTGCTTCAAACTGTCTGCATCACCAAAAAATGATTTCCCTCCTGCTCATTTGGAATTCTGGGAACTTTTCAGAGGGCACATAAATACTAGAACCCCAAAGGCAGGGTTGGTGGTTGGTGGTCATTGGGGGTGGGAGGGTTGGTTGCAGTTTTTTAATAGTTGTGCTCTAAGAAGAAAAAAAAGAAAAGAAATTAGATTCAGGGATCTCTATTTCCCTCTCTCCCATCTATCCTTTCTATCTAGTGATAGGAAGTGAAACTGGGGGATGGGGTAAAGATTGGGACAAAGAAGAACCCACAAAGTAACAAAGACCAGCTATAGACCTATGACAACCTCACTCTAATGTTTCCTCATTAGTGAACTACTCTTTCTTACTCTAAGGGAAGGCATCACACTGGGATTGACAATTTTCTACAAGGAACAGAGACCGAACAAGCTGTTACATGCTTTTATTTTCAGCTCTTAGGAGACAGAGGGAGAGAAATCTCTTGAAGTCTGAAGCCAGTCTGGTCTACATAATGCCCCACATGGGGCAGTCAAGGATGTTTAGTGAGACCTTATACCAAAAGGAGAAGGAAGAGGAACAAAACAAAGAGGAAAAGGAATAAAAGAGAAAAGAAAAGAAAAAATATATAGCAAAAGAAATGGAACATTTGGGTGCCATCTGTCATTGGCAGCACATGACTGAATCCCAACACTCAAAGCTATGGTGGGATGATTCGGAGTTTGAGGTCAGTGTGGGCTCCATAACAGGAATCAGTCTCAGATAATTTTTTTAAATGGAATACTATAACTACATGGAGGATCTCATGCTGATTACAGAGACCAAAATACCCAGTGCAGTCTACTCCTTGATTCTTCCATTCCTGTGGGTTGATATCTACTCATGAACCTTCCAAAGCCTGTGGCTACCATAGCTAAAGAACATAACCACAGATCAAAAGGAGACAACTGTGGCAGGTTATCTGATCATACTGTGAACCCAGAGATTGTGTTATTCACCGAAAAACCCTGTTTCTAATCGTGGTATTTCTAGTTGTAGTGAGGCTCAGCCCTGAGCACACAACTTTTATCCCTCTGGCTGGAATACAGACACGCCCTCAGTACACACCTTTAATCCTAAACAAGGAAGATAAAGTTAGTTTGTAGAAGGAAGCGTGTTTGAAACCATGTTTGAAAAGTGATGTCTAATTGAGTAGCAGACAGAGTGATAAATCAGAGAAAGACTTACCAGAATAGGATCTGCCCAACTCTGATGAAAAAAAAAAAAAAAGAGTAGAAAGGGCAGCTACCTAAGTAGCCGCACAGGCAAAGAGAGGAGGTGACGGTTTTACCAGAAGAGTTTTACAGAGGCAGCTTGAAGAGAGAACAAGCCAGACACAGATGAAGATAAAACAAGTCAGCAATGGAGAAGGAACCAGAAAATTAGAGATTACCAAACTTAGTATGAGGCCAAGCAGAGCAACTCAGGAGAGGCTGAGGGGGAAGCCAGATTGAATCAGTCATCTTGGAGGGGAGTGTGAGTCAGAAAGAGCTGAGTTGAATTGGCCAGACTGAGATCAGAAAGAACCAGGGAGTGTGTGGTGGTTTGAATATTCTTGGCCCAGGGAGTGGCACTATTGGAAGGTGTGATCTTGTTGAGGGGAGTGTGTCACTGTGGGGTGGGCTTTGAGAGAACTTTCTCCCAGATGCCTGGAAGCCAGTCTTCTCCTGAGTGCCTTTGGATCAAGATGGAGAACTCAGAGTTCCTCCAGTGCCATGCCTACCTGGACGCTGCCATGCTTCCTGCCATGATAACAGACTGAACCTCTGAACCTATAAGCCAGCCCAAACTAAACATTGTCCTTGAGTAGCCTTGATCATAGCAACTCTTCACAGGAATGGAAACCCTAACGAAAATAGGGTGAGCTTATTTAGCAGTAAGTCTTAGAGGCTGAAAACATTCTAGGCCAAGATAAAATCGCATGGAGGCTAGAAGCTAGGTTAGCAAATGGAGGCAGTAAGCCTCGGAGATGACAGTTATACCAGGAGAATGAAAGCAGCTGTTACGGACAACAGAAAGCCCTATGTGATGACTCCCACTGGCTTCAGGTCTAGGCCCAGCACACAAGTCTTTACTTGTTTCACAGACTGTCACGACAGAAAACTCTACAGTGTCTTGCACAGTAAACTTCTGCCTCGGCCAGCCCTCCTTAAGACAGCAGACAAGTTGGCAAAGAGTGGATTTCATTTGATTCTATGGCACAGGAACACATTGTGTACTCTTTACAGGCCTGTGACTGGTCTGGGAACACCTCTCCTCCACTGTGCCTTCCACAGTCCCCCACCTTGGGCCAGAGCCTTTGTTTAGCTGCGTTCATCACAGATTATGTCACTGAAATAAATAACCTACAGAGGAGAAATGCGAACTCACAATGGGGCTTCCCGAGTGGTGAGTTACCATGGTTTCAACATCCATAAAACTTGACCTTTGGACAGTGGAGCCCAACACTACACCATCCCTAGGGCTTCAGAGCCCCTTCACTGAATCATGAACCATAATATCCTTTATAGTTATGTGCTTGTGTGTGCGTATACATGTATGTATATATGTGTATATGTGTGTATTTATGTGTGAGTGTGTGTGTGTGTGTGTGTGTGTGTGTATGGATGTATGTCTATTTTTATGTCAACTTGGCACAACCTAGAGTCATCTGAAAGAAAGGAACCTCAATTTTTTAAAAGAAAAATGCCTCCATAAGACTCAGCTATAAGGCATTTTTTCAATTCATGATTGGTTGGGGACAGCCCTACCCCATTATAGGTGGTGCCACTCCAGGCTGTTGTGTAGTGGGTTGGCCTAATGCCCGTTTGTATTCTAATGCTAATTTGGGACTCCCCCACCCCCAAGACTTGTTACCTCAATGATGTAACATAAGACACTGAGTGACCCCACCTCCAGTTAATTGTGATTGGTGAATAAAGATGCCAACAGCCAATTGCTGGGCAGAAGAGACATGGATGGGGTTTAGGTTTCATCATGGGCTTGGAAAGAAAGGACCACAAGGAAGGGGAAGGAAAGAGAAACTGCCATGGAATAGAAGAAGAATGTGAAGGAGAGGAGAAAGCAGAGCCTCCTTAGCTGAGCCATAAGAACATGTCATGTGAGTTGACCAATTGGAGCTAAGAGCAGCCAGATGAAACATAGTAACAATTTGGGTTGCCATAGGAAAATAGATTCTAACAGCATGGAGGGTAGGTAGCTTCCCAGCTGTGTGCTGCCTAAGGCATATTAAAAATATAAAGACTGTGTGTCTCTTTAAAAATATAAAGACTGTGTGTCTTTCATCCAGGAATATCAGTGGTCTATGGCAGGGAAGAAGCCCCTGGCTGGGATTTTTAAAATATTTTTTACTACACTGTTGGTCCTGGGTTCTATAAGAAAGCAGTCTGAGTGAGCCATAATGAGCAAGCTAGTAAGCAGCATCCTTCCATGGCCTCTGCAGCAGCTCCTGCCTCCAGGTTCCGGTCCTGTTTGAGCTCCTGACCTGACTTCCTTGGATAATAAAGCTTCCTTGATGATGTGGAAGCTAAGCTTAAGAAAAACCCTTTCCTCCCCAATTTGATGTCGGTCATGATGTTTCATCACAGCAACAACAACCCTAACTAAGAACAATAGTACATGCCTGCATGTATGTATTAGTACATGCCTGCATGTATGTATGTGCACACTGTGCCTACAGTGCCCACAGAAGCCAGAAGACAGCAGTGACTCCCTTAGAACCGGAGTTTACAGAGTAGACAGTGAGTCACCATGTAGACACTGAGAACCAAGCCTGAGTCCTCTACTGAGCCTTCTCTCCGGCCCTAAGGCTCACTCTATTTGGGTAAAAATATAGTCTTTCTTTTCCATCCCTCTCAAATGAGTAAGAATTAGCACTAAGTCTGAAAGAAAGGGTAAGGTGACTGTAAGAGCTGAGTGGGAGACATCTCAGTGGGATTGCTTAGTCTGACACAGTTTCTCCCTGAGCAGTGTTAGCGATCACTCCAGTTAGCGATCACTCTAGTGCCCCAAGCCTTAATCATGAACCCTTGGTTATTGGTTTTCCAGGAGGCAGAGCAGAAAACACAAAGGCAAAAAATATAAATAAAAAATGAGAGAGTTAATGGCCCTCCTTTCTGCTCCGTGTCTTTCATCTGAAGCGCTGTGCTCTGACATGGAACACTTCACTTTCTCTCCCTGGAAACATGAAGCTCCAGCCTTCCTTTCCCATATTTGCATGTAACCACAAAAAAAGAGATGAATGCAAAATATCAAGATGTCCTGCATTCTGGGAGTTAATTGCCCAACTCAGCAAGCCAGACAGGGTGACTGACACAGGTCTGTAATTTCAGCAACCTGGGAAACTGAGGCAGGAGGTTCTCAAGCTCAAGACTAGCTAGAGAGTGAGGTCAAGGCCAGCCTAGGACTTAATAACAAAATGTCTCAAATTTTAAAATAAGGTGCTGGAGAGGAGGCTGAGTGGTTAAGAGCACTTGCTGCTCCTGGTCTGCTCCCAGAATCCATATAGGGTACCTCACAATCTCCTATAACTCCAGCTCCAAGGAGATCCCATGTTTCTGGCCTCCTGTACTCACACACACACACACACACACACACACACACACACACACACACACACTTTGAAATAGTAAAAATAAATTTCTACAGATAAAAGGACTGCTGGGGTTATAGCATTGGCGAGCACTTGCCTTGGGGTCAATCCCAAGCTCCCCATTACCCGCCTTCTGTGAAAGCTGAGCTGATTAGTAGAAGAGACCAATATTTACTCCACTGGAAACATGGAGTGAGGCACCTTCAGATGCCTTTCCAACTGACCTCTCAACAAGATGTAAACAGCAAGATGTTACTCTCTGTCCTCTAGCTGTGGGGTCAGGGTGAAATGCCTTTGTGTTAAATTCAGCTCACACATGCACACACACACACACACACACCTTAAAAGTGCAAACTATACCCTATCAAGTTCACTATACACAGAACCCAGTTCGAAGTGTGGCATGAAAGTGTTAAAGTTACTGTCTGTCCAGATCCTGAGGATCCAACGCCCTCACACAGACACACATACAGGCAAAACCCCTGCATAATGAAATAAAAATAATACAATGAAATAAAAATAAATTTTAAAATAAAAACAAAAACAAAACCATGGCAGTAAAAACACAAACGTTTTTAAATATAATCCTTTCTATAATAGATTTAAGCCCTTAGACTTCCCAAATTTATATAAATTTTGCAGAAAATTTTAAATACCACTTTTCCAGGTTAAAGTAGCTCACTCTTGAATTCTCAGACTTTAGATTCCCTCCCCTTTTGGATTCATCATTTCCTCGCCAAGTCAACTCTATCATACTATTTCTAAGCCTGATCTGGGGAGCTGTGCATCAGGAGAAGTGTTTACGTTAGGGACCATGGCTTGGTGAGTAAGAGTGTTTGCTTATCAGTCATGAAGAGCTGAGTTCAAATGTACTTCAGCCATGTGAAGAAAGCCAGGCATGCCACATGCATGTGCCTGTAAACCCAGCTTTGGGAATAAAGAAAGACAGATTGTAGGAGTGCACTGGCCAGCCAGTTTAGTGGAAACAGTAATCTTGAAATCTCAAGAAAATAAAGCAGAGATTAAAAGAAGAGGAACCTATGCACACCCCACATTTTGCTCTAATCTGTGTGTGCTTAAATGCATATGCATACATACACACACATACACACACATGCACACACATGCATACATACACTCACATGCACGGGTACATGAACATCAAGTCATACATCAATGGCCTCCACATCAGTGTCTGTGTAACCATCTTTTTCCTTGTTGCTGCTTTCTCTCCAGATAAGCTTAGCTTTGTGCAGGTACTCACAATTCCCTTTCCACAAACACATGAAAAGATTCTATATCCCACTACAGAGATTACTGCTCATCCATGTTCACTGCTGCTCCGGTCACAGTTATCCAGGAAATAAAAGCAACTTTAGATGTCTATCAACGGGTGAGTGGGAGAAAATGCACATTTACACATTTACACAATAGAACACTATTTGGCTGTGAGATTTGTAGGTAAATGGATAGAGCTGGAAACAATCATTTCCGGGTGAGGTAACTCGGGCTCAAAATGATAAAAGTGGCTTGCTTTCTTTCATTTGTGGATGTGTGAATTTTCAGATACATGTGCTTCATTCGGAATATCCACTGAGGTCAGGAGATTACTAAGGTGTCATGGGAGGGGAGATAGGGAGTAGTAGTCTAAAGGGTTAAAGGAAAACAATGGCACCGGGGAGTTAAATGGGGTAGGAAGTGGGAGAGCACAGTAGAAGAGAAAATACAAACAGAAACAACTAACACCAAAGACATTTTTAAAAAGTCCTGCAGAAACTTACTATTATAGAAGCCTCCTAAGTACAAACGTGCATGCCAAGAGTTTAAATGGAATCACACTGTAACAGGGTGGCAGTGCCCCTACTAGACACTGCAAACTAACAAATAAAAGGCCCGGTGCCAGGAGTGTATTACCTCATCGTGTTGATCAGTGAGGTTCCCAAACATTCCAGTCCATTGCCAGTTCTTTTGTTAATCCTTCAGAACTTGGTGGTAAGACTCTCCCATTGAGGATGCCACACAACTTTAGTCACAGAACTGGGGAGATCAGGCTTGTGCTCACCTGGAAGAGTCATCCCTACTGGCTAGCTTTCATAACACTAGAAAGTGATGTGCACATTAATGAGAGAGAAAAGTAATCATTGCTCTCACTCAGCTGTAAACCCTGCAGCTGTGAACCCTGCAACTGTGAGCCCCACAGCTGTGCACCCTGCAGCTGTGAACCCTGCAGCTGTAAACCCTGCAGCTATGAACCCCACAGCTGTGAACCCTGCAACTGTGAACCCTGCAGCTGTGAACCCCGCAGCTGTGAACCCCACAGCTGTGAGCCCCGCAGCTGTGAACCCTGCAGCTGTAAACCCTGCAGCTATGAACCCCACAGCTGTGAACCCTGCAACTGTGAACCCTGCAGCTGTGAACCCTACAAGCTACAACAATGAATAGCCTGACAAGACATGCCTATGGGATCAATAGTGGTACAGATGTCAGCTGAGTAACCAGCCATGTTCTGATTTGATTTAAGGCACGCTCTACAAGACAAAACCCTCCAGCTGGTTCTTTGGATAATCTGAAGGTTTTGCCCTGGAGTGAACCAGATCTTTGTTTCTAACATGGCAAGGTATACTGACTGGTTTTGTGTGTCCATGAGATCCAGCTGTAAGGCATTTTCTCAATTAGTGTTCAAGGGTGGGAGGGCCCATTGTGGGTGGTGCCATCCCTGGGCTGGTATTGGGTTCTATAAGAAAGCAGGCTGAGCAAGGCAGGGGAAACAAGCCAGTAAGTAACATCCCTCCATGGCCTCTGCATCAGCTCCTGCTTCCTGACCTGCTTGAGTTCCAGTCCTGACTTCCTTTGGTGATGAACAGCAGTGTGGAATTGTAAGCTGAATAAACCTTTTCCTCCTCAACTTGCTTCTTGGTTATGATGTTTGCGCAGGAATAGAAACCCTGACTAAGACAAAAAGTGGGCTGCAACAGTCATTTCACACTCATATCCCCAGCTTTCTTTCTTCTGTTAATTGCTACTTGCTATAAAGCCGAACTGAGTGCTTTAAGGAGCCTTATCACAACCTTTATTCTTTACTGTTGCATAAGATCAGTCATGACAGGCAAAATCATGTCCTCTCTTTTTGATTAACCCTCTCTTCTCTCAATTTAGTGGAGTCATTTTGGCCTTTCTTAGTGGAAGTAATCTTAAACTACATACAAGAAATACTAACCGAATAGAGGTATACTAACCCTCTTCCAGAGGACCAAGGTTGATTCCCAGAACCACATAGCAGCTCACAACCATCTGTAACTCTAGTCCCAGGGCACCTCCTGACCTCTGGCACACAAGCAGTATAGACACATGCTCACAGCAGAATTTCATGTACAAGTTCAAGAACGAGGACACGACATTTGCAGGAAATGGGTGGGAGTGGAAGTTACTCTCTCAGACTTAGGACTCAGAAACATAAATACTACAGAGCTATTCTTGGAACAGATTTACATTCTAGCTGTGTCAATGGGTGTATGAGGAGAAACAGGCCATAACCTGAGAGAAGAAAGATGACATTGGTGTGGCACAAAAGCAGGAGGGTTATTGGAGGCAGAAAGGAGTGGATAGAAATGAAGGCTGAAGATGAGGAGGTGGGGAAGCAGCAAAAGCAAGTATGAAAATTCTATGACGAAACCCACTGTTTTCTCTACACATTCTTAAAACAATGAGAAGAAGTGTATTGACACTTTCAGTTCTAAGCAGCTCTAACCCATAGATGGAGAGAACGAGGTGGGGTTCCTCCTCAGGGCTCTGTCAAACACAGTCTTTCAAACCCCATGGCTGGATACCCAAGCACTTACTGTCCTGCTCACTACACTGATTCTGGCTCCACAGAGCCCTGTCCAGGCCCTGAGGAAATTCAATTCAAATATGGGTTCAACTTCTCAGAGAACCTGAAGCTCCGCCTCCAAGACAGCACTCCGGTGTAGCCTGGGTCTCTCCCATCCGCTATCAGGAGCGCCATGGAGGCTCCAGGGATCCGCCTTGCCCTGTGGCTTCTAACGTTCACCATGCTCCTGCCAATGTTTTCTATGAACCTGGTGTTTCCTGCAGGAGTCAGAAGACAACTCTGTGAAAGCGGGCATCTCGGAGGTAAGCAAAAATGAAAATGCAGCCGGGAGGAAAATGGCGAAGGAGAAGGAAATTCAGGTAATCTGGATGGTGTAGCTGATGACCAGCGCCAAACCCTCCTTTTCTATCAACCATGGGTTGGGGGCTTCTGATTATATTGAGTTCCCAGTATAGGTTGCAGAAAGGGGAGAAAAGAAAAATAGAATCAACTTAAGTAACAAAAAAGAGATTGAGGGTCACAAAGATCATGTTGATATTAGGGGAATTCAAGAAATCTCCCCACTCGTGCGTGCGTGCGTGCGTGCGTGCATGTGTGTTACGAGTTTCATTTCCATTCAATGCAGAATCATAGGAGCACTATGCTACCTTCCTTGGATTCAGGAGGTTCAAGGCTGTCTATACCCCCATTCTACTTTTTAAATTTGAATTCTAATGAGCACATTGGGAACACTCAGAGTGGAGATAGGAAAATCCCAATCCTGGAAAGGACTGTAACTGGACTTCATGAAGAGCAACATTAACTCTCTTTGTCTTCCACATGGTCACCATGGCTCCTGCCGGAACCCACGTACATGCTGACAGCAAAAAGAAGTAAGTCTAGGGGTGTAATTACGGAGAAGCAGGAGGGGGGAGGACAGCAGAGGCTCGAAGAGAAAGGAGGCTGCCATAAGGTGGGAAGGCTTTTTAACAAATGTGCTCTGGTGAAAGGGTTCCGACTCGTGAGAACCTACAGGCACCGAGTTAGATGGTCATTTGTAGAGCCAAGGGAAATACGTAGAGACTCTGGAAGTGGGAGGCTTAATGTGAACACGGAATATTGGGGAAGGTGGAGGATGTGGTCCTTCTCTAAGCATCCTCTGTAACATCAACCCAGGCTATAGCCCAGGTTCACTGTCTGGGTCACAAATAGAGCAAAGTTTATGCTCGGGGGAATATAACTTGCTCCCCAGTGATAAAATCAGATTTATATGGGGGCAGAGAAGAACATTAGTAGTCTGAGTCCGTAGAGAAAAGAGTGATGATTCTGAGGATCTAAACCTGGGCTTCTTATCGACAGTAATATGCAACCAACCCGTAAAGAAAGGCTCCTGCAACTTCATTTTCTACAGATATTACTTCAACAAAGATACAGCCTTATGTGAGCCCTTCATCTTCAGTGGCTGTGGGGGCAACAGAAACAACTTTAAAAGTAAATACCTCTGCGAAGTCCATTGCATTAAAATACAGGTGAGCCCAGCTTTAAGGATACTGGGGGTAGGAATCACTGTTTTACAAGCAACAACTAGGAAGAAGCTAGTGGGAAATGAGCAAGGAATCAATAAATTACCTCCATGTCCAGATATGTGAGCCTCGATTCCCTCCGTCCTGGGTTGTTTTCAAGCTGAAAAACAAAGCCTGGCCAGTCATGGTGGCTTACTTGTGAAATCCATTCAGGAGTCTAAGGCTAACCTGGGCTACTTAGTGAGCACCGTGTCAACTTGGGTTACATTTAAAAAACAAAACAAAACAAAACACAAGAACCATAAAATTAGAAAGCAAAAGAGGGGAAGCAATGTGGGAAGGGCTGGGGGAGTGGGATGAGCATGATCAAACATATGAAACCTTCAAAACCTACAGGTGTGTGCGTGTTCGTGTGTGTGTGTGTGTGTGTGTGTGTGTGTGTGTGTGTGTGTGTGTTTGATTACTTGGAAGGACATGGAGCAACAGGCTCTAATTCTCTACCCAGCATCTCACTACGATGGTAATTGCCTGGCTCTTTGAGAACGTCATAGGTTGCTGTTTGGTGGTTAAAAGAAAACCTCCTGGAGTGTCCAGAGTGTGGGGAAGACCCCAGTCACAGTCCAGTATTTGCTGTGACTGTAAACCCGCATATTCCCACAACACAGCATTACATCCATAGGAGAATGTTATTGATAGCCAGCTGTGAAATCTGGGTGATACCTTAACAACCAGTGGATTGGGTCCTTTTAGGTATGCCGATGACCATAACAATCACCTTTTTTATTTATTAACAGAAGGACTAATTCAAACCCAGGAAATCAGTCAGCGAAGGCTGAGAGGAGCAGCCCTGGGCAGATCCAGAGAGAATAAAGTTGAAACTTCTGACAACATTCAGAATTCAAAAATTCTTGCTCAGTTCCTTGCCTTGGTTTACCTTTCCCACTGGTTAGCTTATGCAATTTTAATTGATATTTTTCTGAACTTCAGGCCCAGTATGAATGCATACATCATTCCTATCCAAGACGCCTCCGACATAAACCACATGTATGACCCCTTTATAGGCACCAGCCTCTTCCTTCATGAGTCAATCCTTATGGTATCCTTCATCTTTGCTCTCATTCTGGCATTGTTTCCAACAAAACAACTGTCACTCGATTCTCCTATCTGCCACAGATTATCTGTCAGTCAACCCTCAAGCATGTTCCTGTTCTGGGGACCTCTCTCTGGCATCCTGGTTAGTAGAACTATAGAAGCTATGCCGTTGCATCTAGGAGCTCTGATTATTCAAATTCTTGTCAACAGTGGAGCCTCACAGAGGAATCTATCCACTTGAGCCAGTACCCTAGTGTTTGTATGCCCTGATATGACCTGTAGCCCCACATGAGTCAGCCTATGATGATTCCAGCTCAGTACAAACTCTAGCAACCACAGACCCTAGGTTATGAGCACAACTTGGGGAAGCCCTTTGGAGGGGCACAAACAATCTATTAGAGGCCTTGGAATTCTTACTCCCTCTCCCAAGAGATTACTACAGTGCAGGAGGGTGAGGGCAAGGGAAGCAAGAAGATTCTAGTAACCTCTAAGTATTGGTCAAAATCTCCAAGTCCAGCATCCCACAGCACAGTATGGCTCAAGTACAACTTCTCTAAAAAGTTTTTTGAGAGCTGTATTCTAGTTCAGAGAGTGACTATAAGTAACATGTTTGGTAGAGACAAGGAATTCATAACCCAATTTCCTCTTAGGTTTCAATTAGGTTTCCTAATTATACTTCTTTTTTTAAAAAAAGGCAAATGTAGGTGCTGGGCAGATGGCTCAGTCAGTAATGTGCCCATTGAATAAGCATGAAGACCCATGTTCAATACCCAGCACATGTGTAAAGACTGCATTCTCCAACCCTAAAACAAGGAAGACATTAAGCCATGTGGATTCCCCAGAGCTTACTGGCCACCCAGTCTAGCCAATCAGCAAGTGTCCGTGTCAGGTTCTGCAAGAGGCTCTATCTCAAAAGATAAGCTAGATCAAGATGAAGAAAGGCTCTCAGCATCAGCCTCTGCTCCCAACACACAGAGAATTAATTAATAGAGGCAATAACAAGTGAACTTATTAAATGCTGAGGTCTCTGACAAAAGTTCACTCACAGGGCATGAGTTCTATCCCAAGAATCCACATAAAAATCTGGGCATGGCGGCACTTGGGCACATGATTATGGGGAGGCGGAGACAGGTAGGTCAGTCAGCCTGGCTTAATCCGTGAGCTCCAGGGTCCAGGAAAAGCCCCTAAAACAAGGTAGCTGGGTGACTTGGTTAGGGTTTGCATTGCTGTAAAGAGACGCCTTACAGGTTCAGAGGTTCAGTTCATTATCACCAAGGGAGGAGCATGGCAGCATCCAGGCAGGCATGGTGCAGGAGGAGCTGAGTTCTACATCTTCATCTGAAGGCTGCTAGGAGTAGACTGGTTCCCAAGCAGCTAGGACGAGGGTCTTAAAGCCTCCACACACAGTGCCACACCTACTCCAACAAGGCCTTGCCTCTTAATAGTGCCACTCCCTGGGTCAAGCATATACAAACCACTGCCCAGGGCATGTTGGCACATGCTTTTAATCTTGGCACTGGGGAAACAGAAGTAAGAGGATATCTGTGAGTTCAAGGCCAACCTTGTAGCCCAGGATAGCCAGAACTGTGTATAAAGACCCTTTCTCAAGAGGACAAGGAGGAAGAGAAGCGAGAAGAAGAATAAAAGAAGAGGAGGGGGCGAACAACAGGTGAAACTCTTCCTGAGGATTAATACCGAAGGCTGATTCTGACCTCTCCATACATATGGCTATGTGTGCATGTACACGCAAACACATAGGAACATAAATACATGCCTACAAATGCATGTCTATACACAAAATACATACAGGACATATTCACAAAAGCCTCTGCACAGGGGCTGAAGAGATGGCTCAGTGATTAAGAGCGATTGCTGCTCTTGCAGAGGATCTACGTTTGATTCCCAGCATCCACATGTTCCACATAAAACATGCTCACAGCTGTTTCTGGGAATCAGACTCCATCTTCTGGCCTCTGAGGGCATCCGGTGCACATGTGGTACACAGGCATCCATGTGGGCAAAACCCTCATACATATAAATCTTTTTTAAATGTAAATGTTCTACATGCCCATAACTGTGCACAGTGGCATGTCTTTCCTTCCCCTTTTTATAGTTCCTGTTGTTGTGGGGTTGCATGTACCTTCTTATCCCAACAAAAGTCAGAGAAGCAACATTCCTGGTGGTGAACATTTCAGACACCACAGCAGGAGGACACTGGGACCTTTAAGACCAAGGTTCACCAGCAGCTGCCAGTTTGCTCCCAACCCCTCCAGACATCTGACAGTGGCTGAGGGTATTTTGGGTCACAAAAGGAAGAACCATTGGCACCTAATGATGAGGCCACAAGCGGAGCTGAATGTCACATAACATAAAGAGCACACACACACACACACACACACACACACACACACACGAATCATAAAATCTTAAAACACGTTAATAAGACCAAGGTTGAGAAACCATCCATCAGCCATATCCTTTCCCTCTCTCGGGAAGTCCTAACGTTGAGAGAGTGAGTTCCCAGCTTAGGTGGCATGCTTCCCACATCTAAACCCAACATGATGTCATCTTTCCCAGATGGGGTCTGCATCTCTCCATGCACTCTGTTCATTTTGCTTCACTTGTTGTTAAGGCTAACTGGGATTACTCTTGCTGTGAAGAGATACCATGACCAGAGCAATATATATTTTAAAGGTATTTAATTTTGGACTACTTAAAATTTCAGAGGGTGAGTCCATGACACTCATGGCAGGCAACATGGCAACAGGCAGACGGGCATGGCTCTGGAGAAGTAGCTGAGAGTTTACATCCTGACCCACAAGCACGAGGCAGGCACAGAGCTAATTAGAAATAACATGAGTTTTCAAAACCTCAAAGCCCATCCTTAGTGGCCCACCTCCTCCAACAAAGCCACACTTCCTAAACAGCTCCACCAACTTTGGAACAAGCATTCAAATCTATGAGGCTATGGGGGCATTCCCATTCAAACCACGTTCCTGTTTGGTTTTGTTGTTGTTGGATTTTTTTTTCTCGTTTTTGTTGTTGAGGCCAAGTTCCTGACTTAAACTTCCTCTGTGTTAGGGTCCAGGAGTCACCCCACAAATCACACAAACACTGATATCAGTTAGACAGGGATGGTTTATTGAACACATACCTTCAGATTGATTGATCAGGGCCATAGGTCAGAAGTCCGGGCCTGAGGCTACGACCAGAAACATTTTTCTATGTCAGCTTACAAAGGCTAAAACCTTAAAAACTCCAATGAACTCAGACGCAGGAGCTGGAAGTGCTGCCCAGTGGTCAGCCCCTGACTCAAGCCATTTGAGACCTAACATATTGATCTTAATGGATCATACCTGAAGCTTATGGTTGTGAATTTCTTAAGGTTAAGAACAAACCTCATAACATACAGAACACAATGATTTGTGGTCAGCATGACCCTGCTCTGAGTCTAGTTGCTTTTCTTTGTCAATGACTGGCAGGCGTATTACAGCAACAATATGGAATAGCTGATAGGCACAGAACAAAATGGCCGCAGCTAATTGAGTGGGGCAGGCCTCAACACTCTTTAGCTAAAGTTAGCAAAGGAACTTCTGTTCTTTCTGCCTCCACCTCCCAAGTGCCATTATCGCAAGCATGTACCATACCACACCCAATGTGTGCCTATGCATGCCGGACAAGCACTGTACCAACTAAGGCATGTCCCCAAACTCTTGTTTTGATTTTGATTTTCAGTGCCAAGAAGACAGAAGAAACAGGAAAGAAAGGAGGTCAAGTTGTCCCTTATGTCTTGCTTCTGCTTGAAAATGCTCTATTTAAAGTAAAAATAGTAAAGTACAGAAAATATTAAAATGAAAAGATGGCAACCTACAATGCGGCCTCAGTAGAACAGAAGAATTTAATTATGATTGAAAATACTATGTACCAGGGTTGGAGAGATGATGGCTCAGCAGTTAAGAGCACTGACTGCTCTTCCAGAGGTCCTGAGTTCAATTCCCAGCAACCACATGGTGGTTCACAACCATCTGTAATGGGATCTGATGCCCTCTTCAGTGTCTGAAGACAATGACAGTATACTCATATACATAAAATAAATCATTTTTTAAAAAGAAAATACCATGTATCAAGAAACATTAGTAATAATGTATTCAAAATCCAGAAACCACTACAGCAAGAAATGTAGGTTTTTGTCTATTGTGCAACTGACTTAACTGAAATGTGATAGAAGACTTTGCGCCATTTGGTAAAGATCTTAGCAAACCAGGATGGTGGTTTGAATGAGAATGGTTCCCATAAGTGCAGGTCTGCATCCGAAGGCTATCTGTGGTGATCTCAGGTGAAGGGGAAAGGGCACGAGCAAAAGGGGAAGGAAGTACAGCTGTGGAAGCCAAGCTGGCAGAGGACTGTCTAGCTAACAGAAGTTCAGGGGAGCTTCTAGTGGCAAAAGCTTACAGGAGAGCATTCTCTTCCCAGGCAGTGTTACAGCTCTTACGTGACAGATGCTCTCAGATGGAGTAATTCTCACACACACCTTTATTGCTTCTGGATATGATCTTATATACAGTTTGGGTTGGGTTGGGGTCTGATAGCAGGTGCTTCCTAGTGGCTTGGTCTGAGATGTTAGGGATGTTTCATCTACTTGTAGAGGGGCTTGAGGACACTGCCCCTATGTGACTGATGGCCACAATTCTCTCTATGGGGGGTTGTGGCTACATGACAGGGGCCTGGTCTCAGAAACAGACAAAGCTCCTACTGTCCCTTCTGGGTCCCCAGGGTTTTAAGCCCAGCTCGACCTTGACAGGCTTCCTCTCATGTTCCACCACCCCACACATAAGCTCGTGTGTCTGAATGCTTCATCCCCAGTTGGTGGAAATGTTTAGGAAGGATTAGGAGGTGTGGTTTTGTTGGAGGAGGTGTGTGACTGGGGGTGAGCTTTGGCGTTTCAAAAGCCCATGCCAGCCCCAGTTATCCTGTTATCTCTAGCCAGAACTTGTGATAAAAAATGGGTTCTCAGCTGCTACTCAAGTGTCATGTATGCTGCCCAGTGCCAAGCTCCCCACCGTGATAGTTATGAACTCTAACCCTCTAGAACCGTGAGCTCAGGAATTAAATCCTCTTTTTCAAGTATTTGGTCATTGTGTCTCTTCACAGCAGTAAAAAAATAACTAAGACACAGAATAAGCAGCAGCCACGAAGTTGCAGGGTTTGTTAAATAGAAACAGTTAAATATGTAAGGAATAAAATCCCTTTACAATTAAAACACAGATCCGGCTATGACACAGTGTCAATGACAAAAGTCTATGAAGGAACACCAGTAACTTTATGCCTCCTGGGTTTGCTACCCAGGACAAAATCTGCACGTATACTACTGTGGTGTGAACAGCAGTTTGTATGGCCTAAAGGCTTCTCATGCTGAAGTTTTGCCCCCATTAAAGACAAACTTGAAACTTCATTTGACTACAGTGCTTAGAGCTCTTGGAAGGTGACTAGGATTTGGATAAGAGCGGAGTTCCCTTTATCCAAGTCTTATGCTCTTGTAAGAGAAAGGATCAAAGTGGGCACAGTGGCACACACATTTAGTTTCCGCACTCAGGAGGCAGAGATGAGTGAATCTCTTAGTTTGAAGCCAGCCTGGTTTACAGAGTACATTACAAGACAGCCAGGGCTGCACAGAGAAACCCTTGTCTTGAAGAAAGAAAAAAGAAACTTTGCCAGGAGGTAGTGACCTCTAATCTGAGCCCTTGAGGGCCAGTGGCAGGCAGATCTCTGAGTTCAAGGTCTGGTCCCAAAAATGAATTCCGCAGAAACTGGGGCTACACAGAGAAGCCCTGTGTCAAAACAGAACAAGAAGAAGAAAAGAGAATGACCAGACATACAGGTGTAAGTGCACGCTTTGTCTTTTTTCAAAAACTGAAGAGGAGAAAGAAATGGAAAACAGAAAAAGAGTCACTGTCCTAAACATAAAAGAGCTATGAAGTTATCAGAAAACTGAGGAACAGAAAGCAACGGAGAGACAAAACAAACTGAGGAGGGACATTTACGTACAAGCAGGTGCAAGTGCAGATGCCAAGGCAGAGCCATCGGGTGTAGAGAGCACCAGAGAGCCCGGACCAGGGAGCCTGGCGGGATAGCTGGTGCCTGCAAGTCACTCCGTGCCCTCCTCACCTTCCCTCATAGGGGGAAAATGTTTTTCTGTTCTTGATCTCAACCATTTGACCCTATGTGCTTTGTATAAGAAGGGCTGAAATGTGACTAACACCCCCCAGTTAAAGATTCCCCACCTGAAGAAATGTGTCACATCACGAAAAGAGAGGATGTGACCCACCATCATCATGTGGTTCGGTAGGGAAACAGAAACTCTGACCACAGTGAGCTTTGTCTAGGCTTCTACTATGATCTTTATGGTCTGTGGCCTTTATGGTCTGCGGCCTAGATTTCTACTGCCCCCTGGTGGCTCAGAGACCAAAGCACCCAGCAAAGATTTTCGGCCCCCATCCCCACCCCATGTCTTCATTCTTCATTCTTGGGTTTGTCAACCTGTGAGTGTGAAGCTGGTCTGTCTACACACTGTTCCCTCCATAACAGATCTTGACTCAACTCAATAGCATCTCCCCACCCTCGCCATCCGTCACCTCCACTTACCATCGATGTCATGACCTAAGCGATGAAAGAATGGGGCGCAGCACAGCAGGGATACTGGTGCCCCTTGGTGTTGCTGGGGGAGGAACTCGGGTGGTTAAGGAAAGGGGTACAGGGCATATGTCATTCACAGCCCTCACATGGGAGGTCGGAAGCACCCTGTAATGAAACTGAGGTGGGAGCCAGAGTGGCTTTTCAGTCTGGTCAAAGGTTAGTTTGAGGTGCAAAGACTGGGAGTAGAAGGTAGGATGGGGATTCATAGGGTCCTGCTGTGCAGGATTCAGGCCCAAAGGCACTGAAACCTCAAGGAAGAAAAGCTCTGCCTGTTTTTTGTTGTAGTTGTTTGGTTGTTTGGTTGGTTTTGTTTAGGGCACATTATGAGAGAAAACAGTCTAGAGATTATACAAAGACCTGAAATTTAAGTCTCCCCCCCCCCCCGTGTGTGCCCCTTCATGTGTGTGTCCATGCCTGTCTCTGTCTCTGTGTCTGTCTATGTCTGTCCTGTCTCTGTCTCTGTCTGTTCCCCACCCACACCCCTCATGTGTGTCCCTCCATGTGTATGTGTGTCTATGCCTGTCTCTGTCTCTGCCTCAGTCTGTGTGTGTGTGTGTGTGTGTGTGTGTGTGTGTGTGTGTGTGTTTCTCTGTGGGTATGTCTGTCTGTCTCACCCCCTCCCCGTGTGAGTGTGCCCATCCATATGTATGAGTTTATGCCTGTCTCTGTCTCTGTCTCTCTCTGTGTATTTCTATGGGTGTGTCTCTCTGTCTCTCTCTCTCTCTCCCCTTTCATCCTTCCTCCATCCCTCCCTCCTCCCATGCCATTGCTATGGAGACAGGCTGCACAGGGTAGCCCCCACCTGATTAAAGGAAAGTCTGGCTCACAGGCTCTAGCCTCCGGTCCCACTCTCACCTGGCAGAAAATTGCCTTACAGCCTCTGAGAGTTCCCAGGGACAAACAGCATCCCCTGCTCTCATGGAAGTCTCTACCATACTGGTTCTTAATTATGTACATGAAGCTATACAAGAAGCCATGCACTGGGGGCCTTGGGAGACAAAAGGGTTGCTTAAGTCCATGAGTTCAAGGCCAGTCTGAGCAATACAGGCAACACTCCAAACATGCTTTTAACTTTGTGGTCAGCAGCCCAGCAGCCTCATATCAGCCCTTCCCAGAGTCCTGGGCCCACCACTGCACAGCCTGTGGCACAGTTCAGCCACCTGTCATCGAATTAGGCAAAACCAACACGTCTACTCAGAAAAAAAATGAGTGTTCTCACCCCACTAATATCCTGAATCACACTTAGCATTTTTTATATTTATTACATTGTGGGTGTGGTTATGTGGCTATGCACATGTAAAACGGTCAGACAGCAATTTGCCCAAGTAGATTCTTTCCTTCTGTCGTGTGAGTCCTGGGGACCAAACTTGGGCCATCAGACCTGGGGACAAGCACCTTTACTCATTGGGCCATCTCAGCAGCCCACACCTAGCAACCCCAGTTTTAATTGCATGCGCCCCTGAGCCAGGGTAGCATCTATATTGCTATGTTAACCAGTCAGCATTCTTTCCTTATGTCTCATCCCAGGTAGGAAGCATAACCAATCCAAGCCATTCCCTCTGCAAACATCTGCTTTCTTCTCAGGAAGCTGTCACAGAAAGAGGGGCCTGTGAATTAAAGGTGTTCCTGCATTGCCATCACACAATGGCTTCTCCCTGCTGTGCCACTAGAGTTCCAGCTGACCCTGCTCTACCTGTGAAGCATTGAGCAGGCAGCACAAAGATAAAACCCGAGGCTCAGAGACACCGAGCCAGCTTTGTTGACCAAAGCCCCTGGCTGGTTGGATTCCTTATTGCTGGCAGCCCCGAAACTTTCAATTGGTGTACTGAGAAATTCCATTCATACTTTTACTCATTCAAAGATGTATTGAGAGCTGTGAAGGGAAGCTATTTAAGATACTAGAATTCTACCGCTAAGAATTTGTCCCATTTCCTTGGTAAAAAAAATATATAGACCAAGATATATACATTAAAAAAATGTAGAGTGAGTAAGGGGTGTGTATGTATATGGGGGTGAATATGGGTGTGATGGGGGGATGTGGAGTGGGATGTGAGGGCAAGGTGTATAAAAGGGTACGAGTATCCAAAATGGCATGCATGACTGGTCAAATAAACTAGCCATTGCATGGCAGTCTAGCAAAGAGTTATCTGTAATACCAGAAACAATCTTAGAGTGAATCGGACCATCTTGGACGTGGTATCCCGATTTGTTTGGTGTATCATAAGGGGACAGAATCAGAAACCATGCCAGAGTGCCATCCTCAGCCAAGCTGTCCAGTGGGAACACGCTATAACCAACGAAAACCCAAGCAGGAGGCGGTGGTGCACAGGTGTAATCCAGCACTGGGGAAGCAGGCATCAGATCAGGAAGGAGCTCAAGGCCAGCCTCAGCTACATAGAACTTTGAGGCGAAAAGTAGGCTACACAAAACTTCAAAAGTCAAAGAAGCAAACGGAGAACAACCTCGTAAGAAGGGTGGTGCTGCACACCTGTAATACTAGCCTGGGAAGCAAAGGCAGGTGGATCTCTAAGTTTGAGGGCAGCCTGGGTTACACAGAGAAACCCTATCTCAAAAGGGGCGGGGGGAGGAAGGAAGGAAGGACTGGGTAACACATTTGGTGTAAGACAATGACATTTTTACTGTCTGGCAGAAGACAGAAGAGGAAAACGGAAAGGCTTTTTAGAATGTGTGGTGATTAGTGGGCAACAGGCAGGGGATGCGTACAAGCCTGATGACCTGAGTTCAATCCCCAGGACCCACACAGAAACAGTTCCTCAGAATTGTCATTTGAAATCTACATGCACACTACACACACCATTATTGTTTTTAACATTTAAAAGAAAAAAAATATTTTTACCTCGTTACTTCCAGGATGACTAAACTCATCCAAGACTGCCTAAGGTTTTGTGTTTTATTTTTCATTTTTATACTTTGGTGATTTGACTGCATGTATGCCTGTGTAAGAGAGTATCAGGCACCCTGTAACAAGAGTCACAGACAGTTGTGAGCTGCCATGTGGGTGCTGGGAATTGAACACAGCTCTTCTAGAAGAGCAGCCAGTACTATTAACCACTGAACCATCTCTCAGCCCCAGCTGTCGAAGGTTTTACATGTAACTCTTTTACTACTTCTCTAGGCAATGGCTAGTTTATTTAACTAGTCCTCTCATGTTGGTCATTAATACTTCTCCTTATATATGTTACATTTTTAACAAAGAATGTGCTGTCTTTCTTTAGTCCATAGGTTTCACAATGCCAAAGCCATGCACCAGTAGACTCACTAGGTCTCCTGCCTCAGTGACCCCTACACAGAACAGACAAGAGGGTCCACGCCAGCATTTTATTGGGAAAGAGAAACACCAGTCATCAGGGCGGTCCCATGTGCTGCAAGTAGCAGCAGGAACAAGGAGAAGGCCTGATACTCCAAAGAGTGTCAGAAGCCCCAGGATGTCACCCCTTCCTGGCTTCTAGAAGCTTCCCGGAGCTCCAGAAAAATCAGGTCAGCTAGGGCGCTTGAGCCTCTGTAAGTGGAAGAAATTTCAGGTCACATCTGTGCCATGCTGGCTCAAGCCGAACTGTTTCCCTTCCACCCTGGAGAGCTTCAGTGTCCTCCTAGCTGGCTCTGAAGACTGTCAGTCAGACGTTAGCCTCAGCTCTGTTAGCAAATCGGAACAGATTCTCTTCTTTTTTCTTGCCCCGCCCGCAGCCCTCACAGCCCAAACAAATCAGATGTTTTCACCCCCTCTGTGGCTTGTGCCATCCCACACCCACTGTAAACACTGTAATCCCACAGTGTTCATTTGAGGGTGTGGTCTGTGACTCAGGATCTTTCTAACATCATTCTTTACTGCCGTTAGTGTCTAAGCCTTCCCACACAGCAGTGAAGCCTGTTAACTTCACAGCTGGTCAAAGGCCATTATGGGCAATACTCACCTAATTTAGAATGAAAGCCGTCAGTCAGGTTGGAGACTGTGAGCTGTTGGAGTCCCTGGATGCAGAAGCGGCCACACCCTGACTTACAGCACTTTTCCCCAGGCTTGCAGTTCTCATCCGTCATGCACTCAACAATGCACAGGCCTACCAGAATTCTGGGACATTGACCGTCCCGCCCTGTGGTGAATACCAGGACAGAGAGAGACATGGGGAGGTGGATCCTATCTTCCCAAGTTCCCGCCTACAACTTAAATGCAGGGCCCAAACAGATGTGGCTGAAGCAGGGAAGCTGGAGGGCTAAGACTGTACACATCCAAACACCTCTGACCTAGGAGTTACCACACTCCCAAAGACAGTTCCCTAGAGGTTGGTAGAATGCAGGCTTCCCAATAGAGCCAACAGCAGAGAGACAAGGTCCCATCTGTGAATTTCACATCACTGGCTCATTTGCCACCCTAAGGACATTTTATGTCCCTGCTCTGTGCTACCATAATCCTGTGTAAGTCTTCTTTCATCAAAACTCGTGTGTGTGTGGGGGGGGGGGGGTTGTGGTGTAGCTGTGTATGTGTGTTGTATATATGGTCTATGTGTGTTGTATGTATGATATGTGTATAACGTGAGTTGTGGTGTACATGCATGTATGTGAGTAGTGTGTAGTACACGCATAGGTTGTGTGTGATGAGTGTGTGTGCATACTTGTCATGGTATCAGTTCTCAAAGGTGTGAGAATGGTACAGACTTGGGAGGAACTGTCCCTTAATATGCCAGTCCTATCTTTCCCCAGACCAGCAACATATAGTACAAGATTCATTCAATGTTGGGCAACAGCAGCCACAACACCCAGTCAGCTGCAGGTCTGCTGTGGCATATAACTGACACTCCACAGTGGATTGTATGTGCGGAAAAGCTAGCAGATTTAAAGAAGTAGGTTGAGAGCTGTGCTGGCTAACTTCTGTCAACTTGACACAAGCTAGAGTCATTTGAAAGGAGGGAACCTTAATTAAGAAACTGCCACCCATAAGATTTGGCTGTTGAACATTTTCTTAATTAGTAAGTAATTGATGAGGGGAGGGCCCAGCTCATTCTGGGTGGTGCCATCTCTGGGCTGGTGGTCCTGGATTCTATAAGAAAGCAGACTGAGTTAGGCACGACAGTGTATACCTTTAATCCCAAAACTCTAGAGGCAGAGAAAGCAGATGTCTGTGAGTTAGAGGACATCCTGGTCTACAAATCAAGTCCCAGGACAGCCAGAGCTGTTATACTCAAAAATCAAACAAACAAACAAAAAAGAGGAAGAGGGGAGAAAGCCAGTAAGAAGCACCCTCCATGGCCTCTGCATCAGCTCCTGCCTCCAAATCCCTGCCTTGTTGGGTTCCGGCCATGACTTCCTTCAGGGATGCACTACAGTATGGAAATGTAAGCCAAGGAAACCCTTTCCTCCCCAATTTGCTTTTGGCCATGGTGTTTCATCACAGCCATAGCAACCCTGCCTAGAACACGAGTATAAAAGGTACTTTCAACTTACAAGGCTTGTCCTTTACAGTGGCTTTATCAGGTGAGACCCTGTTATAATTAGGATGCATTGGTAATTCCTCATTTCTCTTCCATAATAGGCTACACGCATGTAAGGACAAAGGTTAAGCATTGCATGGGAATGTAAACAGACTAGGGGGCTAGAAACAGTTCAGCTGGTGTAGTGTTTGCCCAACATCTATGAAGCCCTGGGTTCAGTCCCCAGGAGTGCATAAACTGGGGGTGTTGGTATATGCCTGGGACCCTGCACTCAAGAAGTAGAAGTAGGAAGGCCAAAAGTTCAAGATCATCTTGAACTTCATAGGAAGTTCAGTCAACTCCACTGCATGAGACTCTGTCCCCTCCTCCCCCCCCAAAAAAGACTGACAGAGGAAGGGTCAGAGAAAGAAGGGGAAAAGGAGAGGGAAAGTGTGTGTGTGTGTGTGTGTGTGTGTGTGTGTGTGTGTGTGTGTGTGTGTGTGTGTGAAAGAAGCCAAGGATAGTTATCTCAAGCCTGTAGAGTGAGCACAAGGGAGACTAAGTCAGGATTATGAGTGGACCAGCCTGGGCTACATAATGAGACCCTATAGCAAACAAAGATCCGAGTAACCAGTGATCCTGGGCAGCCTCTTTACTGGACTGAGAAAACCAGCTCAGAGAGCTGGCATTATTTACCCCCAGCCACAAAGATACCCACAGCAGAGCTCAGACCAGAAGCTGAGGCACCACGCCTCCCTCCACTGGTTCTTATGCCAATGGTGACCCTACAAGGACCAACTGTGTTAGAAGCCAGTGAGTGGTAAAGATGTCAGCTGTATCCTCTGCCCCTACCCCCACCCCCGGAAAGATGTCTGGAGAAAGCTCTTGCAAACTGACCTGGGGTCCAGAGAGCACTTTTGACTCTCCTCCCAAAGAACCAACATACCTCCCTCAATGTCTCCTCGGCAGGCATGGCCACATCCGGTACTGCAGCATTTATGCCCCTGGGGACAGGATGCATCCTCAGCACACAGCTCCTGACATGGAAGAGGATCAGCAGGACATTTACCTCTCAATTCTGCCATAGAGAGAAAGCATTAAAACTCAGATGTGCTTAAGCCAAGAACATAAAATCTATTGTTCAGTGGATGTCAATATAGATTAACATGCAATATACACTAATATTCCACATTTATTCTGTTTCTTCTGGCCATGAACTGCTCCCCTGGTTTTGGTGTTTGCATCAGCTCTAACCTACCATAGCAAACATAAAGCATATGGATTACACACCTATGTTCACTCTCCTTTCTTTTGTACTGTGACAGACAGTATTTGTCCCCAGCCAATTATATTTCCTGGAATGTGTGCTCTGGTAAAGTCCCTTTCCACACTGACCTATTAGACTGTAGTGTGCTGAGATGCCACTTGGGCAGGGGACATGGAAGAAAAAATGCCATCCTAGGGGGCTGAAGACAGGCTCAGTTTGTAAACTGTTTGCCATGCTTTACTGACAATGAACGCCAGGAGTAGCACAGTGGAGGCAAGCAGACACCTCAGTGGCCACCTAGAGCTCAGACACCTTGAGCTAGCCTCGCCTGATCAGCAAGCCCTGAGTGCCAGTAAGAGACCCTGACTCAGAAAACACAAGATGGAAAGCTCCTGAGGAAAGATGCGCCGGGTCAACTTCAGGCCTCCACATCCATGTGCACATATATACAAACATGCAGAAACACACAAAGTAATTGATAAATAAATTAAAATAAATAAAAAGGAAACATCAGCTCAGACATTTCAGCAATCCTGGGCTCCCCGCTTACATGCACATCAGGAGATAGACTATTTAGTAAAGCCAAGGCCACTCACAGCTGGGGTGAGGAGTGAACCATTGTCTTAGGCCATTATATCTGGGGACAGTTTGCTATACTGGAAATGAGACTCATTCATAAAAGCCCAGCCCAGATGATCTGCATTCTCCATTCTCTCCGATCAACTAGAGCAACAACAAGCTAAGATACTAATGGGAGAACTCAGGTACCCATGATACAGACTCACTTCACTCCTGTCTTAGTGAGGGTTTCTATTCCTGCACAAACATCAGGACCAAGAAGAAAGTTGGGGAGGAAAGGGTTTATTCAGCTCATGCTTTCATATCGCTGTTCATCACCAAAGGAAGTCAGGACTGGAACTCAGGTAGGTCAGGAAGCAGGAGCTGATGCACAGGCCATGGAGGGATGTTACTTACTGGCTTGCTCCCCTGGCTTGCTCAGCTTGCTTTCTTATAGAACCCAGGTCTACCAGCCCAGGGATGGCACCACCCACCATGGACTGGGCCCTCCCCCCTTGATCACTAGTTGAGAAAATGCCTTACAGCTGGATTTCATGGAGGCATTTCCTCAACTGAGGCTCCTTTCTCTGTGATAACTCCAGCTTGTGTCAAGTTGACACAAAAACAGCCAGTACAACTCCTTTCTTCCAAAGACACTCATGCTGTACAGAAGTAAGGTGGCCTTTGAAGCAGGAAGTCATTAACATGAGGACAAAGTCAGAGACTGCAGGGGTGAAAAAGAGATGCTTCCTTCTTGGTATACCACTGAGTACCATGACACCAACCTCATAATTCTTGTAAAGTTAGGACCGTGAGTCACTATTGTGTTAATGTTCAGTTGTCCATAGGCAAGCATGTTCTAGATGAGTTAGCCTCTTCATCACTGCTATGACAATACCAAAACCCAGGAAAGAGAATGGGGCCCACCCGGAACTACAGAGCTAGCTAGCAACTAAATTATATTCTACTGTGCCATCCTTGCAACATGGCCTCAGGAGCAGGCACACCCAAAGAAGATTGCAGCTGAGTCAGACTCCTGGACCGTGACTCATCCCAGTGTTTTTTTCAGTTCGTTAAATATGGAGAGAGGTGATGGGCACAGAAAAGTTACGTAGAAAACCAAAACACGTCTGTCACAGAGCCTCAAATGCAGCGGGTATGTATGTCTGCACTGAGCCATGATGGAAAAGGGAAGGGTTGGACCCCGAAGATGAACCACAATAGTCCGGTGTCCTGGGATTGTCCTGAACAGCAATAGTATGTGTCATGATGTCACTCCAAAACCATGTGCCCTGGGTTTTTTCATTTGGAACATGTCGTCATGATAACTACCTCATGTATCTCCACGCCTACTCACGGTCTGCAGGCAAACACTGCAATATACTTGTCAAAAAAAAATGATTTTATAGTTGAGAGATCTGGATATGGAAATCACCCAGAGAGTCGAACAGTGAGTCTAAAAAGAGAGCCACCATATTTACTAGGTGTCACCGTTTTAATGAGCCTGGTGGGACAAAGGCTGGGAACCTCTGCTCTCTCCCAACCTAACTTCCACTAAGCTCCCCAGAGTTTTGCTGAATTTTAGAAACAAAGAATGGAGACCTTGGGAGGCAGGTTAGGGCTGAGGGTCAGAGCACAGCCCTTTGTCCATCGCTTACACTGCCGTCCTTTCAGACTCAGACCCATGTCAAATAATTCCAGTCAGCTGGACATGATGGGACGTCACTGCCTCTAAGACTATGCATGCCACCTTCGTTATTTTTATGTCCTTTATGTTCATTGGTATTTCACCTGCCTGTATGTCTGTGTACAGATGTCAGAGCCCTAGAAATGGAGTAGGTGCTGCAAATTGAACCCAGAACCTCTGGAAGAGCAGTGCTCTTAACTGCTGAGCCATCTCTTATTCTTAAGCTAGACAGTGTTTGTAGTCCCTCATACTCTCCTGAAACCAGGTTCTGTAAAAGCTCTAACTGCCCATCCTTGTTCTGTCCCCGGGAACCTTGGTCCCTGCAATGCCTTTAGACAAGATGCTCTGCCCTCAGTGTCTTGGTTCTGCTAGCCTAGGTAAACTCAGCCATTATAAAGCATTCATTTCAGTAAGCTCACAACTAATCACATTACTGGGGATCAGGACAAGAAATAGGACTTGGGGTGACCACCTCCACCCTCTATCTGCAACACCCCACCAATCACCAAAGAGCAGGGGAATCTGTTAGTCAGGGTGCCGGCTTCCCTCCAGCATCAGCTCCAGTCTACCTGCCACCTGCCTCCTGCCCCATCACTCAGGCTAGACACTTCACGGCATCCCTGATGCCCGCTCCCTCAGTGTTCACAGACATTTACTTCTTTAGCTGGTCATCTAAGTCTGCCCTGTGACTTATCTCTCACCTAGTCTGTCCTGATGACTGCTCACCTGGTCCTCAGTCCTCTATACTCAGTCTTCATTCTTCCCACACCAGAACACCCTTTCCAGAACATAAACTGGAATAGGCCTCTCCCTCATTTACACTTGCCGCCATGACTTTGGGGTGGGGGATGGGGTGAGACAAGGTCTCTTTTCCCCAGACTACCTTAAACTCACCATGGAGCTGACAATGGCCTTGAACTCTTGATCCTCCTGCATCTGCCTTCCCAGTGCTGGGATTACACTTCCACCATGCCTGGCTACTTCCTTTATACATGTTTTAAAGTGTGTACTTATTAAGTGTGTGAGTGATCTATGTGAGTGTGCCTGTCTGTTCAGAGGACAACCTCTGGAAGTCAGTCAGTCCTCTTTTCCCACCATGGGGCTGAACTCAAATCCTAAGGTTTGTATGGTGAGCCCTTTACCAGATAAGCCATCTCACTGGCTCTAATGTTGCCTTCTGCACTTAGAATAAACTCTGGGAAAGAAGCTGGAAGCCTCTGCCTTTGCAACTTCCTCTTCACAACTCCACCAAAGTTGTGGACCTGGCTCACAATAGATACCCACATGCCAGGGAGAGCTGACTCTCCATACTTGGTGTAAGATTGACAAGTAAGTAGGTGGGTCAAATGCAAATGAGTAGAGCAGGAAACAGACCAGAGCAGTGCTGGGCTGTAGGGAGGTCCTGAGCATTACCTGGCAGACTCAATGCAGGCTCTTCAAACACGTTTCTTCCAAACTACGTCATCACTCTATGACGATGACAAAGAGAAGATTCAAAGAGATAAACACACTTGCCCAGGCCCACAGAACAAACAGACAGAAGATTCACCACAGGCTCTCATTCAGACCAGAACTTATCCCTGAGAGTACATTCCAGTGTCTACCTGTGCTCCAGGTAGCCTGACTGACACTCCACCTTTGTCAAACAGACCAGCTCTGCTCCAGCATACCTCTGATGACGTCAAAGGTTAGGAAAAGCTCAGGAAGAAGAGCTTCCTGGGAATCAGTCTTATTAAGTGCAATACTTCACTACAACAGGAGCTATAGATGCTGAAGAAGCAGTTAAATACTGACTTCACTGACTGGTCTGCTTCTGGAGACTGCTTCTAGTCTAACTGACTAGCCAAGGGAAAAGGAAGTCCTGTCTTTAATGGCCAAAGGCCAGAGAAGTTCACAAAGGCGCCACAACTGGGAACCAGCCTTGCCCTCAATCCCCATCATTCAGATTTCAGCTTCAGACACTGAGAAGGTTGCAGGAGACCCCTTGCAAGCTAACAATGAGCGACTTGCTCACAACAGATTTCCAGATTTGGTCCCAGAGCTGAGCACTGAGAGTCCTGGAAAGACTACAGTGTTCTAGACTCTCTTATAGGCAGTCTGTCCAAGGAAGCTGTCTAAGCCAGATACAGATCACCCCTCTGGGTACTGACTGGGAAAAAGCGTGCTACCAGGGAGGCATGGTAAAAGGAAAGATTACACGTGCTGTGGAGTTTCAGGGTCTCAGAGAGGGCCTGATCAGCAGGCTGAGGAGGGGGGGATTATCCTGGTTCTGAACTTAAAGGACTGGTTAGAAATTGTATTCGTGGGAGAGCTGTAACATCATGTATACCTATAACGGCAGCATCTAGAAAGCTGAGGTAGGAGTTCTAGAAATTTCTATGTCACAAATATGTGACATAGAAAGACTATCTTAGAAGATGAGGACAGGAAGGGATGAACAGGAAAAGCATGAGGTGGAAGAAAAGGAGAAAAAACAAGAGGAGGTTTTTCCTAGGACCAAAAGAAAGGGATCTAATGTTCACTGGACAAACACACCCACTCCCTAGGCTCTTTCCATCTTACAGAGAAACAAAGACCTAGAGACCCACTTGTCTCAGACAACCCAAATCTATGCTTACAACTCTAACACACTGCCAGGCATTCTGGCTCCAGGTTCTGCAGACAACAGAGTATCATTCAGGAGACAGAGGCAGGGAAGTCACAAGCTTGAGGAAAGTCCTGGGGAAAACAGTGAGGCTCTGTTTCTAAAAAGGAAAAGGGACACAAAGAAAAAAGAAAAGGAGCCAGGTTTGGTGGTGCATGCCTGCAGTCCCAGGACTCAGGAGGAAGAGGCAGGAAGACCAGGGGTCCAAGGCCAGCATTGGCTATAGAGAGAATTGATTGCCCCACTGGGCTACCTGAAACTCTGTCTCTGAAAGAAAAGAGGGAAAAAAGTAATGTGATCCCATTTCAAAAACCAGGGAAGAAAATTAATCACCCAAGAATAAATTATCAAAAAATAGTTTAAATCTATAAAACACCTTAAAGTATACAACATGAGCAACAGGCAGACATATAGGGCTGAATATTATATTTGGGTTAGCTCTCCAAAAGCCAGTGTAGATATTGAACACCACTCCCAGAAAAGTAGTACAGAGAACAGAGAGAGGCAGAAAATACAACCATAAAGGGAAAGAAAAGTATAAACAAGCAAAAGTAGCCATGAAAACTCTAAAAGAGCAGGGAAATAAGGAGGGGCTCCACACAGACAACACCAACAACTTTCTTTAAGACAGTATTTCTCCGTGTAGCCCTGGCTGTCTTGGAGCTTACTTTGTAGACCAATCTGTCCTCCAACACAGAGAGATCCACTTGCCTCTGCCTCCTGAGGCACCCCTGAGGCAGTATCACCAGCTTCTAATAGCTTTTAGTGTCTCTTTAATGGTAAAGGAAACATGGCCCAGGACAGAGAACTTTCTCCCTAGTGTCAACAGTCTCTGTTCTTCTGTTCTCCATCTCTAACCATGCACATGTCTTCTCCTCTGAAGACCTCTACACAGGGTTCTCTCTTTGATATCCAACCACACCCTCCTCCTGGCTCGCTTTAACTTCTCCCAGTTTTAGCTTAAACGTCACCATCTTGGACATACTCTCCTTAACCACCCAACACAATATGAGAACCCATCATTCTCTAAGCACCCTTTCCTGGCCCTGTGCTGTCCTTATCATAGTTTGAAATCATGTATTTATTCGCACGCTTTGTCCAGCACAGTGTACCCAGAACTCGGCACTGGATGTAGCAATAAACATCCAATAGATGTTCATGGGAAAAAGATAAAAATGTTAGCATAGGATTAATTAGCTCATAATGCTCCTGTATGGGGGAGAAGAGATCTCTCTCCAGAGTCTAACTTTGTCAGAATAAAAGAAAATTTTCCTCAACTACTAACAAGAGACTGGCCTGCGTGTGAGCAAAGAGAGTAGAAAGTCTCTGAAGCAGATGAATGGGGGAATGTGTACTGTCTGCTGCAGACACCAAGATTCTATCCTGCTGCCTCTTTGCGGGTTCTTGGGGTAGATGTTAGTAATGAATATCTCAGCTGACCGAGGGGATTGGGAATTAGTCAGCAACTTCCTAATCCACCTCCATATAAGGATATGTGGCATTGCCTCTTGGCATCCTGCTCTGCTTGGCTAGGACTAAGCCAACCAGTGATTGTGACTAGGGTGTTCTGTACATCTTTGTTCAGTTCTCAGAATATAGCTGGCATTTATATTGTTTCTCAAAGCAAACGAACATCAATCGTCAGGGAATGACTGGCACCTTGGCACCAGATAGTGTGCATATGACAAAGGAGCAAGCTCATCCGCTCATGGAGTGTGAAGAGGTTTTGTCTGAAGAGTGAGACCACAGGTCTCCTGCTGCAGCCAGATGTGCAGCTTTTCTCTGCACAGCTGGTCACACCTCATCTGGGGTACACATATTAGAACAGCACGGTCTCTGAACAACTCTGGGGCTGTGTCTTTTCCTCTCTGGTTCAAGGTGTTGAAGAGATGACTCAACAGGTAAGATGGCTACAGCGGACCAGGGTTCAGTCCCCAAATCATCTGCAACTCCAGTTCCAGGGGAATCCGATACCCTCTTCTGGCTTATGAGGATACCCACAAACCTGTGGCACATATAAACTTCAACAAGAACAAACAATACAGAAAAAAAAAACTGTTTAAAGGCATGAGTTAGGGAGATAATTCAGTCAGTAAGGTGCTTTCTGGACAAGCATGAAGAACTGAGTTTGAGAACCTAAGTTTCAATCTCTGGCACCCACATTAAAAATAAATAAATAAAGCCATGTGGCAGTGGCCCAGTGGCCTTTAATCCTAGCACTTGGGAGGCAGAGGCAGGTGGATCTCTGAATTTGAAGTCAGCCTAGTCTACAGGATGAGTTCCAGGACAACCAGGACTACACAGAGAAATTGTCTTGGAAAACAAAACAAGATGTCTACTTAAAAACAAAAACAAAGCAGACAATGAGATAAAGGTGCTTAGCAAAACCCTGACAACCTGCATTTGATCCTCAAGTACCACATAGTTAAAGGAAGAAACCAGTTCCCACAAGTTGTCATCTGATCTACAAATACATGCCCTAGCTGGTGCACACAAGCTAAATAAGTAAATAACATTTCAATTTTTTTTTTCTAAAGAGGCAGATCCAGGGTAAAGAAGTTGAGATCAGTTACTCTTCAAAATGAGCTCTGTGGGGAGGGAACACCTAGGACCATGAAGGCCATAATCAAGCCTTGGGCAGTGGGAGAGAGAGAGGATTAAAGGGACAGTTTAAAGTGAAAGACAAGACAGCTGTGGTGAACAACATGTGGGAGGTGGGGAAAGGGAGGGCTATTCAGAGAAAACTCTTAGTTTTATAACTGTTCACAAGGAGCAGAAGCCTGGCCATAACTCAAGGTCTTTTTCAGGGTAGGCATCAGAACCCTTTACAGAGCCAAGGAAGAACACTGGTTTACAAGTCCTTGCATTATCAGAAGAAGGCAGAGACAAGAGCCCCAGGGAAGATGGGACTGGGTTTCTGAGAATGAGAAAGGCAACTAGAGGCTCTGTGATCTAACACCTAAAATCCTAGTATTTTGGAAAGGGGATGCAAGAGGACTGCAGGTTCAAGACTATCCTGGGCTATGAAGCAAGACCCTGACTTTAGAAGGTGGGGGAAAGCCAGGCATAATGGTACATACCTGCAATCCCAGCACTCAGGAGGCAAAAGCAGGAGGACCATGAGTATGAGGTCAGGATGGACTCCTAGTGAGGTCCTGAGGCACATCTCTAACTCCTTAGGGCCTCTTTCTCTAAGTAGCCTTATTTTAGGGGAGGCACATGTACCATGGCATCCATGTGGCACTCAGAGGACAGTTCTCTCTTTCCACCTTTGCATGGGTCCTGGGGGTGGAACCCAGGTCTTCAGGTTTTTTATCAGGTAGGCAAGAACCTTCACCTGCTGAGGGTCTCACCTACCCACCTTTCTAGCCTTCCCTTCCCTACTCAAGTCCAAAGGAGAAGACAAAGAGCTAGAGTAAGGAATGGTTAGAGACCTCAAAGGGGGAAAGAGATAACCTACACAGCCAGGAGTCTGAAGACAATCTAACGGGTGAAAAACCCTCTGGTTCTATCCATCCAAGAGATAAGGCCAGGGAACACACTGGGATCCTGCCCATCATGACAACATGCCCTTAGGGACAACTGCTTAGCAGGTCCTACCACAGTCTGTACGCTTCTGCCCAGAGGAGCACAACCTATGGCTCTGGCACAAATCTTTGCATGGGTTCTGATCAGTAGGGCACTGTCCCTCCTTAACTGAAAAAGATTTCATAGAAGTTCAGATAATTGGCTAGGCCTCAAGAAATGGGAATTGGAGGCTGAAGAAATGACTCAGCTGTTAACATCAAAAATACTTGATGTTCTTCCAGAGGACACAAGTGTGGTGCCCAGTACCAATCTCTGGCTCCTCACAACCGTCTGTATCCCCAGCTCAAGGAGACCCTATTTCTTCTTTTGGCCTCTGCAGACACACACACACACACACACACACACACACAGAGAGAGAGAGAGAGAGAGAGAGAGAGAGAGAGAGAGAGAGAGAGAAACAAATCTTTTAAAAAGTAATTAGGGAATGAGAGTCAACTGTACCTCAAGAAACTCAGTGTCTCCATGCATCCCTATGTAAAATATCACGGCAACCTCCATCTCTTCTTGCCATACAAAGACTAACACCCTACTGCGACTACTAAAAGACAAATAAACAAGTAGTGCTGCAGAGAAAGAAAGACAGGCAGGCAGGCAGACAGACAGACAAGACAGACAGACAGACAGACAGACAGACAGAGGGGGGCCTGTTGCATGGTCCAGTCCTCATTTCATGAGCTCTAGAAGATAACTGGAACATATATCCTTGTAAGTCCTAGCTCCTTGTTGCAGAGACGGTAACAAAAGCCCCTCACTATTCAGTCCTTCCCTCCAGGCCTTCCTACAGACACGATCAGCACCACACATGAGGAACTTTAGAAGGGAGATGTGCTCTCCCCTAGCTAACTTTCTATTCATTTTAGCCAAGAACCCCAGATGGTAGCTCACCGTGCTCTCCTGCAGCTACCCAAGATGCCAGGAACCCAAGAGCAAGAAGTGCCTTCATGAGGAAGAGGTATCTTAACATCCTGCTGATTATGAGAGTCGAGAGCTCAGTTCAGGGAAGAGGTGGCAGCAGAAGAAAGGACTAGGTGACTCCTGTCCGTCTAATCCTAATGGTTTCACTTAAGCAATTATCCCCAAGAACAGCTTCTCCTAACAATGAGAACAGTGATTGGCTTCTGGTGTGTGGGAAATTTCCTGGCACTGCCAAAGAGCACATGTGATGGGAGGGACCAAATACTGCCTTGCAATATACACAACACTCATAATCAAGCAATGAAGTCCTCTGGAAGGCTAGGAAACGGAGAGGTAGCCTATGGATTAAATAAAGGTCAAGGAGAGACCAGAAGGGCTTTGGAAGGATTCGGTTGCAGTCAAAACAACAGTGGGTCAGCAAGACCAGTTCTTGGTTCACATTGGGATTCTGAGAGAAAGGACCAGGGAGACAAGAAAAACAGTCCAAAGCTGGAAGTGTAGAGGGGTGGGGGGGGGGCGAGGGCTGATGACTCAAACCAGCAAGTTTATTATTATCACAGCTCTTCCTGTAGCCTAGGATGGAGAAGCAGAATACAAATCAGTAAGGTGACTCTTTTGCAAGGTATATCTGGTACAGTTAGCAAAGCATTTCATATCTCAGGGTCTGGAACATTTAACCACAGCTTACATGGAAACCTGGCCTCGGCCCCCCAGAGCCCTGGCACCAGTCCATTGCTGGCTTTGCCAAGAATGACCCTGACAAGGAACAAAAGCTCGGTGTTCCTCGTTCCGTCCACGGGCTCTAAAAGGGCCTCTATACCTCGTCCTTGACAGAGGGAAGAACTAAAAAGACAACTTAAGAAAATAGCTGAGCTAATGATAGAACTGAAGCATGACATCCTGCCCATCTCTGGAAACTATCAAAACCCATGGAAAAGCAGCATCGGAGTGTTTCGGCATCAGTACAAGAGCACAAAAAGTTTGCAGCTTGGTCCCACACATGCCACTCTTCGACAAAATGAAGGGCAGTCATCAAACTTAGGACAGCTGCTATGACTAGGTCTTTCGCATGTCTCCTTTGTCACCTTTTCCCCCTTCTTCTTTTTATATGTGTTGCACATGTCCTCCGCTGGCTGTGATACCTAATGCTGTCCACTGACACTGCCGGGCCCAATAAGGTTATGGGCAGCGTCTAGATAAAAACAAAACAACAACAACAACAACAAAAAACTAAAAAGCCATATATCTAAAAGCCAGGCGTAGTGGTGTCTGCTTGTGATTCCAGTCTTTGGAAGGCAGAGAGAGACAGGTAAATTACAAAAGTCAGGTTGGACCAAAGTTAAAGGTCAGCCTAGAGCTACAGAAGAAGATCTTGCCAAAGGGGGGGCAGGGCGTCATTTAAAGCAAGGAAGTGCTCTTGTTAAAAGGTGGGTGTTGGGGCTAGAAAGATGGCTCCTCAGTCAGGGAGCATGTGTTGCTCTCGTAGAGGACCAGAGTTCAGTTCCCAGCACCCATGCGGAAGTTTACAATTATCCATAACTCTATTTCCAAAGGTTTCAATACTGTCTTCTGACCTGTGCAGACACCAGGCACATACATGATGTGCATACATACATACATGCCAGAAAAGCACTCATACACATAAGCAAACCTTTAAAAAAGTGGATAGTGGAACATGGGGAAAACTGATACTGTTTATTATCTCATATGTGCTTTATGTATAGTATTTTAATCCACACAATAATATTTCAGAAAAAAAAGTCCTTAAGTGAAGGCTGAAAATCACTATTATATAAAAATAATTTAAGGAATTACTTATGCCATAGTTTTAAGTGCATTTCATAAAATAATCCGGGGTCAATTCCCAACACCACATAAACCAAACGTGGTGTTGTGGCATGCATGTGAACCTAGCACCGTGGAGGTGGAAGCAGCTGCTTAGCTCTATGGTGAATTTGAGTCCAGCCTGGAATATTTGAAACTATGGAAGAATGAATGATCGTGCAATTAGTATGCATGAGAACAACTGTAGGCTATCCAGTCCCACAGCCAATATTCTTAGCCTTTGAGGCAGCATCTTGCTATGCAGCACAGACTGAGCTTTCTGCTACTTCTTCCTCAGAGCTGGGGTGTTATGTTATTGCCCCAGTCCCTATCCAACATTAACGATCATATCGGATTTGGATCTAGATCTTTCCTAACACAAAAACTCGTACACGTCACACTGCCTGCTTATTGTAACCCGAGAAGAGTAACTTCATCATCTGTAAGTGAATCCAATTCTTTTACGGACAGCTTACCTCTGAGACAGTACTGGGCGGGGGGGGGGGGGGGGGGTTCCTGAAGAACGCCACAGTTGTTAAACCCTCCATCCCCTACCTATCCCAGAATCAACCATCTAGGGGAGAGAAGGTCAGCTCTCCAGAACAAGACTAGTTCACAAGACATCATTCTGATGCCTTCCGACACAAGCGACAGCCCACAAAGGCTAGTGCTATGGTGCTTTGGTGTCTGGGTATTTGAAATGGCACCAGCAGCCCTTCTTTTGTTGGCTTTCCTGGTTCCTGCGTCAGACTATTACAATTCGGGGGAGGCTGTGCCAAGCTTTCAGAAGTCCCTGCGGCTTTCAATGACTGAACTTCGGACCGCTCTCATCCTGTGTTCCCTGGGCTGAAGTGTACAACCTGCTGCCCTCACACCCACCCTCGTCCCTTGACTGAATGTCCCCAACACCCGCACTCAGTTTCCAGCCCTTGTCTCCCAGGGGTCTGAAAACCCCGAAGTCGTGCCCTACACCAAAGATCCGGAAACCACTCAGACCCGGCTCCTAAGGCGGCAGTTCAGTTCCCATAGCAACCCACTGCGCTCCCGCGTCGCGCTTCCGTCCGGGTGGCTCGGGCGCTCCCGTGACGTCACGGCGCCGCTTTCCGGTGGCTGAATCGAGCTGAGGTTGTTGTGGGCCGGGGGCGCCATGGGGGCGACTGGCGACACCGAGCAGCCGCGGGGCCCCGGCGGGGCGGAGCGAGGCGGCCTGGAGCTGGGTGAAGCGGGCGCGGCGGGCCAGCCGGTTCTCACGGTGAGGGCGCCCGGGCGAGGCTGGGGCTCGGGCCGGGCAGGGCCTCGGGCTCCCGGGTCCCGGGCCCGCGGGCGAAAGAACGCGGCGGCTGTGCGGCCCTAGGGGTGCCGGTTTCTCCGTGCGACGACCCGGATTCAGATTCTAGCTAGGTGACGTGAGCCTGGTGTGACACCCTCTGAGCGCCAGTTTTCTCTTCTGTGAAATGAACAACATTGATGGAGTTGTGGTGGGATGGGCTGATAAAGGCAGGTAGAACGCCTGACTCACCCGCCCCATAGTAGACCCTCGGTAAACATTGTTGCTCTTCCTCTTGCTCTTCCAGAAAAAGTGAGCTTTGGACACTGGTGACAGAAAACATTTTCCCAATTCCTCCACCCTGACAGGGTCTTCCAGCCATTGAATTCCCCATCAGAACCCAAGGTGGGAGACGTGAGAAGCAGGAACGTCTAGGTTTAGCTCCATACTCACTTTTCTCCATACTCATCTTCACTATGAGAAGCCTCGGTGACATTTGCCCACTTGGTCCCCACAGAACCCTTGGAACATAATGATAAAACACCGGCAGGTGCAGCGAAGGGGCCGCCGATCTCAGATGACCACAAGGTAAGGCCTGTGCGACCATATCTGGTTATGTGAATTTTGAGTGAGTGCTTTGAGAGCCCCACTGAAGGAGTCTGAGATCAACAACAAGCAGGAGTTCCGGGTGCTGTAACTTCCTGTAACTTTGTCAGTTCCTTGCCCTAACTCTTCCACAAAGCAGGGAAGGTATAAAAATGTAGTACCATCTCAGTGAATGAAATCTGTAAGCCAGAGAATGTGAATTCGAGATTCAGACATCAGTTCTAATGCAGACTCTGATGTTTGTTAACTGGATACCTTTGGACAAGCCATTAGCTTTTCTTAGACTCTGTTTTCTCAGCTTTGACATGGGGCCACTAGTTGAGTCCAGCCTGGGGAAGGGAAAATACTCTGGATGGGCCTTTGGAATTCTTCTTGTATTTTTGACCTGGGGTAGTAATAATCATTTATTAATTACAGCACTTGGAAGAGGCAGGCGGTCTTCTGTGAGTTTACAGCAAGCCTGATCTATATAGTGAGTTCCAAGACAGCCAGACTACATAGTGAAACTGTCTCAAAAAAAAAAGAAAAAGAAAAAGAAAAAAATACGTGTGTGTATTATATTTCATACTTGGAAAATAATTTCCATTTCATAGAGAGTTATGATGAAATAAAATTTTAAAATCACATGTCACTAACTGGCTGAGTAATCTGGGAATGTTGTTTGGAACACTCCCCTGATTCTCTCCCCCCACCCCCATGCAGTTTCACAGATCCAGCCATCTCTATGGATCTCCTCCGTGCTGTCCTGCAGCCTAGCATCAATGAGGAGATCCAGAGTGTCTTCAACAAGTACATGAAGGTGAGGACATGGTGATTAAAGCCAACAGCACTGCTAAACAAGACCACGCAGCCAGGTACTGTGGCGTGCTCAACCACGCAGGAGGCTGAGGCAGCTGACAGCCAGCCTGGGCAGCACAGTAAGACCCCTTGGACAAGAAAGAAAAAGAATGGAGGCTGGAAAACATAGCCTCAGGGGTTAGGAGTGCTCACCGATCCTACACAGGACTCTGTTGTAGTTCTCAGACACCCACTTCAGGCCACTCTCTGACACCTGGAACTCCAGGTCCAGGATCTAGTGCTCTCTTCTGGCCTCTGCAGGTTATAACCAGAATATAAATTCCGCAGGTACATACACACACACACATATATATATATGTATATTTATATATATATATATATAAATCTTAAAAAGAGCCAGGAATGGTAGCACATACCTTTAATCTCAGCACCTAGGAGAAAGAAGCAAGCAGATCCTTGGAGTTTGAGGCTAGCCTGGTCTACATAGCAAGTTCCTATCAGAAAAGAAAGGGGGAGGGGATAGAGGAGTCTTCCAGGCAGGATGGTTCTTCCTCCTGTCAGCAGTCTCTTCACATTCATGCTACACAGAGATAATAGGCTTCCATTCTAAATATACACCCCAATAGCCTTTTCACTGCCTAGGGGGGATTTAAATACCTTTTTATGCCAAGTGGCTTCATTTTAATATATTCAACACCCTTGCTTAGACCATGACATTTTTTTTAATGCATTTTTAAAAATACTATCAGCATCACTAAAATGACTTGGGACCATGTGAGTAGCTCGGTAAAGCACTTAGCTTGTGTGTGTAAAGCCCTGAGATTGCTCCCAAGCAGTAGAAAAATAGTAATTCATGATTAGAATATTGCCAGACATGACCGGGACTGAGGCATTGTGTAAGACAAATAATGCCCTCGCTCACTTTGAACAGTGTCTGGGACCAAGTGAAAAAAAGAGGTGACCACTGGGCTTACTGGAGGACAGAGCTAGAGTGTCGGCTACTGTGACAGACGCACTGTGACAGATGCTCATGGGTTTTGATGGGGTTGCTTTTGGGAATGCCATTTCACAGTAGGGTGGGGGAAGGTCACTCCATCCTGTAGGGTCTCCAGTTTCCTTCAGTCTTTAAAGCTTTGGTTACAGGCATGCTTACTGGAGGGTTTGTTTTGTAACAATTGTGAATGGAATGGTTTCTTCCTCAACCTGTTTGCTGCCAGTGTGCAGGAAGGCTGTAGGGTTTTGTACATTGATTTGTTGAAAGTGCTTGTCAATTCTCATGGTTTTCTGGTGTGTAGAATATTGTCTGTAAGTAAGCTCTGTTGGCATCTTCCTTTCTTGTTTGTGTGCTTTGCTTCTCTTGTCTTGATTGCTGTAGCTGAAACTTTCTTTACTATACTGAATGTGAGTGGAGAAAGTGGACACCTGACACCTGTCATATTCCTGGTTTCAGTTCTGAGTTTTCTGTAATTAACAGAATGTTGGCTGTAGGTCTGTCATCTGTAGCCTTTTTTATGTTAGGATACATTCCCTTTCTTCCAGGACTTTTATTACAAAATGTTTTATTTTTTCAGAAGCCTTTTCTTTAATCTAGTGAGATGATAATTTGATTTCTGTCTTAAGTCCATTGCTTAATGAATTCCATTATTGATTTGCAAATGTGAATTATCCCTATGTCTCAAGATTATAGCCTGCTTGTTCATGATGAATATTTACCATGTTTTCTTAAAACCAGTTTGCAACTCTGTTGTTGAGAATTATTCTTTTATGTTCTTCAAGGAGCTTGCCCTATAATTGTCTTTATTCTGTTTTGATATCAGGATAATTTGGACATATAAAGAAATAACTGCAGATCCTGTAAAGGCTTTGAGGCCACTTTGAGGTTTTGTTTTCTGGGTTGTTGGGAGGTTTTGTTGGACTCTTGGGTTTGTTTTGGTTTTATGTTTATGAGTGTTCTGCCAAATGTATAGATACATACTATGTGTGTGATGTACACAAGGTCAGAAAAGGGCGTTGGATCCCCCAGGGCTGGAATTTATGGGTGGTTTTGAGCTACCATGTGGGTGCTGGGAAAAGCAGAAGAACAGCCAGTGCTCTTAACCCTTGAGCCATCTCTACAGTGCCAACCATTTTTTGTCTGATTGGCTTTGTTTTTAAAGTAGCTCAAAGAGGCTTAAAATCTACGACATAGCCCAGGATAGCCTCAAGGCCATGATTCTCTCAAGGCATGCTTCTATAGGTTATGCTTTGAAAGAATCAATGGATGCTTTTAGGGAGGGCTGGGAGACTCAGCAGTTAAGAGCACACACTGTTTGTGGATGGAGAATCCTAGTTTGGTTCACAGCTTTCAGAGCAGGTGGCTTACATCTGGCTGTAACTCCAACTCTGGAAGCTTCAGTGCCTCTGGCTTCTGCAAGCGCATTAGAACACATGAACATAGACTGCAGAGGGACTAACTGGGAAACCAAAATAATCCCAACAGGAAGTGACAGTGTTGGAGCCCCAGTAGTGAGGCAGCAACTTGTGTATTTTTATATCCATGACTGAGATGCAGACTGAGAGAAGAGGATGTCTATACCTGCCAGCTCACTTGTCCTGGGCAGCCATGAAAACAGAGCTACTACTTGCATACTGTGAGGAGGGCAGGGACAGACGGGGTCAGAGCTCAGTTTTGGGTCATTTGTGTAGAAACCTACCTTCTGTTCTGTGTTCAGTGTGTAGTGGTCTACTGCAGAGTCCATGCCCCATTCTGGCTGGCACTTTCATTGTTTCTCATCTAGGCTCCTGTGATTGTCCAGCTCTGATTGTTCTTTCCTTCTTTAAATCTACCCTCCATAAAACTGTCAGAGAAACCTCTGAAATAAAAATAAATTGAGTGGTGTCTGTCCCTCCTGTGGTGCCTGGCCTCATCTGAGCTTAACAGGGTTCTCAGTGGGTTGGAGAGATGGCTCAGTGGTTAAGGGCACTGACTGCTCTTCTAGAGGTCCTGAGTTCAAATCCCAGCAACCACATGGTGGCTCACAACCATCTGTAATGAGATCTGATGCCCTCTTCTGGTATGTCTGAAGACAGTTACAGTGTACTTATATGTAGTAAATAAATAATCTTAAAAAACCAAATAACTGCTATCAGTCTCCTTAAAGTTTGTTGTTTTTTATTATATGTATGTGAGTACACTGTAGCTGTCTTCAGACACACTAGTAGAGGGCATAAGATCACATTACAGGTGGTTATGAGAATGTGGTTGCTGGGAATTGAACTCAGGACCTCTGGAAGAGCAGTCAGTGCTCTTAACTGCTGAGTCATCTCTCCAGTCCATCTCTTTAACCTTTTTAAAATACTAAATTTTAGTTATGTCTCATCTTGCTCAAGTAAATCTTTATTTATTTCTACTAAACATATGTTGCTTTTTAAAAAGATATTCCAGGACCAACAAGATGGCTAAGCAAGTGAAGGCCCTTCCCACCAAGAGTGACAGCTGAGTCCCCCAAGTTATCCTCTGACTTCCACAGTATGCCATGGAATGTGTCCACAAAACAAATACATAAATGTAAAAAAAAAAAAAAAAAAAATTCAAGGCTAATTAAAAGCACTTGTTGCTCTTCCTGAGAACTCAGGTTCAGTTCCCTGCACCCACGTGGTGGCTTACAACCATCCATAGTTCCTAACTCCAGTGTGAGACCAGCAACTTCTTGTGGTTTCTCAGGCAACAGGCACACATGTGATGCACAGACATATATGCAGACACAACACACACAAATGATACATCTAAAAAATGTTTTTAAGCTTTCTCAAAGAAATTATAATATAGAATATTTAATTTTATAATACTTAATAACAGATCTGGCATTGAAGTGTATGCTTGTAACCTCAGTACTCAGAAGGTGGAAGCAGGAAAATTATGAATTCAAGACCAACCTGAGCTACCTACTAAGACTGTCTTGAATTAAATGCTGGGGCCATTGAAGTAGCTCAGGGGCTTAAGGTACTTGCTGCCAAGCCTAATGACCTGGTTATAATCCTCAGAACACACATGGTGGAAGGACTGTGCTCTGACCTCTACCACATGCCATGACATGTGCTCCCACATGCACACATACACAAACTATATGTATGTATAAGTGTCGTACTTTTTTTTTTTTTTTTAAGATTAGCAGTGTGGAATAGCCTGCCTAGCATACTGACCCTGTGTTTGCACCTTAACATTGCAAATAATGTTTAATAACATTGAGTTGATGGATAGATGGGCAGAAGAATGAGTAGATATCTAGTAAAACAAACATGGTAGGACTGTGGACTGTCTGTGTAGGGGATGTTTTTATTCTATAATTCAACTCAGTTTTTTGATAAAATATTCTCTTAAGCCAGGTGTGGCACATACCTATAATAGCACTTAGAAGGTAGAGACAAGAAGAGCAGTTCAGGCTCATCCTTCACTGGTTGGAGGTCAGCCTGGGGTATGTGATGCCTCATTCTAAAAATCAGAAAACAGGGTCAGTGAGACAACTCGGTGGGTAAAGCATTTCCCATGAAGTCTGACACCCTGGCAGTAGTAGATCCAGAACCCACACGATGGGAGGAGAGCATCGACTCCACAGGATTGCCCTCTGACTTTTGTACACACACTGTGGCACCAACATGCTTGTGCACACATACACACTAGTATTTAATAGCTGACTGCCAACAATGGCTGTACAGCCTTCCAGCTGTGTCACTTGAACAAACCTCATCACCTTGACTGACTTAGTATATGGGCCATGTTTCTAGATCATCATGTAGTAGCTCATCCTGATTCTTCACAATAGTTACAGAGTACTCTCTTTCATCAGTATGCCATGACTTAATTAGCTAGTCCCTAGGAAATTCGTTGGGATTGTTTACAGTTTTTCTCATGTTACAAGAAATACTTCAGTGGGGGCTAATGAGATGGCTCAGCAGATGAAAGCACTTGCCACCAAGCCTGAAGACCTAAGTTCAAATCCCAAACTCACTTCAAACAAGGAAAGCACCAACTCCTGCAAGGTGTCTACATTCATGCTAAATAAAGAGTTCATGTAGTTTTTTAATTAAAAAGAATTATACTTCGATGACACTGTACATCTTGATTCACTTGAGGGTTTCTGAGGAGTCAGTTTCTTGAGATGGAATTAAGGGGTATGAGGGAAAGAAAGGTGGTGCTATGTACACTCATTTCATGTGCTCTCCCTGGTTTTATTTTGTCTGCTGTTGTTTTGTTTTGAACAGGGTCTTTCTACATAGTCCTGGCTAACCTGGAACTCAGAGATATGCCTGCCTCTGCCTCCCAAGTGCTGGGACTAAATGCACACACCGCCATGCCTGGCTTCCCTGGTTTTTATGTTAACAACAGAGGCAATGGACTTGCTAATTAAAAAGTGGCAGTGCATCCTCATAGCTGCTTCTCACAACAGGAACAATTTAGTTTCCAGAACTTTGATATATCCAAGAGAGAACTGATAACTTTCTTGTAGAGATACAATTTGAACACTTATAACCCACTGAGGCATCTCCTTGGTCCAACTTGGACACTTAAATGTGATCTCAGGCACCTCAGATGTTTGAGCCCCATCATGCAATTTCTTGGCATTTTTAGAATCACGCTCTCCCTTTTCCCATATGCCCTACTTAGCCTTTGTTGGTGTTGCTGGGATCCTGGGTCACCTTCCCTGCCTCGAAGATAAGGGATTGGCTAATGAAAAATTCAGTTGTGATTTCCCATTGTGTTAATGTTTTCCACTTACGTTGGCCCATTTGCTTAGGGCATAGCATTTTTTCTTTACACATGATTATGAAATTGAGAGGCTGTGTATAAGCAAAGCCAACAGTCATCCATGATGTTACCGCATTAAATGTGTACCCTTTGGTTAATGCAGACTTGAAAGACTTCTGACTTTGTGTTGATGTTCTCCCCTAGTTCTTCCAGAAGGCAGCGCTGAATGTTCGAGACAATGTTGGGGAAGAAGTGGATGCAGAGCAGTTGATTCAGGAGGCCTGCCGCAGCTGCCTGGAGCAGGTGAGGGCCAAGAGATGCAGACAAAGGTTCGGAGTGAGCTAAGAAAGTTCTTTCATTAGTGGTACTTGGGAGACATCAGGAAGCCACTTACATCCGAGTTGAGTTCACAGGTGGCAGATGACAAAGCAGGAAGAGAAGTAGCATAAAGGAACCATACAGGTTACGTATGTCCATCCCTGTTTGGCCATTGAAGAAACTGTTTAGCAAACTGAAAGAAACAGAAGGAAATGGTTACCTGGGAAGCTTCGGTAGCTTGAGGTTTAGAAGGTTGATTCAGTCTGGTACACAGAAAATAGTGACAACAGTTGTTGACATTCTTGTTTACTTGATATCTGCTTAAGAAAGTTCTTCTAAATTGTACACACATGTATACAGACACAGTGGTAACAGTGTATTGTGATCATATAAACCAACACATGGACCCCTCGTGTATGTAGTATCTGTTAGTTTTGCCACAATAAAGCTAGAACAAATTAAAAAGACAAACAAGGACCAATAAGATGTTTGCTGCCAAGCCTGGTGGCCTGAGTTTAATTCCTCAGAGCCCACTCCCACAAGCTGTCTGTCCTCTGACCTACATATGAATGTCCACACATACACATGCAGTCAATAAATAAATAAAATTTTATCACATTTTTAAAAGGGCAAATGAGAAAAACAAATTGTAATTTAAGATGTGCCTTGCCTCTGCAAGTAGTTGGTAAATCCGCTTCAAGTAGCCATAGCCTCTTTGAGGGTCATGGGGCTTAGCACCCTTTGTCCTCCTGCATCTCGGGTGTGGTCAGGAGACTTGACATCATTTCTATAAATGACTGTTCAGACACTAGAGAACCTGTCTGCCTATGTCAGCTGTGCTATTAATAGAGACTGTCACATCCAGCATGCTCTTTGCTTGACTGAATTTGTTAACTATGCCTTGCTTAACTGCGGAGCCTCAGAAAGGAACAGAAGCACTGCCTGAACCCCAGCTCTGGGAGGGCACAGCTCCATCCTGCAGAACACTGGAAACAGACCTGCTTCTTGAGACTATGAAGTTTTAGCCAGCAAATTCCTAAGAGGCCAGATTCTTTATTCCAGGAATGAGCATCATATATGAACAATTGTAACAGTTGCTAACAACAGACATTTGCTAATAGTGTTTCCATAAGGTTGAACTGAAGCAGGGTAAATTGAAAAGATCTTCATTCACCTTCATCTTAAATCCCTCTCCTCTGGGTGTTTGTATATATACAAATGGCAAGTGTATAAAATCAGAAGATAACTTTCTGAAATTCTTCCTTCACCAAGTAGTTCCTGAACATGGAACTCACGCAGATGTCAAGCAGCAAATGCATTTACCTCCTGAACTAGCTCACTGGTCCCTGTCTTTTTATTTATCACTCCACTTGATATTTATTGAGGACCTACTATGTGCTTCTTAGTGTCAGGCCCCAGCAATGTACATGTCCCTTCCCTTGACAGTACTCGACAAACAGTTGTCCAGTAAGAGGGCTTGCTAGACGATGAGTCCAGGGGAAGGAGTGGGAAAGGAGAGTGTCTCTAGTTTCATAGGGTAACACAGCTGCAGTGGGCAGAGTACAGGCCCGGTGGACGGTGTTGGTGTGCAATCACAGAGTGGCCTGATGTCATTTGCATTTTAGCAAAATTCTTCAGAATTGGAGTACAGCTCAGCAGCAAGGTGCTTGCCTGAGCTCCATCCCCCACAATACAAAAGAAGCATTGTTCTGGCTGCTTCGAGAACACTGGATTAGAAATAGATTTAGGAGACTCCTGAGGAGTTCAGATAAGATGTAAAGATGAAGAAAGGTCAAGAGACATGGCTCAGTGGGTGAGGTGCTTGCCACAAAAGCCTGACAACCTGAGTTTAACCACCAAGCCCACCTAAAGGGGAGAAAACCAACCCCATAAAGTTGTCCTGACTCCCTTATGTATGTTGAAGCATGTATGCCACAACCCACAAACTCACACAATAATAATAGTAATAATAATAATTTCTTTAGAAAGTAGGCATGACCAGCCCTCATTGCCCCCCAGCTTTTGAATACCAAGTCTGGTTGCATGTACGTGTAGTCGGGGGCTCAGAGACAAGAGGATCTCTGTAAGATTGAGGCCAGCCTGATGAGGACATACTGAGGTCTAGTCCAGCCTGTGCTGCCCAGAACCTGTCTGTAGAAACAACAAAAATGGCCTGGAGAGATGGCTCAGCAGTTAACACTGGCTGCTCTCCCAGAGGGGATAAATTCAGTTCCTAGCACCCACAGGGGAGCTCACAGTTGTCTATAACTGTAGTCCCATGGGATCCAATGCCCTCTTCTAGTATGGAAACAAAACACACATGCACATGAAATATATAGCTGGGCATAGTGGTGCACACCTTTAATCCCAGCACCTGGGAGGCAGAGGCAGGAGGATTTCTGAGTTTGAGACTAGCTTTGTCTATAGAGTGAGTTCCAGAATAACTAGGAGCTAGGACTACATAGAGAAACACTGTCAAAAAGAAAAAAGTGTATGTATAGATATACATAAATACACACATTTATACACACACAAATTAATAAAAGCATTTTGTTTTGGGTTTCCCTTGTCTAAAACAAACTTACTTGATTAGAAAATTCTTCAGACTAGACATGATGATTTACACTAGGACTGTTTTAATCAGTGCTGGTGATAGTTTATTTTACACTAAGGTCAGAGCATAACTTGGCAGGAGTTGGTTCTCCTTTTACTTTGTGGGTTCCAAAGCATCCTTACCCACTACTAACTTCCAGCCCAGTGTTTTAGTTTGGGGTGGGTAAGGCCTGGTTCTCTTCTCTCCATATGCCCTATCTTCCTTCTCAGTGATTCTAATCTTTCCAACCCTTCTTTGTGTTAGGAGGAAGTGGTGGATCTTGCCTCCCATGTGTTCCCTTGAGTTTTCTCTTGTTTGCTTTTATCTGTTCACTTTATTTTTGCAAATAACAGATTCCATTAAGAGGATTCATACGGTAGCGCACACTTTTAATCCCAGCATTCCGGAGGCAGACATAGGCAGGCGGTCTGAGTTCAAGGCCAACCTGGTCCAGAGTTCCAGGACAGCCAGAGCTATACAGAGAAACCCTGTCTCGGAAAACTAGAGAGAAAGATGGAGAGGGAAAGATGTTTGTAAATGCCTTTAATCTCAGTCCTCGGGAATCAAAGCCAGGCAGATATCTCTGAGGCCAACCTGGTCTATATTAACAAGGTCTCTGAGTGATGGTTAAGAGTATAGACTTAGATCAGGACTTTAAGATGGTGTCCCTCGTGCCATTGAAGGAGAAGAGGCTTGTGGAGGTTAAACTTGGAGAGCTGCCAAGCTGGATACTGATGTGGGACTTGACCTCCAGTGGCACTGCAGGAGCCTTTCGGAGAGGGTATGACCGATATTACAACAAGCACATCAACATTCGGAAAGGCAGCATCTCAGGGATTAACGTGGTACTGGCAGCCTACGTGGTCTTCAGCTACTGCATTTCTTACAAGGAACTCAAACATGAGCGGCGACACAAGTACCACTGAGGAGGGCACTGCATGGCTAAGCATAACTGCCATGGCAAGATGTTTCGGTAATTAAAGGTGCTTGCCTGACAACACATGGGAAAGACAGCTGACAGGTCTGACCTCCACACACACTCCACCACATGAATTTGTGTACACACACACACACACAGGCACATCTTTGTTTTCCTTAGTCTCATGAACATGCAGCAATCCTGTGGATCAACCTCCTAAGTGCTGAGACTAATGTGAGCTGACTGTTCTGCTTTGTGGCGGGTTCAGATCCTCATAACCACTGAGCACAGTCCAGCCTTTGGTGCCTCACCAGCTCCTTCCCTCCATAGTCAACAGGCAGAAATAGAATGTCTTCATAGCCGCTTTTCATAAATGGATATATGTGCTCATGCGTTTCTTGCTTGTTTGCATCTTTGAACATAAATATGAGTGTGGACTACAGGAAAGCTAACTGATCCTGAAGTTGTGTTTACAAACCGCTGCACTTCCCACCAAGCTGCTGGCTGCCAACACTGTTTTTTTTTTTTTTTTTCCTTTCAGGCAAAGCTGCTCTTTTCAGATGGAGAAAAGGTGATACCCAGATTGGCCCATGAAATTCCAGGAATCAAGGTGAAAATCACTGCCCTAGGGTCTTGGGAGGGAAGAGACAAGTGGGAGGCAGGTAAAACATATGGACCCGGGAAATGATACACCAGGTCCAAAAGGCACTGTTCAAGACTTCTGAGACCCAGGTCAAGTGGTGGCCAAAGGCTTGAGTCCAGGAGTCCTGTTTACTTAGCCCCAGCAGACTGCAGCTCCCAGGCACTAGCCTTGCACTGACTTCTTCCCTTTTTCTACAGCGTGGCCGGCAAGCAGAAGAGGAATCCCACCGAGGAAGCCCCATTCCCAAAAAGGTAAGCAAGTAAGTCCTTGTTGGAGCTTCCAGCTGGAAAGGGCCCTTCTGTTCCAAAAGAAGACCTGGGCTTTCATTACCTTTGGGCTTTTCCAGGCATGGGGTGGCAAGGAGAGAAACAGTTGCTTTCCAGGGCACTCCCAGGATCATTTGTTCTTTCTATATAACCATCTGTCCTAACTGACCTGGTCCCAGCAGACTAGACCAGGGATGCTACCACAGATTAAGGCTCTGACAGCTCTTCTCTGTGCAGAGGAAAGGTCGGCCTCCTGGACATGTCCTGTCAAATGACCGCGCAGCTGCTGGCATGGTGTGAGTAGGGGTTACCAGTGCTGTAAGAGCTGAAGGGAATTGAGGGGTGGGGGGCAATGAGTGGGAAGAGGCCAGGGTGAAAGTCTGGTGGACTTGGGTCAATTGGTGTGAGCTACTGTGGGAGAGGATTTCCAATGTAGGGTAGTGAAGGGACCATGAGATAGAGTTGTTTTATCTGGCCTTTACAAGCCCACAACAGTTCCAGCTTGATTAAACACCAGTCCTGATTCATGTCTAAATGTTCAGAGCTGGTCTGAATACAAGCTTACAAGTACTCTGTAAAGAACACAGCAGCTAGCAGATTTTTAAAAACAGTCAGAATTACTTGCCCTAATAGGGTCAATAGCAGACAACTGAGATCTCTACACTTAGGAGAAGTCAGGATGATTAAGAATTATTGGTTATCCTCTGCTACACAGTGACAAGTGGCTTGAAGGCCAGTCTAGACTATATGAGACACTGTCACAATAAAACACAACAAAGAACTGATCATACAATTATTAGCAGCACTATTAGACTAGAGGAGGGTTCTTTTCAAAAAGCTTTTTAAGTTCTATTTATAGAGCATTTTTAGATACATCACAAACGAGTAGACGATACAGAGATATGAACCCTCCTCCCTGCCCCATACATGTGCACCTGCTAGCAACACCTGACACTTGAATGGCACATTTGTTACAGTTGATGACTCTGCCCCAGCTTAACACCATCACTGGGCCTTCTGGCTGCTGTGGGATACATTCCTGGTGCTGTGAGTCTGAAATTGGACAGAGTTAGAATGGCCTGTACCCAGCTACAGCATCCTTCCTAAAGCCCTTTGTCCTGTCTTGGGGACAAGGTCTTACTCTAAACTGTTTTTTACCTGAAGGTGGGCAGGGCAGCTGCTGGCCTTACCTCCTTCTGACAGATGAGAAAGCTACAACTAGACATTCCTGGACTTGCCCATTGCTAGGCTCTAAGATAGTTTTTGCTCCAGGCTTTTTTTTTTTTTTTTTTTTAATTAGTGTTTTATTTTTGTACACTGGTGGTTTCCCTGCATGTATGTCTGTATGTTGGATCCCCTGAAACTAGTTGCAGACAGTCGTGAGCTGCCATGTGGGTGCTGGGAACTGAACCCATGTCTTTTGGGAAAGAGCTAGTGTTTTAACTGCTGAGCCACCTCTGCTAGCCCCTCCTTTGTAATTCTAATGACTTGCCAGAAAACAGTCACCACTAAGACTTCCAGTGATGTCTCCAGTAAACCTCTAAGCTCAGTTCCTCCCTCCATCACATGGAGAATTCACCTATTTTTTTTTCCTTCTGAGCAGATGGAAACCAAAATCCTGTGAACCAATTCGCCGAGAAGGCCCCAAGGTATGCTTGTGTGAACATGACCGTGGCCGAGGCTCTGGGCCCCTGTGAGGAAAAGAGGTTGGAAGTAATACATGATATGTTCACGCCATTCCACAGCCATCTTCCCTGTCTCTACCTTCAGCCACTTTGGCCTCCAGACAGTACTCCAAGGAAGACCTGGGATTAGAACAAAATAAAGAGCTGGACTTTAGTAGCCTGGCAGCAGATACTGCCTGGCATGTCGAAGGCCCTGGTTGTGATCCCTGACATGGGAACTGTTCTGTTGTGCTTGGTCTTTGCTCACTACACACACTCATGCCAAACTGAGGACGTGTCCCTCTCCATGCTCTGCTGCCTTCCCTTTCCTGTCTGGCCCTCCATCAGTTCCCTCTGTTCCCCTACGCTTCATGTCTACATTGATATCATTTATACATACGTGATTTTATATGTATAAATGAGAAAGCATACAGTTTTGTCTTTCTGAGATGTACTTGATTAATGTAACCCTGCAGCTGCACCATTTTCCTGCAGGTGGCATGACTTCCCTCTTATTAGAGGGAAACTAAAAAGCTGGGTTGGAGGCACAGCTCCATAGTGGAGCTTTTGTCTGGCATGAATGAGGCCCTGGGTTTGATTAGTTTTTAAATGGGTAATTTTAAAATTCAGAGTCCAGTGCTGACACCTGTAATCCCATCACTTGGGAGGCAGAGGCAAGAAGATCACTGCAAGTTCAAGGCTAAAGTAAGTCTCTAAAAAGGAGAATTAAGTCCCTAAGCCGACAGCTGCTAACACTCCTTTATGGTTTGTTGGCTCACTTATTGTTTGTGATGCTGTTACAAGACAGATTGTGACCCTGTCTGGGACTCGAGTTTCCTTCCTGCCATCCCCCTGTTGGGCAGGCGTGATCTTGTTCTCTGGCATTATCTCATGCTCCCAATACATTTGAAGTTTGCCTAGGCGTACAGCTGGCTGGTGATAAAGCCAAGTGTGAAGCCCAAAATCTGTTGATGCCTTTAGTATCTGCCACCTCCAAAATATTTTTGCAATCTCTTTTATGATCGGGTACATAAAGGTATCTCTCTCCTTGTTAGAACTTTATTAAAAACAAGTTAGCTGCTCTTTTAAAATTTACTCATTTTATGAATTTGAGTACAGTGCTGCTCTCTTCAGACACACCAGAAGAGGGCATCAGATCCCATTACAGATGGTGTGAGCCACCATGTGGGTGCTGGGAATTGAATTCAGGACCTCTGGAAGAGCAGTCAGTGCTCTAACCACTGAGCCATCTCTCCGGCCCAGTTAGCTACTGTCTTTGTTACAGTTTCTATTGGTGTGATAAAATGCCATGGCCAAAAACACTTCCACATAACAGTCTATCGACAAATGGAAGTCAGGATAGGAACTCAGGGCAGGAAGTTGATGCAGAGGCCATAGAAGGGTGCTGCTTAATAACTTGCTTCTTTTGGCCCACTTAGCCTGCTTCCTCCCCCTATTGAACTCACAGATATCTGCCTGCTTTTGCCTCCCAAATGCTGGGATTAAAGCCATGAGCTACTGTGCCTGTAAACCTTTCTTGTAGGACCACCTGCCCAGGGGTGGTGGCTCACGCAGTGGGCAGAGACCTCTCCATTTATGAAAATGCTCTACAGACTTGTCTACAGGCAGAGAGGGGCATTTTCTAAGTTAAAAAAGAGTCTCTCTTCCTAAATGTTGACACTGAACTAGCAAGCACAGCCCTCTACTTTTCCCTATAGTTTGTCAGGAATTTTCTTCTAAAATCTTCAAGAAATTTCTTGAGCTCTAAAACTTAAAGCTTGCAATCCATATTCTCCTGACTCTTTCTGTTCTCTCCAAGCTCCCTTCTTAGTCCTAAGAAGAGGGCTTTTCCAACATGGCCCATATGGTAGGGATCCCCACTTCACCTGTAGCTCCTCTGTATGACTGTTAATACGTTTCTTTACTCTGTGTGCATTCACAAAATCATGTGAAGGTCAGTGACCCTCCCAGGGAAGTTGGTTCCTCCTTCCACTGTGTGGGTCTCAGGGATCAGATGCACATCTTTAGGCTCAGGCATTCAACCATCTCACCTGCTCTCTCTGGGTCTCTTTAAAACTTTTATGTGCATGTGAGTATGTATGTGAATGCCCATAAAGGTCAGAAGAGAATATTATATTCCCTTAAAGCTGGAACTATCGGTGGTTGTGAGCTGTCTCATATGAATGAATTCAAACTCATCCTCCTTAAGACCTCTGGTGCCTCTTGACCACCGTAGGCTCAGGGATCTTGCTCATCCATGCCTACAGCTTCGGGACCAGGTCTTATACTTACCAGGTTTCTTTGTCCCTCTCACACCTCAGCTCTCAACCTTGTCATCTTCCAGTTTACTAGTCCTTGCTGCCTGAGGTTGCACAGGCGTGTCAAACACAGCTTATCTAGGATGTAAGGGCCATCTGGCAAGAACATATGCCACCCTAGTGGTGCCTAGAATTGACTACGGTGATCTGGCAGGCTAGGCCACCCTCACCACTCCATGTACACCCCTCCTAAAGCTGCATCTCATCCCAAAAGAATGAGCACGGTCATTGTTTGGTCAGAGGTACACAGGTGCTGTGCTCCCAGCCAGAACCTCCAAATACCTCTCAGACACAGCAGATCTAAAATTGTAATGAGGATCTTCAAAAACACATTTGGTTTTGTTATTCTGAGATAGGCTCTCACTGTAGCCCAGACTAGCCTTGAACTCAGTATCCTTCTCAACCTCACAGGTGCTCACTGTGACAAAAGTGAGCTCCCGTTATGTGCTGATGATTGTACTAGGGACTAAACAGCCTTGTATGTACCAGGAACAGAACTCAGGACCTCACGTGTGCCAGGCAAACAGTTCTCTGCTAAGCTGCACCCTCAGTCCACCTTTCAGATCCTGCTATGTCTTACCTGAGCCATCTTTGCCTGTTGACTTCCCTCACCTCTCTGCATCCAGTCAAACCCTTACGCTGTGAATGTCCTACAGTTCCTGTCCCCCTTTCTCCTCACTGTTGCCATAGCTTAGGCTCTTAATTGCTTGGCATTCTGATTTGTCACAGCAGCCTCTGAGCTGCTCTGTCATCCACACTGCTGAAAGAGTGAACTGTCCTTGAGCACATTAGGCTTACTCCAGTAGACATCGGTGGTTCCATGTGGTCTGTAGGTCATACAGCACAACCCATCAGTGTGGCTAGGGACTCCAGTTGTCTGCTTTCTCAGTCGCCTCTCCTAGAGCAACACAGAAATGACCTAGTTTGTTGAGTGTTCCAAACCAATGCTCATCAGCCTTTCCCCACTGCACTCTGTAGGATGCCCCGTCCCTCCCCCACCTGTTTGATTCGCACTTACCCTTCCAGAGGTAACTTCAGGGTGAGCTCTTCAAGAGGGACCTTCTGCCTGTTCCATCCATCCCTTTAGACACCTCTCACGCCCTGACCCAGCCATGTCATGGCCCCATCAGATAATGGTCTTTCAGCCAGTATGTGTGTCTGGGACTCCTGGGGAACAGTCTGTATCTTAATTCATCTCAATCCTCAGTGTCTAGCAGAGTCTAACATTGTAAGTACTCTATTTCCTGCATAAACTGTCCAATAACGGATAAGGGGGGGGAGGAAAGGACGGGGGAGTGTCACATCTCTGCCCAGCATGTTAAATACCCCTTACTGGCCTGTTTCTTTCAGTGGGACCCAGCTCGGCTGAATGAATCTACCACCTTTGTTTTGGGGTCTCGAGCCAACAAGTAAGTCTGAGACCCTTGGTGCCAATGGGGAGGGGTTGGCTCACAGCTCACTAACAGGGTCAGCACCTACTGCCACTCTTCCTTCATTTTACAGGGCCTTAGGAATGGGAGGCACCAGAGGGAGGATCTACATCAAGCACCCACACCTCTTTAAGGTAGGTGAGCGCTGGAGGGGAGAGAGCCATGACATTGTGGTTGTAGATGGCCTTGGAAACTGAGGCACAGAGAAGCTTGGACATACACTGACCTGGTAGTCAAAATATCTGGGATCTAGTTCCCCTTACCTGCACCTTTTGCCTAGCTATGCCAATCCCAGTTTAGAGAGCTCCACTTGCCTGCTTCGTGGGATTGTCCCTGGAATGGTTGTGTAACCAGGTGCACACCTACAGTCCCCTACACTCTGCTACTCAAGCTAAGCTGGGAACACAGGCACGAGCCTCCCTGCCCAGCTTCTTTTAGTCTTGTGGAGTTTTAGGTTTTGGAGACAAGGTTTCTCTCTGTAACCCTGACAGTCCTGGAACTGGCTCTGTAGACCAGGCTAGCCTCAAATTTAGAAATCCTCCAGCCTCTACTTTCTGAGTACTGGGATCAAAGGCATGTCCCAGCAGTTTTTACAGAAAATGTGTTGTCAGTAATATCTTGATGGCTTACCTGTCCTACACAAACAGCTCTCCCTCATATTTAACAACTGCATAGGATTCAGAGGGTTATCTTCTAGCACAGGCTCTCATGTTGCCCAGGCTGTCCTCTCACTCACTCCAGGTCCTCCTGCCTCCACCTACCAAGAGCTAGGATTACAGGCTATGCCGCCATAGCTGGTGCAGCACTCTCCATTCTACAACCAAGGAAGGCGAATCTGGAAGACATTACTACCCACATTTGCATATCTACAAAGTGTAGGACGTTTAGCCTTGTTTGTCTTTGATGTTGAACTCTAGAACATGGTGCTGTTTGTTTTAGAAAGTATGGTCCTACCAGTAATAGCACATAAGAGCTTATAATCTCAGTACTCAGAAGCAGAGACGGAGATCCAGAGGTAATCCTAGCCTGGGCTATATAGTGATATACTGTCAGAAACCAAAAATAAAATACTGAGCTTGTTTCTAGGGATGCTATATTTAAGAAAGGCATCTAGAGAGAGTGGACATGCACTTGAACTCTGGCAACTAGGTTGCAACCCCAGGCTCCCTGGGCATGGTTCAGATTCATGAGCCCTTGGATATACACACCTGCCAAGACAAGGTCCATTGGTAAGAACTGGTCAAGGAGCCAAGGGAAGAGCCCTTCCCACTAAGCTAACATGTGTTCCCACTAACTTTATCCTTCACAGTATGCAGCAGATCCTCAGGACAAGCACTGGCTGGCTGAGCAGCATCATATGCGGGCAACAGGCGGAAAGATGGTAAGCACTGCTTGTGTGTACCACTGCCAAAGACGCACCCAGTCCAGGAATCATGATTCCAGCTCTTGGCCACAACTTGTCTCCAAATTTTGTAGACTCCTTAAGCATCAAAATGGTGGGAAGGGAGACATGAGACCTGTTCCTTCATGCTGAAGAGCAGATACGGTTCCTAGGGCTCCCTCTCAACTTTCCACCCACTCCTGCAAGTTTTGGGTCATACTAGATGCCCATAGAAAAGGCTGTGTGTTTCCCTGTGTAACGGTCCTGGCCGTCCTGGAACTCACTACCCAGCAATGCTTCTTTCCAAATATGTCTGCGGACAGATTCTTATTCATTGACCACTGCATTTTCCAAACACAGCATAGCAAGGATACAGGGAATCATCACAGATACATCTGTAGAATGCCTTCTCAACATAGTAGGGACACAAGTTAAAGATGTTAACAGCCAAGTATAGTGGCAGACACCTTTAATCCCAGCACTTTGGAGGCAGAGGTAGGTGATCTCTGAGTACAAGGCCACCTGGTCTATAGAGTGAGTTCTAAGATAAGACACCCAGAGCTATAACAGAAAGACTGTGTCTCAAAAAAAAAAAAAAAAAAAAAAAAAAAAACAAAACACCAACAACAAAGGGAAAAAGAAAGATGTTCACCATACCTGGCAGCACTTTCCAGATTCACATCTACTAAGTCATCTCAGCTCAAATCAAGCAACAGTCAGGATCATTGTGTGTCCTGAGACGACCATGGCTTTTTCTACACAGGCAGTGTTCTCCATGAGGATTCTATTGGAACTGTTCATAACTGACTCTCATGACCATAAATTCCTGTGTACGCCATCTGCTTTTTGGCAGTGAGAGCTTTCTTTCATGTGTCTCTGTGCCACACTCATTTTTATAAATGACTCCAGATTGCTACCACTTAGCCTAGAACAGAAACAGATGAGCAGAGCTGGGCATGCGGCAGCCATCTGTAACCCAGCGTTTGGAGGGCAGAGGAAACCAAATGAGTGTGAGTTCCAGGCCAGCCATAGCTGCACGGTGAAACCCTGACCCAAAGAAAGGAGGAGGAAGAGGGGCAGCAGTAGAGGTGCAACAAGTCTTTTAAAGCTGGAGCTGCCCAGGCCTGGTAACATCAGCCTGTTATCCCAGCTACTCAGGAAGTTGAAGCAGGGGATTTTTGTGGTTTTTTTCTTTGGTTGTTTTGTTTTCTTTTGAGATAACAGTCTCAATATATAGTCCTGGCTATTCTAGAACTCACCATGTAGTCTAGCCTGCCTCTGCCTCCTGAGTGCTGGGATTAAAGGTGCCACCAGCCCGGCCAGGAGGATTTTTAATTCAAAGCCTGCTGGTCTACAAAACAAGTTCAAGGCCAGGCTTAAAGCAAGAAGTTGTCTCAAGTTTTTAATAAAATAGGCTGTTTTGTTTTGTTTTTCCAAAAGGGCCAGGAATGTTGTACATCTGTAATCCCAGCACTTGAGAGGGTGAGGCAAAATCAAGAGTTTAAAGCCAGCCTCTATTATCTGACAGGTTTGATGCTGGCCTGGACTACATGAAACCCCATCTCAAAAAAAGCAATTAAGGGGGGTGGTAAGGCAGGCTGCTAGGGATATGTATGGTTGAGGGATATGTAGAATGCTTATCTGACTTGGGGAAGGCCCCAGACTTAATCCCCAATACTAATTTTGAAGATAATTACTACATTATTTAGTGTCTGTTCCTGTCTCTGTGTGACACCTGCCTATAATCCCAGTACTTGTGAAGCTAAAGCAGTTGTGCTGCAGTGAGTTCAAAGCCAGCCTGAGCTACAAGAATTGCAAGCCAATCTCAGCTACAAAAACAAAAAGAGATAGTGTATATGAGCTCAAGGACCATAGGCTGCGGCCTTGTACAGACCCAGGGAGAGTTCAGTGCTACAGCCACTGTATAGCAGCATTGTTGACCAACCCCAGGGTAAATACCACTTCTTGCTCTCATCTCTGTATTCTGCTAGCTCTTAACATATGCTATAAATCACATCGATCAAGTGTTGTTATTCTTGTTGTTAATTGGTGGGAAGACCATGGGGTTTGTTTCTTTCTTTCCTTCTTTCTTTCTTTCCCTCCCTCCCTTCCTCCCCCCCCCCCTTTCTTTCTTTCTTTCTTTCTTGAGTCAGGTACAGTTCAGGTACAGCCTGGGCAATTTTTTTTCTCAGTCATTGGAATCTACTCTGCCTGTAAAGTTTCTGAGTGAAAGATGCTCTCAAGGAACCATTCCCAGCGCCCTCCAGCAAACTCCTCCCTAGTAATCTGCAAGCTGCATCCTGCGTCTTCTACCCAGGACATTATTTAGTAGTTTCTGATATAAAATGAAATTAATCAGAAGCCTCACTCTCCCTTACCCTCAGGCGTACCTTCTCATTGAGGAGGACATCCGAGACCTGGCTGCCAGCGATGACTACAGGTATACAGAGGGGCTCTTTCCCCATCCTTCCGCCTCGGTAGGCACACAGACAAGGCCGTCACCCTCCCATTAATGTCCACCCAATGTCTCCTCCAGAGGATGCTTGGACCTGAAGTTGGAGGAGCTGAAATCCTTTGTTCTGCCATCCTGGATGGTTGAGAAGATGCGGAAATACATGGAGACACTACGGACAGAAAATGAGCATCGTGCTGCTGAAGCAGCTCCCCAGACCTGAGCAGTGTCCTGGCTACGACACTCGGCAGCCTGCCTCCAAGACCCTCTTTCCCTGCCCGACTGAGGCCATCATGGGGATTTGGTCTAGTTGGCTCTTAGCAGCTTCAAGCTGTACATGAGCTGGTTCGTAGTGACTCACTGCAGAGCACCCCAGACTGGCACGTGGTTCTGTTTCTCAAGTTATTGGAATGAGAAGCTATTAAACAGTTTGTAATAAACACAGGTGAGCCTGATGTAATGACTGCCTTGTGGGACCTGACAGAACAAGGGCCAAAGAAGTATGCACACCAGAAAAGGACCACCTACCTGCCCACCTACCCCATCTGTGTTCTCTGCCAATCTCCCGTCCTTGTCCCAGTTTAGTAATGTTGCACAATGTGAAGACTAGCCCAATGAGGGTTTGATAGCTAGCAAAGGAAAAATGCAGTTGCCCTTTATCTTCCCAGTGTTATAGGCTCAGGATTGAGACTCTTACATGTATCCCTGGCTGAGTTCAAACTCAGAGTTCCCACCTTTGTTGGGATTAAAGGCATTGAGCACCAACAGACCCTGTTTTTGTTTCTTTAAGGTGTGGTCTCATATAGCCCAGGCTAGCCTAGAGATAACTCTCAGCTCCTTACCAGGCTGTCTCCACCTGCGGAGGGCTTACAGGCATGCACCCGCTCAACCCACGTTTACTATTGGGAACCCAGAAAGGTAACTAGCCTTTTAATAGGGTGAGGAGAAAAGGCTTCCGGCTTGAAGAATAACTGTCAAGTTCTCCCTTTTCCGGAAGATGTGCTCCCTGCTGGGCGTATGCCTGGACGGACCAGCAGATTTGGACCGAGGTCCACCCACTGCCGGGCGTGTAGAGCACTCATTCGTGAAATCTCAACACTTGGAAATGAAAGCAAGGAGGATCAAGAAGTCAAGTTCATACCTGGCTGCACAGCCAAATTACAGATCAGCACAGGAGTCGGGGTTCCAAAGAGACCCAGCGGGGGAGGGGCGGAATATACACGTGGACTGTTCCTTTGACCCTTTAATGGTCGGCGTCGTCCAAAGACCACCAATCCGCCACCGATTCGTTAGTTAATGGCAGCCTTCTTCACCAATCGACTATCCGAGGTATGCCCCGCCCATCCAATCGCAGCGCCTAACTGGGTGGCCTAGCAGTTGCGCAGAGGCAAAGCGCTTCGGGGCGTTCCATTGGCTGGATCAAACCCAAGCGAGCCTCTGATTGGCTAGCGCAGCAGGAGGGTTGCAATTCAAACGCGGGCGGCGGCCCGCAGCCCCGCAGTTGCCCTTTCGTCTCTACACTCCTGTCTCGCTGCCTGTACCTCTGGGATGGCCTCGCAAAACCGCGACCCAGCTGCGGCCAGCGTTGCCGCCGTTCGAAAAGGAGCCGAGCCCTGCGGGGGCGCAGCCCGGGGCCCTGTGGGCAAGAGGTGAGTGGTGCAGAGTTCACCCCGGGGCTTTGGGACACAAAAGGGGCATCAGGAACGCAGGAAGTGGAAGGCTGACGGCGCTGCCAGGCAGCTCTCATAGGTTACCCTGCGAGCGCTGGGCTTAACACGCGGCCAAAGGCTCACCTGGGTCCTCCTGTAGATAATGAGCGTCCAAGCTGAACCTGCCTTTGAAGAAGGGGTAGTAGGGTGGGAAATCTTGTATCACCTCCACTGTATCCATGCCCTCCCCGAGTAACCCCGATTCTCTTTGCAGGTTACAGCAGGAACTGATGACCCTCATGGTGAGTGACTGTGTGTTCTAAGATCAATTCGCCTACCTTTCCATCCCCCACCCAATTATCAGTAGCCTTTTTTAATACTAATACATAGTATTAGTCTACTTGCTAATACTATGGATGTAATTTACTGTCTTACCGGAAGCCCTTTGAACGTCCACTTGAGCACGGCAACTGCCTACCAAGTCATAGGCTCATCCTGGCTTGCCTTTTGGCCCCAGCTGTAACCTTGCCCATCGCCACCCTTGGAATTGCTGGTCCCATTACTTTAGAATTCTCTCCTCGTTGTCCTTTGCTACAATGCCCCTAAGTGGCAATCTTCAGTTTTAGCGGCATTTAAATTCCCGGTGAAAAACAGAAGAGGCAAAATTCGGAAGCACAGGAGGTGCTTCTGTGCCCCCTTCCTTCTAGCCTGGGATCTAGCCTGGATTGGCTCTAGTTGCTTTATTTAGAGGCAGAGTATGTTGGGGGCAGGACGGGCGCTCACCCAGGGACCCCTTCTGATGTCCCGGAAATCGTTCGCTGGAATCCAGCATTTGGGTGTTGTTTCCTTCCTCAGATGTCTGGTGACAAAGGAATTTCCGCCTTCCCTGAATCAGACAACCTGTTCAAATGGGTAGGGACCATCCACGGAGCAGTCGGCACCGTAAGTGGGCGACACTTTACTGAGTATGGTGAACTTTGCTGAAGAAGCGCTAGGTCAGCTTCAGTCCCCTGTGCCCGTGTTCTTTCCGTTGGAGGGAAAGGGACTCTTTGGGCAGTCAGTGCTATCTGTAGACCATGATCAAGTGGGGTGGAGGGCACAAACAGCTTCCCATTACAGCAGATCTGGTTTTAAGTCAGAAATTTGATCTAAATTTTCATTTTAGTAACTGAGATAGTAGTCAGACCACTCTTGTAGCCCCCGGGGTGCCAGGTCACAATCTTTGGACCAGAAGGTCACTGATAGCACAGGAAGAATGCACCATTGGCCTTTTTTTAAAAGATTTATTATATAAGTACACTGTAGATGTCTTCAGACACACCAGAAGAGGGCATCATCTCATTACAGATGGTTGTGAGCCACCATGTGGTTGCTGGGAATTGAACTCAGGACCTCTGGAAGAGCAGTCAGTGCTCTTAACCTGTGAGCCACCTCTAGCCCACCATTGGCCAATTTAATTATAGTTTGTTAGTCAGACGCAGACACACTTGTAAGTTCCTCGCTGTATGGCCCTTGGTGCTTGGATGGAATGTGGGGATGCTGGGATAGTACAGGGCAGTGCACAAGGTGAAGGGAACTTACTCTGCCCTTCTCTCCCCAAATGTCAGGTATATGAAGACCTGAGGTATAAACTCTCCCTAGAGTTCCCCAGTGGCTACCCTTACAACGCACCCACAGTGAAGTTCCTCACACCCTGCTACCACCCCAACGTGGACACCCAGGGCAACATCTGCCTGGACATCCTCAAGGATAAGTGGTCTGCACTATATGATGTCAGGACCATCTTGCTCTCTATCCAGAGCCTGCTAGGAGGTAACTTCTGAGACCACCCATTCCTACACACCCTGGGCATTTGCCAGGGATCCTCTGAATGTGCCTCTTTATCCCTCTGACTGTTGTGACTCCATCCACAGAACCCAACATCGATAGCCCTTTGAACACACATGCGGCAGAGCTCTGGAAAAACCCCACAGGTAGGTAGGACCTTGTCCAGTTCAGAGTGATCCTTGCCAACATTCAAAGGGACCCTGGGGGCTGAGTTGGCTTCTTCTGTGCTCACAAAGATGAAAGGGTCTGTGGGTAGGATATATCTCCTGTTCCTTTCCTGGACTCTAGAAACCAGTCTGTCGGGGAGCCAACCAGATGGCAACACGGGGGTATCTGCTAGACAGGGAGAATGGGCCTTGCCAGCCTCCCCCATCCATCACTCACCCGAGCTCCAAATGTTCTCTTCTAGCATTTAAGAAGTACCTGCAAGAAACCTATTCAAAGCAGGTCTCCAGCCAAGAGCCCTGAGTCAGCTGTCCAGCTCTCTTTGTGTTGTCTTCCTTCTGAGATCGTCCATCTGTCCTTCCTTGATTTCTGAGCTGTACTGTTATTTTTTTTTTGTTCTTTAAATTAAGTCTGCTTGAACCTTTACAATGTATATTAAATAAATACTTGCTTGTTTTTGCATAAATTGCTGCCTCAAAGTTACCCGGAGGATTGGGGGTGGGGAGCCTGCTAGCTTACAATCTGGGTTCTGGCCTGTTGTCTACAGGGTTGGAAGCAGCTGATAGACAATGGGGTCACTAAGAAATGATCTTGTTTTTGTCACTTATTTGCCTGGAGGTATAGCTCCCTGGCAGAGAGGTGCCAGATTCAACCCCAGCACCAAAAGTCCACTTCTGAGGCGTTACAGCATGCACCATGAATACATGGTGACCATATGGAACAGTTTCAGGCGGGATGCAGATGAGGCTAAACCAGACCTTCAGTTCGAGTCTAGGATTGGAGTGCTAGACACCTGCTTTCTAACAGGTTAAAGATCTGGGGAATGGAGGACCTGACTCAGGTTGCCCAAACTCGGAAGAAAGATTGAGCTCTAGACCCAGGGGGGTAATTTTATCTCCTGCTCCATCTCTACACGGTGCTTTGGGCCCTGCCCAAGTTGTCAGCTCTTCTAGCAGTTGATTGTGCAGCCTTGTGGGAAGGGGGATGGGAGGCAGAGGACCCGGTCTTTGTTAACTAGTTGTCTTAGGGTTAACATACTGCTCTGAACAGACACCATGACCAAGGCAAGTCTTATAAATGACAACATTTAATTGGGGCTGGCTTAAAGGTTCAGTCCATTACTATCAAGGCAAGAGCATAGTAGTATCCAGGCAGGTATGGTGCAGGAGGAGCTGAGAGTTCTACAGCTTCATCCAAAGGAAGCCAGGAACAGACTGAGTATCTTCAGGAAGCTAGGAGGAGGGTCTCCAAGCCCATCCCCAGAGTGACACACTTCCTCCAACAAGGCCACACCTTCTAATAGTGCCACTACTGGGCCAAGCATATGCAAACCATCACACTAGTGTTAGCCCTGTTCTTCCCTAGGCTTCTAGCAGCCATGGGTGAAAAAAAATTTGAGTTCAGAAGTGAATTGTGCTCTTGGTTTTCTCTTGGGCATAGAGCTTTTTAAATATATATATATATATATATATATATATATATATATATGAAGCATTTATTTTTATTTTATATATACATTGGTGTTTTGGCTACATGTACCTCTAATTTAAGGGTGTTGGATCCCCCAGAACAGGAGTTCCAGACAGTTGTTAGCGGCCCTGTAGGTACTAGGAATTGAACCCAGGTCCTTTGGAAGAATTGCCAGTGTTCTTAACCTCTGAGCCATCTCTCTAGCCCCTCAGGCATAGAACTTTATAATCCATCTAAATGTGGACAAATTCACTTGGAATCTTGTTAAAATACAACTTCTGCTAGGAGGAGAGGCAGAAGAGCTGCATTTCTGGTGAGCCCCAGGTTACATTTGCTGTGGTCTAGTTAATGTACAAGTTGTTCAGCAAAGGCTGGGATCCTGCTTTCAGTAGAATATGCCTGTCATCCCAGCACTCCAGGAGATACAGGCAGAGAGTTCAAGATCATCTTTAACGTGATAGTTTGAGGCCAGCCTGAACTATACCCAATCTAGGGGAGGGGAAGTGAGCCAGATGCTGGTAGTGATTCATGTAATCCCAGCACTTGGAAGTAGAGTCGGGAGGCAGGCTAAAGGTTCAAGGCCCACGTGGTCTATATAGATTCTTAGTGTTAATATTATCAAGTTAAAGCTCTATCTCAAAGGTCTAAGTGCAACAGGGTGGAACAAGCCTGTAATTCTAGCAAAGGAAAAAGGGTGTGGCCCCCAAGCAGCACGGGCACTGCCCAGAATGATTAGAACAGGAATGCTCAGAAACTGGCACTAAATCCATTCCAGATGTGTGCTGAGATGGTTGTGTTTGTGTCTACCTTGGAAGGCTGGGACGTGGTCCTCTATGTGGTCAACTAACCTACCCAGTTTCAAGGACTCCTTAAAACACAAATAAGGACCTGGGTGGATAGATAGCATCTATCCTGATGATCTGAGCTCCATCAAGTCAGAACAACATTCTCTGACCTCCACATGTGCAGTGTAGCATGCATAAACACACACACCACATCACCAGTGCTTTATAAACTGAATGAAAATGTTTACCAGTGGACTTGCTGAAAGAGGGGAAACACTAGAGATGGACCAAAGGAGTGGTACTGTGGCACACACCTGTAATCCCACCATTCAGCAGGCTGAGGCAGGAGGATTGAAAGTTTGAACCCAGCCTTTTCTCTCTCTCTCTTTTTTTTTTTTTTTAATATTATTTATTTATAGGAGTACACTGTCTTCAGACACACCAGAAAAAGGCATCCGATCTTATTACAGATGGTTGTGAGCCACCATGTGGTTGCTGGGAATTGAACTCAGGACCTCTGGAAGAGCAGTCAGTGCTCTTAACCACTGAGCCATCTCTCCAGCCCAAGACCTTCTCTTAAATAAAAGTAAAAAGATTTGTAGGGACTCGGTCTCAGATGCTGCAGAACACTGGAGTGGGAAGAATGGAGGGTGTTTCATGGGGTGCAAAAACTCCAGGGAGGAGTGAAAGCTGCTAAGACAGCTTCCTCAGGGCCTTCAGCCATACCATAATGCATAGGTGTCTGGAAGAGTTCAGGGGCAAAATGCCTGTTACTGAGAATTTAAGTTCAGTCCTCAGGGCAGCAGGGAGGAGGGGGATGGGCAGCTCCTTAAGCTTCATCTTGAAGGCAACAGGCGCTAAAGAATCTTTGGACACAGCAGCAACATGGGACAGTTTTAGGAAGATCCTCTTGGCTGTAGCTTGGAGCAGGGGAGACATTACCTGTTATCAAGAACTAGGCAAGCAACAGCTTGAGTTATAAGGCAGAATGAGCAATGACACAGCACATAGTAGGCTTTTTGGTGATTTCTAGACCCCAGCACCAGTATGGGCTGAAGCCAGAAGCTGTGAAGTATGTGATGGAAGAAAGAGGAGGAAGAAGAGGAGCTTTCTAGTGCTTGCAGGCAAGCTGGTCTGCCTGAGTTCAATCCCAGGCCCCACAAAATGCAAAGGGAAAATGACTCCCAAAAGTTGTCCTCTAGCCTCTACATGTATGATATAACCAGCAAACACATGTAACATAAATGTGTTTTTCAAAAGGTTTTAATTTGAGGGGCTGGAGAGATAGCTCAGTGGTTAAGGGCACTTGTTGCTCTTGCAAGGGGACCTGGGTTCCCAATACTGATGTGATGGCTCACAGCCAGCTCTAAGATTTTCAGAGGATTCGATGCCATCCTCTGGCATCCTCTGGCACCTGGCATGCATGTAGTGCACAGACAAACATGCAGGTAAAAACATTTACACACATAAATAAATCTAAAAGAATTTTTAAAAAATGTTTATGTAGGGCCAAGAAGACAGGACAGGGATGGAGAGGGTGGGCTGTAGTCTGAACGAAGTAACAAAGTTCAAAGAGTTTCAAGATGGCAGACAGGGCGTGACGGGGCACAGCGTTAATCCCAGCACTCAGGAGGCAGAGGTTGAGGCCAGCCTGGTCTACATAGTAAGTTCCAGAAAGGAAATGTGACTCCGTGGCAGGGCATTTGCCTAGCATTCCTTTGTTCCATCTCCAGAGCCAAGTGCCCCAGCAGTTACTAAATGACAGTTACACACAAGTATTCTTGAACTCCTGTCCCCACTAAATATTCATTTACACATGATATCTTCATTTTACAGATGAGGAAACTGAGGCACAGAGAGGTTGAATTTATCATAGGCAATGAGGATTCAAACCCAAACAACCTGCCTCCTTCATTTAGGGAGGACAAGAATCTGCCAGGTTCATAAGGGGAAAGACATTCCAGGAGTAAGGAAAAAATACCTCCACCCTACCTCGGGATAGAATTTCACTTTAGCTAGGTCATGCCCTTGGCCCTCTGGAGCGCGATGAAAAGGGGCTGAAGGGAGGGAGATGGAGGACTGGGACAGGAATGATGCTCCCCTCCCCCTTTGATCCTGGGACGCTGCATCTTACTTGTGTGTAAATGCATCGATCTGAGATGGATGGACAGACTCTTTCTCCTTGGCAGGGGGTCCTGCAGCGGGTGAACGTACCATACCCAAGATCCAAGGTGGTTCCAGAAATGGTAGGGGGGAAAGAAGCGTTGCCTCTTCCCTGGTTCCAGCTTCCCTCTCCCTATCCGTCCCATATGCCCTCGTTTGATGGGCAGCCGGCTCACCCGCTCACCCTGGGACCTCCATCTTCCAGCACCAGGCACAAGAGCGGACCATTTGCCAAGAGTTGCCCACTGCCAGCGCCAGCTGCTGGTATCCGGCTGCAAACCTGCAGAGCAGGTCGAGCTTTACCCAGCACTCCACCACCCAAGCCTCCAGCTCGCGTGACCCTTCCTTCATTTCACACCCAGCCACTCCAGGGAAGGCTCAAGCCAGCCTGGCAATCCCTAAGATCCCTTGCCCTCAAGCATTCCCCTGATCAGTCAGGCCAGCTTTACATTGTCAGCTTTTATTCCTTCCAGCCACAGAGCCCAAAGGAGCAGCCTTTCCCTGGCAGGGCAGGGAAGGCAAGGGTGGAGTTGCCCACACCCAGGGGACCCACAATCTGGATGAACACGAAGACCGGCTCCTTACTGAACGCCCTCCATCATCTTCAGAAACTCTGTGGAGAAAAAGTGGTATGAGGTCCGGCATACCGCTCAGGGCGCAGAGAGGTGCCTAGTCGTTAATGGGGAAATTGCACTAAGCTGCGGAGCATCCTATGGGCCCTCAAGAGAGTGGGAGGGGACTTAGCCTATGCCCAGTCCCACCCACAAAGCCAAGAGCACCAGCTGGCCCTCACCATCGAAGTCAATGCGGCCATCGTTGTTCTTATCACCGTCCTTCATCAGGGATTCGATCTCCTCATCTGTCACGTGCTCCCCAGAAGCCCGGAAAATCTCCGCCAGCTCCTCAGCATCAATGTAGCCATCTGCGTTCCTTTGGGAGGGAGGAACAGAGCAGGACACAGGGTCAACCTCACCCTGGTCAACCTGCTCCTTCGCTTCAGGCCAGCAGGCTCCATCTGCTCCCAAGGATCCCAGGAGCCCCACGCACCTGTCGAAGATGCGGAAACACTCAGCCAGTTCCTCTTCGCTCTTCCCTTTCGCATCCTCTTTCATCTGGCGCACCATCATGACCAAGAACTCCTCAAAGTCGATGGTACCGCTGCCTGCAAGAAGCAGGGGGAAGGGGGGCACTTAGCCCCGTGTGAGCTGAGCCTCTCCTCCCGTCCCCTGCCCTGGAGGGGCCCAGCTCACCATCCTCGTCCACTTCCTCAATGATGGCATCCAGTTCCTCTTTGGTGGGTGTCTGCCCTAGCATCCTCATCACGGTGCCCAGCTCTTTAACGCTGATGTCCCCACCACCATCAGCATCAAACATGTCAAAGGCGGCCTTGAACTCTACCAGGGAGAGACAGAAGCAGCAATGGGTGAGGCCAGTTGGATTGTCAATCTAACACCTAATTTCCCCCAATGGCTGCGCTGAACTCACCAGCAATCATCTCCTCGCTGAGGTAGGACCTGGCCTCAGCCTGTTGGTCCGTCTGTAGGAAACAGAGAGAATCAGAGCACAGAAGGGCAGACCCTCACCCCAGCTTGTCTCCCCAGCCCTCTCTTGTATTAGGAAGTGCCCCCTAGGCCCTCCAGAAGCACTCCAAACCGGCAGCACCTCCCAGGTGTCCCTTGGTGCCGGTCCCCAGTACAAAGGGGACACTGGTTAAACCACAGTTTCCCATTTATCTTCGGAGAGCCGAGACAGGATGCCCCCCATCCCAGCAGTGACCTTTGGCAAGTCACTCTTCCTGTGACTTTACAGGGATAATATGAAATCAGGAGTAAGAGAGGGTTTGAAAGTGTTAACACTATTCAATTTTCTAATTTCCCTGTCTCCTAATGCTGTCTGAGACTTGACTAGTTGGTCAATAAATATTTGTCCTCAACTAAATAACAGAATGCAAAGGCGCAGAACATTTACAAGCACTCGGACACTGAGACCACAAGAAGAGATGCGCAGCTTTGATTCAGAGGGGTCTCAGGGGCAAAACTTCCCACTAGGTCATCAGGGTAAACACTGTCAGATATGATAGGGCTTTGTCTTGGTGTGAAAATAAGAAACCTTTGTTCTGTTACAACGTTCTGGTTTGGGTGTTTAGATAGTCTTGCTATGTAGCTCTGGTTGGCCTGGAACTCCATGTGTGACCATGAAAGTAAGGTTTCTGTGAATTTTCCCAGGTCACAACCAAGCCAGGCCATCTGGGTCAGGGCTTTGGACTCGAGGTGGTGAGCAGAGGATGGCAAGTCCCAAGACATTCTTCAGCCAGCTGGCCCAGTTCCTCCAACCTTCCCTGTCCCTTGGCCTGATCCAGGATGATATGCTATATTTAGTTGGGCATGGGCAATGGCAGCTGGTCTCTGGAGTCCAGTTACTCCTTCAAGTGAAGTGGGAGGGGTACTCAGAAGAATGTGGCAGCCCCAGATCAGACCCCTCCTGTGGATGGTCAGGGTCTCTAACTCTAGCCTGTCACCCACCCCTACTAACCATCATCCTCGGAATTCTTAGAGGAAGCCTTCCTTCTCTGGTTGCCACAAGCTCGGCAGGGCCAATGGAGCCTACTTTGCCTTACTGGGAGACTTTCTGCTCTCATGATCTCCGTCTCTCTTGGGGAGCAGACAGGCTAAGACCCTTCCCACCAGCCCTAGCTGCATAACAGCACTGCCTCAAGCCTCAGGGTAGCCAGGAAGTCATAGCCTTGAGGATTGGTTCCTGAACTATCCTGCCCTGACCACGAGAAGTCACAACAGGACTTGGGTTCCAGCAACCCTTACCTTCTACCTTCAGGCGTCCATATTATTACCCATAGTACACACGGTTCTAGGACTGGAAGAGGTCCAGAAGCAGCCTGTGCACAGAAGTGTGAAGACCCTTCTTGTCCTTACCATGGTTGCTGGTGACTGGGACTCCTCTGCTGTGGGTCGTCTCCTCCGAGCTCCACCACCCAAAGGTGCCCCAGATCTCTCTAGGCTTCAGGATTTGTAGGTGCATCCTCTCTTCCCTCCTCCCTACTCCCCAGAACTGGATACCCTGACCAATCAGATGCAGGGGGCAGCAAACTCCTCCCATCCCAGAGTCCTAGCCCATTACCTAATTTAGCCAAGGCCCTTTGCAGGGAAATTTAAGCTTCGGAGCAGGTGGCAGTCTCTGACGTTCTTGTTCTCCTAGATTCTTAGGAGGAGGGCCCGCCCTGCTCCACTGTCTTAGGGAGCTCCTCCCCCACCCCCAGCACACTTGTTCCAAAATGGGAGAGGATGTTCTGAACGAGAGCACAGTAGAATGGAAGGAGCCCAGGCTTGACGTCCAAACTTCATTCAAGACACTCTTCTCCCTCTGAGCCATGTGAATGTGGGCGGATGGTGAGGGCCCTTGGGGCACACCTTCCTCCAAGATAGAATTGGCAAACGTGAGCCCAGATGACTAAGTGACCTAGCTTGTGCTGGGTGCCTAGGGTTGGTGTTTGGCCCCAGAAGGGGAAGTGACATGTAGTACTGAGCTGGTGACATGTCTTCAACTCCCGCACCCTGTCCTCGCACTATGCTGATCTCATCTACTACTATTCATCCCGTGAAGAGCTAACTATTATTATCCCTGTCTGCCCAGAGCATAAGTCACACAATCCATAGAGGAATTCCCCACTTTGGAGGCCAGATCTTACATATTACAGACTGACCTTGAACGCCTTATGTAGCTCATGTTAACCTTGAGGTTCTCACCCTCCCCCCACTTCCACCTCCAGAGTGCTGGGATTTACAGGCACATACCACCAAGTCCTTTGATTTATTTTGCAAAGGAGTCTGCCCTGTGTCAACTGAGCTGTCCTCGAACTCCTGGGTTCAGGCGATCCCCGTGCCTTAGTGTCCCAAGTCACAGAGGCTACAGTGCTGGGTGGGAATTCCAGCCGCAGCTTTGTGCATGCGATAAAGAACTCTACCCACTGAGCTACATCCCCAACACTGGTGATTCTTTTAAAGCTTCATTTTCTTACTGCATATGGGTGCTTCATCTGCACATAGGTCTGTGCACTGCACGCACACCTAGTGCCCAAAGGCGGCACCGGATCCCACAGTTGGGAGCCACCATGTGGGTGCTGGGAATTGAACCAAGGTCTTCTGGCAGAGCACCCGGTGCTCCTAACCACTGAGCTGCAGCCTTGGCAATTCTTATCTTTTACCTTTTGTTGTGGAAAAATGAGGACAAGCCTGACTCTAGGGACCCACCTAGAAGTGTTAGTAAAGAGAGTGCGCCTCATATTGTGAGGAGAAGTGAACATTGAAGAAAGATGCTTCTTCAGGTCTGACCATCCAGGGCAAAAGCGTTTAGAGCCCACTTTTTGGTGAGAACGCTGGGTTCTCTAAAATAATAAAGACAGCAAAGGTTTATTTTGTCTTAAACATTATATACCTAGAACTTTACCTGCTGCTATAAAATTAGGTTCTAGAATGTGAGGGGCCTGTTTGCTGTGACTTAGAGGATTAGAAGCTCAGGCTTCTTTTGTTTTTCTTTATCTTTCTTTCTTTTATTATTAATTTTTTTTTTGAGACCTGGTCTCATGTAGCCAAGGCTAGCCTCAAACTCACTATGCAGCTGAGGATGACTAGGGTTTTTCTCATACATCATCATGCCTGGTTTTATCTGATGTTAAGAGGTGAAGCAGAGTTTTGTGCATGGTAGGCAAGCAGTCCACCAACTGAGCTACATCCCCAACACTGGGGGTGGCCGTGTCCTTTTTTCCTTTTGTACTTGTTCTATCATGAAGTCCCTGGAGTGTGGGTGTAAGCTTATACATGAAATATTCATAAATACACATATAGTTATGAAAACGGGAGAGGGGACAGCTACCCCCTTCCTAGAGTTCCTCTGTGCCTCTGTGGAGTGAAAAGCGGAGGGCAGAGAGAGTCCAAAGGGACTACACCCAGAGAACCCACAGGGCCCAGGCTAAGCAGTGAGGTAGGCAAGGCTCAGGGACAGTTGCTAAATCAACAGGAAGAAAATGGAGACAGCTAAGTCTAGGGCCAGCAAATGGTGGACCAGGGTCCAAGGAGGGCAGATGGACAGTGGCAACTGGGCTGCACTCTTCCCCTAAATATAGACATTCCCAAGAAAGCTCGAGGAGCCAGGCCAGGCTAAATAAGGCCTCGCCCTGCCAGGGAGAGGATCAAGGCAAGGCTCTGCACACCGGGGTCACTTGTCTGTGCAGCAAAAAGGAGGCAAGCCTTAGCAACATCCCTCCCCATTTGTTCCTATGTTTGTTTGGTGAAACAAATAAAAACCAAGGCCCTATGTGCAGCCAAACAGGATTGTAACGGCCCCTACTTGCATCCCGGCCTCTCTCGTTGACTTACATGCTGCTCCACTCTGGTCCCGCTAAATACTGCCCCAAGCACCACCCTTCAGGAATAGCAGGACTTTGCATATGCCAGACACTCCCTGCCATCTTCAACTTTCAGATCTCCTCGTCCTGTATCCCTTCTCCCCTACACCCCAGCTCTGTGGTCAGGGAGAGGAAGTGCTTCCAAAAGATGTCCTCTGACCACCACACTTGTACCATGTCACATGCGAGCCCACGGTCACACAGTCGTAATATAAAGAAGCACACAAACAAACAGCCAGTGTGGCAGCTGTGACAAGGACGTAAGACGATGGAGAAATCAAGGCTGCCTTCATAAGGAGTTTGATGCCAGCCTTGCCTACTACATCTTAGGAAAAAAGAGAAAGAAGGTGATGGGGTCGGCTTTCTCTGTGAAGTACCAGCCACACAAGCATCGGGACTTGGATTCAGATTCTCATTAATCATGTGGGACCATAAACCCAGCAATGGGAGGGAAGACAGGGCAGGGATGCAGACTAGTAGATCCCTAGTACTCACAGGCTAAATAAATGAACTCCAGGAAACATTTGACCTCCACGCATACAGATGGGTACACTACACCACACACACACACACACACACACACACACACACAAATAATTTATAAAACTTTTTAAAAGTAGGCTATTACTGTCTGGTTGTGTGTGTGTGTGTGTGTGTGTGTGTGTGTGTGTGTATGTGTGTGTGCACGCACACATATGCGCATGCACATGCTGAAACACCACAGTGCACATGTGGCAGTCAGAGGACAACTTGCAGGAGATGGTTCTCTCCCTCTACCATCTGGATCCTTGGAACTGAACTCAGGTTGTCAGGCTTCCTGGACGGCACCTTTACCCACTAAGCCATCTCACTGGCCCACTTATTTTTGAGGTAGGGGGAGTTGTTTTCTTCCTTTCTTCCTTCCTTCCTTTTGAAACAGGACCTCACTACATAGTTCAGGTTGCCCTCTAACTTGCATCTCTCCTGCCTCAGCCTTCCAAGTGCCACTGCTGCAGGCATGCTGGCCATCATCCTGCCTAACCAGACACACCAGATTTCTAGCCATATTGCTATGAACACCAGCTCTTTTCTCCTTCATTTCTTCCTGTTTGTTTACTTGCCGTTTTGAGTTAGGTTTGAACTCATGGTCCTTCTGCGGCAGCCTCTCAAGTGCTAGAGTTACAGGTGTGTGTGACTGTGTCTGACAGACCCTCAGCTGTTCACCCAGACTTCCGTGCCATATACCAAAGGAAAAGTTAATAATCAACCAATATGGGGCTGGAGAGATGGCTCAGCAGTTAAGAGCACTGACTGCTCTTCCAGAGGTCGTGAGTTCAAATCCCAGCAACCACATAGTGGCTCACAACCATCTGTAATAGGATCTGACGCCCTCTTCTGGTGTGTCTGAAGACAGCTACAGTGTAGTTGTATATAATAAATAACTAAAGATATTAAAAATAAAAAAATCAACCAACAGTAGAAAAATGTGTGGTGTCTCCTTGGTCCTTACAGTCTGCCTGTAAGCAAATTCAGAGTAGTCAGAGCTTCAAGTCACCAACAAGCTTAAATCCCTGCTCCCCTACTTTCTGCCACAGGAGAACATCTCCCCTTTTCTCTCAGGTTTTACCATGTGACCATGATTGACCTAGAACTCACTATGTAGACCAGGCTGCCCTTGAATTCACAGAGATCCACCTCTGCCTTCCAAGTGCTGGGATTAAAAGTGTGCACTAGCACACCTGGCTTTTTTCTAAGATTTATTCTATTTTTTAATTATGTGTATGTGTGTGGGTTTGGGTTTTTTGTACATGTGTGCAGGTACCCTTGGGGCCAGAAGAGGGCGTTGGATCCCCCGAAGTTACTGGCATCTATAACTGTCAGTGTGAATGCTGAAAACTGAGTTCTGTTCCTCTACAAAAACAGTACACGCCCTCAACCACAAAGCCATGCCTCCAGCCTAGCCTTAGTTTCTTCATATTAAAAATGAACCAGTACTGTAACTTCATCCTCTGAGATCGACATGTGACACTGTGTGAAACACTTACAACAGGACACCACTAGTCCTACAAACTGAGACCAGGGAGGTCTTTCAAGAATATATCCTTCATCCCTCTCCCGTGCCCTGAAAGGGGATAGGAGCTACCATCTGAGACACTTTGAGTCTGGGTTTCTATTTAGTCCTGGAACTCGACATGTAGACCAGGCTGGCCTTGAACTCACAATGATCCTCCCATCTCTGCCTCCAGTGCTAGGATTAATGAAGTGAGCCACAGTGACACCACACTTGGCTGGCCCTTGAGATAACCTGTTTTATTGTCTAACTAGCCGAATCTGCCCTGCTAGGTCTGACGTGTAAGCCTCGGGGCAGAGATGAGCAATTTTTTCTTCACTGCCCCCTACTCTGCAGTGAAAGAAACTGCAGTTCTCCCAGAGAGTTACGGAGATGACCCGGCCCAACCCGCAGGCGTGGGAAAATAAGTCGGCTCCAGAGCTCCACACTAGAAATCTGGCAAACTGCAACCTTGGACAAGTAATAACCTCTCTCGATGTTTTTCTGTTTGACTACTTCCCCCAGGTGAAGTTCAAATGAAACTGGGAAGGCCTAGGGTCACTCACACAGGCACTGGGGTTCTTACAAGAGCTGAAAATTTTTCATATGAGAAAACCTAGGCTGGGCGCGGCCGGATTTCAAGCTTCTCTCAAGGGAGAGCCGAGCTCCCAAAAGCTGCGAAATTACTGTCAAGTTACACAGTACTGTATGGAAATTAGGGATAAAGCTTGGGGCTGTCCCTGGAGTCCAGGAGGGGTGGGACCAGTCTGAGAAGGGGCGCGGCCAGCACGATCGGGGACGGTTTCGGGGGGTGGGGGTAAGCCTTGGCTCGCCCGGCTACTCTCCGCGTCCCTCCCACAGGCAGCGGCCAGGGATTCTAACAGCTCCGGCAGGGGGAGCGGGCGGGGCCGGGGCGGAGCGGCGGCAGGAAGCAGCGAGGCGGCGCCGTGAGCTGCCTGGGCGGAGAGCCTCTTCAAGCCGCGGGCTGCTGCACCAAATCCCGGGAGCCCGCCCTGAACGCACTTGGGGACGCGGTGGGTGGAGGCGCGTCCCGGCCTCCGGGAGGAACAAGGCAGAGGCCAGGATACAGCACGTCCCCGGAGACTGCGGCCCGTGGGCGTGGCTCCTGGTGTCCCGCCCCTGACACGCCCCCGCGCCCCTCTCCGGACAGGGGTCCCCTCCCTCTCCGGCCCTGGACCCAGCGAGGCGCGCTCCCCCCTGGGTGCCATGGCCTCGCGGCTCCTGCACCGGCTGCGACACGCCCTGGCCAGCGATGGCCCCGGGGAGGCTGCGGCAGGCCCAGAGGCCGAGCAGTTCCCTGAGACCTCAGAGCTGGAGGACGACGACGCCGAGGGTCTGTCCTCCCGCCTCAGTGGCACCCTCAGTTTCACCAGTGCGGAGGATGACCCTGACGACGAAGAGGACGACGATGAGGCGGGCCTCGACTCGCCGCCCTCTGGAGACGGGACTTCGGGAGAAGACGCAGGCGAGTGCCAGAGGACAGACAGGAGGAGCCCCGGGGCTCGGTTAGGCCTCCCCGTTGGACGCGGTCCGAGAGCATCCAGGGGGCTCTAAGTTATTTCCCTGAAACTATTGACACCATAAGCTCTTCCAGACCCGGTTTGGCTGTGTGACCTTGAGTCACCACACTATGGAAATCAGAGCATCTCGGGTTTTTTGTGGGTATGAAGTGCACAGGACCTGGAAAACAAATGTATGGTGTGCTAGCTGCTTTGGGTGGAGATTTAGCATCTACTGTAAGCCAGGCGCTGAGATAAAGCCCATCTCGCTCCTGTGAATGAGGTCATGGCATTTTGTTTATGTTAACTCTGGAGCTAGCTAGCCCCATAATGACTGGTCATGTGCTTGTGCAGAACGAAGTCCCCCACCTGATGGACAACGGAGCAGTCAACTCTTGGCTCGCCAGCTGCAGGATTTCTGGAAAAAGTCTCGGAACACCCTAGTTCCACAGCGACTGCTCTTTGAGGTGACCAGCGCCAATGTTGTCAAGGACCCTCCCTCCAAGTACGTGGTGAGTGAGGTTCCAGGAACCCTTAAAGCAGTGAGTCTAGAAGTCTCACTGAGAGAAAGTAGGAAATACCACAGCTTTTGGGGGGTCGTGGCTGTGTTGTTATAAATGGATATCCTGATTTTACACTGGGGGAACTGAGACCAGATAAGAAGATGGGTGTGGTGTGGACAACTGATGGCTTGGTTTCTCCAAAACTGAGAAAGAGGCCTTGAGGAGTTGCCTCCTGTTCTAGTTTTGAGGTTAAGAGAACTGATGTGTGTACTGTCCTGTACCCTGTGAGTTTTTGTCAACTGCAGGAGGACACAGTATTGAGACCCGGTTGCATGGGTCAGGATTAAGGAAATGGGCTTTGGAACCAGATCAGCCTTGATTCACGCCCCCTGTATTTTACCAGTGGCTTCCCCTTGGGTAGGTTCTGTGACCTCGATGGCCCCAGTTTCCTCATTTGAGCGGCAGGACAATACACGGGATTAACAGGAGGTAAGTGAGACCAGGCACAGAAACCTTAGCCTTGTCTGGCCCTGTGATAGGGTAAAATGGCAGCGATATAGTTTCAAATTCCCTAATCTCAAATGCTTGAAAATCCAAAGCTTTTGAGTGCGCATGTGATGCCAATAGTGGAAAAGTCCACACCGAACTTCACATGATGTGTGCTTAAAATGTAGGTCCGTTTAAAGATATCACATAGGGACTTGAAAGGCTGAAGCAGTAAGACTGCCCCCAAGGGCAAGGCTAACCTGGGCTAAGGCTACATATTCAGACCTTGTCTCAAAAAAAAAAAAAAAAAAAAAGGACAAACAAATGGAATGTATCTCAGATATAGATACAGCACTTGCTTACAGTGCCCAAGAACTCTGGGCTTTATCTCAAACCCCCGGAAATGATATAAAACACTCCAGGGCTGAGTGTGCTAGCACAGTTGGGAAGTGGGGCAAAAGTGTCAGTTTTAGGGAAGGCCAGATACACAGCAAGACCAGCTTGGGATCAAAACAAAGACCAACCTTCAGGCTGTTCATATAAAGTGCATAAGAAATGTGAGTTTTAGGAGCCAAGATGTAATGCTCAGCTGCTAAGAGTGCTTGTCTAGCTCTCCACACACCTGTGGTCTCGGTGCTCGAAAGGGGAGTCAGGTCAGGAGTTCACGATCAGCCTCAGGTACATAAGCTCAAGCCCAGTCTCCTGAAAGCCATGAGACCCTGCCTCAAAATATTTACTGTACTGATTTTGTATTTAGACTTGGGTCTAAGAAATGTATATATATATATAGTGTGTGTGTGTGTACATATGTATATGCAAATATTCCAAAATCTGAAATACTTACTTCTGATGCTAAGCACTGATGCAGGATATTCAGCCTGCATTCTCACTTAACTTTAGATGGGCAATGTTAGGTGCCGAGAGCCTGCTGCAACCTCCTGATGAATCGGGTCTCCAGCATTCCCATGTTCAGCACCAGCAGGGCTAAGGCATAAAGAACAGTCTGGAGCCAGGCCTAGAGTCCCTGTTTATCTTACTATGAAGAGGAGAGACTGGCAAAGAGACAGATCCACTGGTTCTGCCCCCTTCAGGTCTGAAACCCATCTGAGCTAGCTGGACCCTGGTTGGTCCTGGCAGTAACAACTCCCAGCTTGTCCCTTCCCTCGTCTACCTCCATTCAGCCAGATAGGAGGCCTGGAGTCCTGTCCCACATTTGGGTCTCTCCACCCTTCTCTGTTGCTGTTGGTAACAAGGACCACACCCATGGGGCACTGTCCCACTCTGTGCAGGGATTGATAGATGATGCAGGCTGCATATCTTGTTAAGCATCAAATCCTTTGTATGCTAAGTCGCTGCTGTACCATGAACTACACACCTAGCCCCTGACGGTCCAATCTTAAGTGGCAAATGTTCCAGAGGTCTGAGGTGGGTAATGAATGGGTCATGCACAGGAAGGAAACACCAAGAATCAGTCAGCAAAGAGCAGCTCTCTCAGAAAGGAATGTGGGTGACTCAGGAGACTTAGGTGAAAAGCCTTAAAGAAGGGCAGGAACCATCTCTGTCCTCTCCTCTGTCTAGAAAATGAAGCCCCATCCTCTATACAATAGGAACCCCATATCTCCATATTTCTTCTCCCTGAGGTCAAGAGGAAGGACTTTAGCCTCACTCCTCTTGGAGCCTGCTTCCACAGCTGACAGAGACAAGACACCATCCTTGCAGGGCTGTTGATGGTTAAGTGACACCAGGTTGGAGTAGTGTGGTCCAGAATGAGGCAGTCGACAGAACAGCAGGCACAGCGTGCTGTACTGCTGTGGACGGAACATGCAAGTTAGGAAGTTCTCTGTCATTGACCTACAGCTGAGCCCCAACAACCGCAGCCACTGTTACCTAACTCTGTGGATCATTACAAGCATCAGGCAAAATAATCAGGTAGAAAATGGTCTTTGGCAAAGAATTACAAATAGAAGAGAAGAGTGAGGAATAAATATGATCAAAGTATGTTTTATATGTATATAAAATTCTTAAAGAACATGTTAACATTTAAAATATCAACCTGTATGCATAAAAGACTGCTGCAGAGCAGCCTTTCCTACTGTGTCCTGTGGAAAACAGCTTTGCTTGGGGTTATAGACAAAGGGGAAAATAATGAGGCCTGGTGGGTGGGCTTATATTTCAAGTACTTGGGAGATGGAGGCACAGGGGTCAGGAGTTCAAACCCAGCCTGGGAAAAGAAAACCGAAAGGAAATGTTAGCTGGTCAGTATGTTTGAACAATACGGGGTGGATGGGTGTAAAATGGGTTTTTGTTGTTTGAATGCACTGGGAATCTTCAAAAGAAGAAAGGCCAGGTAAACATAACTGGATTAACAGGCTAATGGCAGTCCTATTGGATACATTTGAGACAATGTCTGGGTGCCCCAGTTAAGCCCTCATCTTGGCATCAATCCTCCTCAGTACTAATCCTTACACTGGGTCTCTGTGGGGACACTGCGTAGTCATCCTGGTTCATGTGTACCAAACAGGAATCATATCCTTTAGTTTCCTTTAAAATGTTGTTTGTGCATAAGGGAAATGGCTCAGACAGAAAAAGGTGTTTGCCTGACAACCTGAGTTTAACCCCCCAAACCCATGGAGGAAGGAGAGAACCAACCTCCCAAAGTTGCTCTGACCCCCATATGATACTATGGCATATATGCACAAATGTAACTCAGACATCACACCACACAAAATTAAAAATAAAGTATAACTTGTATCACTCTTTGCTTAACTTTTGAGGGGCAGGTGGTATGGAAAAGTGGGCCTCGTGCATGCTTAAGCAAGTGCTTTACCTCTGAACTATATATAGTCTTAGTCTTTTTTTTTTTTTTTTTTTTTTTGTCTATTTCGGGATAGTCTCACTAAGTGCCCCAGGGTGGTCTTGAACTTTCTCTGTAACTCAGGCAGTCCTTGAGCATTCAGTCCTGCCTGCCTTGGCCCTGCTCTTGTAACATTGTTCTTTAAAGGAATCCTCCTTTTCTAAAACATGTTTAGGAGCTACCTTTATAGCACTGCTTGTGAAAAGGGAAAGTTAAAAGTATACAGTGGGTCAGGCCTGTACTCTATCTACTTGAGAGACTGCGGTCATAAGTTTGAGGTTTGCCTTTGCTATGTAGTGAATTTAAGGCAATCTCAGGCAATTTAATGAAACTCTGTCTCAGAGTAAAAAATAAAGCAAAACAAAAACACACACAAAGAGAGACAGATAGACAAAAAGAATGTGGAATAGTGAAGCATACCATAACATGTGAAGAAAAGAGGATCAGGAGGGGTCATCCTCAGCTATACGGCATGTTTGAGGCAGCTTGGACTGCATGAGATCCTGTCTCAAAAAATGGAGTCAGGGACTGCAGATACAGGTCAGTAGTACTTACCTAGCATGGGCAAAGCCCTAGGTTCAGTTCCCAGAAACACGCACGCACGCACTCACATGCACAGAGTTTGAGGCTGAAGCTGTCACTCAGAGGTCTAACATGCCTAGAAGGCCCACAGTTCATTAAACCTTGTCAAATGCTGTTCCCTGAAGAGGGTCTTAACTGAGACTTCTGGTCCTTTCCTAAAAATAAAGATGAATTGTGCAAAAGGGATACCAATTTGTGCTTAAGATAAAGGGTGAGCATGGCAGTGTGTGACTATAGTCTTAGCCCTTTAGAAAGCTGAGGCAGGAGGATCACCATAGTCTAGGTGGTCAAAGCCAAAACAACAGAGGAAAATCCCTGTCTCAAAAAAAAAAAAAAAAAAAAAAAAAAAGAGGAGAAAGGAGAGAGAATGCCTATGATCCCAGGCTTGGAGCTGAGGCAAGCAAAAGTTTAAGGCTAGCCTGGGCTACAAAGACTACTGCAGAGGACAGGAGGTGTGGCTTGTTTCAGTGGTAGAAAGCATGGCTAGCACACACAGAGCTCCGCATACACTGGGTGCGGTATTCCTGTAGTGTCAGCACTTGACCACAGAACAAGCTGGGGTCAGCCAGCCAGGACCCATGAGACCATCTCAAAAACTAAAACACAGTCTTGCCAAACAAAATAGCCCAGCACTTGTCATGACCCGATAACCTGAGCTGTCCTCAAATCTCATGATGGAAGAAGAGAACCGTATCCTGAAAGGTTTCCTCTAACCTCCATTTGTAAGCTATGGCATCAGGCTCAGTCAGGTATGTGTGCCCAAACACAACAACCACACACACACACACACACACACACACACACACACACATACACACACAGAGAGAGAGACAGAGACAGAGACAGAGACACAGAGAGGAAACCCAAAACAAAAACAAAAAGAACTAAAGAACTAAAGAGATGGGCATAGTGATACATTCCTTTAATCCTACCATTCAGGAGTCTAGACCAGAAGATTGTGAATTAGAGGCCTTCGTGGGCTACATGGTGAGACTGTCCCAAGGGCCAAAACCAGAAAGGAATCCAACAGAATCAGGAACCACCCTGTCTATAGTGCAGGATACTCCAGTGTGCACCACCTAAAAGCCTCGAGCACCAATACACTCCATGCCTGAGCAAACAATGACCTTAACCTAGGAACTTTTCATTAGAGCAGAGGCGGATCTGAGGATTCTGCTTTGCCTCGGATCACAGGAAGGAGGCTGATTAGTGGTTACATAAATCCCAGTCCAGAACTCACATTCTTGCTGCTAAGGCTGTCTGAAGGCCTGTCCTTTGGTCTGGTTTGAACAAGCTTGGCCAGTAATGTATCCAGAGTGGCACATAGTTCCAAGCTGGCTCTCAGATTGGCTCAGAGGCCCAAAAGAAGGATCTGGGTTTCAGTTCACTCCTGCTTTCCTAAGGCCTTCCCAAAGGGGCAGGGAGCATTCCCAGCGTAACATGGTGGCGGCCCTAAACATTAAAGCTCATTTCTGTCTTTTTTTCTCCCATGCTGCCTTGGGCTTGGGTCATTTCAGAGGAGCCTCAGGTAAGATGGGAATGAGTTCCTGGCCACTGTTCTGCAGCTTCCTCCTCCTGACAGTCTCAGGAAGAAGAGGTTGAAGAGCAGAGCCCAAAGTATGGAAGGGAGGGAAGAGACCCACCGATGTTTTACCTCAGTCCTGACATCCACCCTTTCTACAGCTCTACACCCTCGCCGTGATGGGCCCAGGGCCACCAGATCGCCAGCCAGCCCAGATCTCTCGCCGATACTCGGACTTTGAGCGGCTGCACAGAAACCTGCAGCGGCAATTCCGGGGCCCCATGTCTGCCATCTCCTTTCCCCGTAAGCGTCTGCGCCGGAACTTTACTGCAGAAACCATTGCACGCCGCAGCAGGGCCTTTGAACAGTTTTTGGGCCACCTGCAGGCAGTGCCCGAGCTCCGCCAAGCTCCAGAACTGCAGGACTTCTTTGTGTTGCCCGAGCTGCGGCGGGCACAGAGTCTCACCTGCACTGGCCTTTATCGTGAGGCTCTGGCACTGTGGGCCAACGCCTGGCAGCTACAGACCCAGTTGGGCACCCCTTCTGGCCCGGACCGCCCCCTGTTGACTCTGGCTGGGTTGGCTGTGTGTCATCAGGAACTGGAGGACCCTGGGGAAGCACGAGCATGTAGTGAGAAGGCTCTGCAGCTGCTGGGGGACAAGAGACCCCATCCTTTCCTGGCACCCTTTCTCGAGGCCCATGTCCGGCTCTCCTGGCGCCTGGGCCTGGACAAACGGCAGTCAGAGGCCCAGCTTCAGGCCCTACAGGAGGCAGGCCTTACCCCTACCCCGCCCCCCAGCCTCAAGGAGCTGCTCATCAAAGAGGTGCTGGACTAACTTTTTCCTGTCTTAAGTCCATGTCTAAGAGAGTGCTGCCCCAGGTTAGGGGGCAGTGGCTGAGGCAACTGGGAGCCCCTAAAATAGTTCTCGAAAGAGTCTGCAACAGATTGAGAGGAACTTTGTTCTGTAAGACAGAACTCAGAACAGACTTTAGCTGGGGTTACCCTAGGATGATACCAGGAGGAAGTCTTGGCACAGGCTCTTCAGCCTACCACAACTGGAGGCCAAGGTCAGGATCAATGTTTCCTTTCCCATGGGCCTCTAAACCAGTGTAACAGCCTGGTGAAGGGAAGGGGCATGGGGAGGGCTGTAGTTCTATTAAAAGTCAGCTACTCCAGTGTTAGCAATGTTTATTGGATGTAAGAGGCAGGAAGCCCAGCTTCAACTGTGATCCTGCCTCAGGAATGGCAATGGAAAGAGTCCTTTTAGCCTCAGGCCGAGCTGGTTACCTTTGACTACAGCTTACTCTCTGATACCCGAGGCTTCAATCGGATCACACCCTCCTGGGCACAGGTCACAGCAAGGACCCCATCCCGACGCCACAGCCGCCCGTGCACTAGCCCTCGAGAGCCACCTGTAAGCAAGGGAAAGGGTGGGAATGGCCCCTGCTTCAGCACAACCTACCCTGCCTGCAAAGGGTTTGATACAGGGCAGAGCTGCCCCCATATAAGGGTACATTGGAACATGGTTCCAAAGTGCCAAGTGCCCCTGTGTGAGCCTATTTCAGTCGCTAGGGGGCGTGCTTCCCACCCCCCAAGGCCACTTGATGGTTTAGAAGCACTTTCACCTGGCTGTTCACTTCCTCAAAAAGACCACAGGGGGGCTCTGACAACAGCCTCCGAAGGCTTGGCCAAGCCGACTACCACATCTCTGGCCACTTGTCAGAAATCCATTCTTTCCTTCCCATAAACCAAGCCAAATCCTCCCAGCTGGTAACTCACCCAACCACCACAAGGGGAGGGGTGCACCCAAGAGGACCTGAGCCCATGGGGTGTGATGTCTTTTCCCTCTGCATCTGGAAGGTCTTTCCCTTGGTGACTCTGAGCCTGATCTTATTCTCGGGAGGCTGGCTAGCTTCAGGTTTCCTTCACACAGCAGAGCCCACTGAGATCTAACTGCAGCCACAGAGCATGGACTTCACTCCGTGCCCTGTTTTCCAGACAATAGCACTAAAGACAGGCTCAGGAACTTGGCCCCAAGAATCAGGCCAAAGCTGACTGAGTGTCCTAACTGCAAGGTCATGAATCTTGTGCAGCAATGTTGTTCGTACTTGAGTAACCCTTTCCTGACTATAAGGAGTTGCTTGAGTTTCACCCATTTATAAAGCAAAGCTTTTCTTCCTTTGAAGTGTACTTCATTATGAAAGAAGCCAGGGTTCTAATGCAGACTTTGAGGAGGCTGGGTTTCTCTCTGTTCCCTACATGGGGCATCTAGAAGTGGTGCCCTTACAGACCACAGTGTCCTGCCCCCTGTGCTAACTCACAGGATCACTCGGGGAGCTCCTTAGAAATACAGTTGATAGCCAGGTGGTGGCAGTGCACACGTCTAATCCCAGCACTCAAGAAGCAAAGGCAGGTGGATGTCTGTAGGTTTGAAGTCACCAAGTAAGCCAGGCCTACACAGAGAAACCCTATCTATCTCAAAAAAACAAAACCCAAAACCCAGTTTCCTAAGGCTGTAACTCCATTAACAGGGTGCTTACCTAACATACAAGGGGGCTGGATTTGATTCCTGCACTCAGGAGGAGCTAGGAGGATCAAGCAGTAGTGATCACCTTCAGTTACAGAGTGAGTTCAAGGCTAACCAAGAGCCATGAAACTGTCTAAAAAAAAAAAAAAAAAAAAGACTTTCTAGGAAACAGCTCCCTCTAGTGGCAGCGATGGCTTCTGACGTTTAGACGGCACAGGGCAAAACTGAGAAGCAGGGCATGATGGCTCCCAGCACTTGGGAGGCAGAGCCAAGAGTATCATGAATTCAAGGCTGGACACCACTCCATACAGAGCTCAAAAAAACAAAACCCAAAATGCTTCAAAACGGATTTGCTCAAGTTTGCACAGGGAATCTAAAGTGGTCTAGTCAACCTGTACTGGTCTCTGAGATAAAGTCAATCATTCCTGGCATGTTCCCGTACTTTTGAAAACAACACAAATATCCAGAGGGGCCGGCCCGAGAAAGTGGGAAGAGACAGCATCATCCAAAAACAAAGCATGTTCCCTAGCATCCCACAGACAATGACCCATGGGCCCACACTCACCAGCCCAAGGGCTCTCACACTCGTAGAGCATCCAGTGGTCAGCACGGAATGGGGCGTGGAACCACATGGAGTGGTCCAGCGAGACCATGAAGTTCGCTTTATACTTGGACTGGTGAGGCAGCAGTGCCGTACCCAGGAAGGCGTAGTCAGAGATATAAGCAGCCACACAGCAGTGCATCTTGATGTCGCCTTCCCCTGCAACAGGTCCCAAGCCCGTCAGCCCTGGGCTCCTGGCCTTTCCAGCTCAGGACCTGCAGGGAGCCGCTGGGGAAGGCGGGGAGGGCTGCCACACACAAATTAGTTGTGCAAGGGTACATGACCCAGGATAGGGGGTTTGCGTGTACAGATCCAGGAGAACTAAGAGAGAACAGAGGTAAGTTAAATGTAAACCCATTTTTCCCAAGGGTAAGGGATCTGGTGAGAGATTGGGAAACAGACCAGAGAGAGAAGCCATACAGGGCAAATGATTGGCAAGGCCTAGACTCCTGGAGTATATTTCTCTAAATCGTGGGTCCTCTTACCAATATAGCCCCGGGCTCGCACCCAGAACATCTGTTTAGGCTCCAGTGTCTGCAGCTGGTTCAGGGCGGGTGGGTTCACCAACTTGATCTCAATAGGTACCTCCCGGGCAGCAATTCGGTTCAGCCCCACTCGATATTTCTCGTGAAGGTTAGGATCCCTGGAAGGAAACACAGGGACAAGGAAGTTCAAGGAGATAGACCTTCTCGCTGCCTCTTCTGATCGCCACCATTTGCCACAGTGGCTCTGCAAAGCTTCCTCATGGTGCTGACAAAGCAATATAGTGTTTGAACCCCTTCCTTGTCTCTTTAACCTTCGGCAAGTTAGTCATCTCTCTGAGCCTGTTTTTCCCTTAAAACATGACAGTAATGATATGACCTGTCTCACAGCAAACATTATACATGGCAAAGGCCTGCGTGTTGATCAAAGCACTGCCCACGACCATAACTCATGCCTTGGCATGGCCTCACGTGACAAGTGTGGTCAACTGGTAAGAGGTGAGCACAGGGACCCAGGTGGATTGCTCAGAGCATGAGGAGATCTGATGTCAGGCAGTTTATTATCTGACCTCTTCACTGCCCTGAACATTCAAGAGAAGCCTCCTGCTGTGTGTGTGTTCTCTGTCCTAAGCAGCCCGAAGCACTGTGTGCCAGGTGACACATTTCCGTGGAACCCTCAGTTCTTAGGCTCTACCACGCCCACCAGTCTGGTGGACTGTTTCTCTGTACTGTCCACAGTGGCAGCCGCTAGCCACACGAGACTGAGAACTTGAAATGTGGCTACCACACTCAGAGAAGATCAGTGAGGGGTGTGGGGTAAGGAGGTGGCTCCGTGGCAGGAAGCCCACCTAGCACGCACAGATTTGATCCCTAGCACCACACAGAAGAATTATTCATTCTATTTCATAAATTCAATATAGCCTATAGGGTCAGTTGCTGCCTTATTAACAAGCACTGTACTAAGTTCAGGCTCCTTTAACAACAATCCATTATTTATATTTCTGCACACACTAAGCCTCATGTCTGTTGGTGATGTAACTACTCACATGGCACAGCCTCATGCACCCCTACATAGATAAAGGCCTGTATACCTCTTATTGAATCCTCAAAGCAACCTTATGAGGTGGGAGTTGTGATTAGCTCAAATCATAAACGAAGGTCCACACTCACACAGCTATCAGGGGCAGAGTCTAGACTTGAATCCTGGCCTGTCGGCTTCCTGAACCCACCCCCACCCCTGCCACACTGCTGCCGCCCCAATATGCAACACAAGCAACAGAACCTCTCTCCTTTGGCAGAGCTGGAGAGAGGACTGCTCCCATATTTTAGATGAAGAATCTGGGGCCTTGGGAGGGTGGGGGATAGAAAATCCCATAGCAGGTAGGTAGTATCAAAGGTGCAATCTCTGGCCAGACTCCGTGTGTGTGTGTGTGTGTGTGTGTGTGTCTGTCTAGATCCAGAGCTCTTCCCCATATCCAACATTTGTCAAACTCTATTCATTGTGACCTTGGTGAGAAACATGTTATCAAGGAAGAGTCAAGACGCTGACCAGTGGTCCAGACTCTGCAGCAGGGTCCCAGAGGAGGGCCCCATTCTGCCATGCATTAACTCCACAGCTGCAGCACCATAGGCCTGAAGCAGGACTGGAGGTGGCTGTTTATTTACTAAGTGGTTGTAAAGGTTGTTTACTGTTGGATTCAAGGACTGAGACTTGAACCTCGGGTCAATTTTGAATTTCATTTCTTATGGATGGGTGCAGAGAGCATGTGCATGTCCTACAGCACGCATGTGAAGATCAGAGGACAATTCTGAGGAATCAGTTTTCTACTTCCACCTTGATATGGGGTCCAGGGATTGAACTCAGGTTATCAGACTTGTACAGCAAGCACCTCTTCCTGCTGAGCCATCTCACTGCCCCCCCAACCAACATTTTAATAACAACAAAGCTACCCCATGCTTGCTGGCTGCTGGCTGAGTGTAAGCTCTGCCCTTTACATTATGACCCATGTGCACATGTGCTAACATTGGAACTCAAGTGGCTCAGGGGGCTCTTGTCCTAGGTGCACACTGGGCTCTAATATAACCTTCTCTGCTTCTATATACTGTATATAAAGCACATACATTTCTGTATACATATATGTTTATATATGCATATATGTATGTGCATGCAGTATTGGGAATGAGTCTAGAGTTTTGGGCATGCTAAGTACACATTCTATCAGAGTATATATGCCTCCCAGAACCCCCCACTTCTCTCTCCAAATATATATGTGCGTTTGTGTGTGTGTGTGTGTGTGTGTATATATAATTGTTTTTGTTTTATATGTATCAGTGTTTATCTACATGCATGAATGTGCACAACACTTGTGTTTACTGGCTGTGGAGGCCAGAAGGAGGTGTGAAAGCTTTTGGAACTAGAATTAGAGGTGGTTATGGACCACCATGTGGGTACTGAAACCCACACTTTGCAAGAGCAGCAAGTGCTGAGCCATTCTTCAGCCCGCCTCCATGTTTTTGAGATAGGGCCTAAACTGGGAATTACAGAGTCCATCTTTCTCTTCCTCCCAAGTGCTGGGATCTAGTTAATACTTTAGTGCATAGTCAAGACCCACTTAGAGGCTCTCTGGCCCACCAATGAGTAGGAGCCAGAGCTTGAAAACACTGCCCTGGGACTGTATGTGAAAGGGGATGAGAGAGGTAATATAAGGGCCATATAATAAAAATACAGTCTACACATGCATGAAGCTGTCAAACAAAACCCATGACTTCATACAATATACACTAATTAAAAAAATAAAAGAGTGGGCTGGAGAGATGGCTCAGCAGTTAAGAATACAGGCTGTTTTTCCAGAGGTCAAGAGTTCAATTCCCAGGAACCACATGGTGACTCATAACAATCTATGTAGGGATCTAATGCCCTCTTCTGGCATTTAGGTGTATAAACAGATAGAGTACTCTTAAATTTAAATAAATACATAAATAAATTTAAAAATGGAATGGGCAGGGGACATGGCATACAGGCTGAGGACCTGAGTTCTATCCTCTAAACCCAGGTAAAGGTTAAAAAAGAGAACTGGCTCCACAGTCATCCTCTGTCCTCCATATGCTGTGGTGTGCTCCATGTGCTGTGGTGTGCTCCATGTGCTGTGGTGTGCTCCATGTGCTGTGCTGTGCTCCATATGCTATGCTGTGCTCCATGTGCTGTGATGTGCTCCATGTGCTGTGCTGTGCTCCATGTGCTGTGCTGTGCTCCATGTGCTGTGCTGTGCTCCATATGCTGTGCTGTGCTCCATATGCTATGCTGTGCTCCATGTGCTGTGGTGTGCTCCATGTGCTGTGCTGTGCTCCATGTGCTGTGGTGTGCTCCATGTGCTGTGCTGTGCTCCATGTGCTGTGGTGTGCTCCATGTGCTGTGCTGTGCTCCATATGCTGTGCTGTGCTCCATATGCTATGCTGTGCTCCATGTGCTGTGCTGTGCTCCATGTGCTGTGCTGTGCTCCATGTACTGTGGTGTGCTCCATGTGCTGTGGTGTGCTCCATGTGCTGTGCTGTGCTCCATGTGCTGTGCTGTGCTCCATGTGCTGTGGTGTGCTCCATGTGCTGTGGTGTGCTCCATGTGCTGTGCTGTGCTCCATGTGCTGTGCTGTGCTCCATGTGCTATGGTGTGCTCCATGTGCTTGGTGTGCTCCATGTGCTGTGCTGTGCTCCATGTGCTGTGCTGTGCTCCATGTGCTGTGCTGTGCTCCATGTGCTGTGGTGTGCTCCATGTGCTGTGGTGTGCTCCATGTGCTGTGCTGTGCTCCATGTGCTGTGGTGTGCTCCATGTGCTGTGGTGTGCTCCATGTGCTGTGCTGTGCTCCATGTGCTGTGGTGTGCTCCATGTGCTGTGGTGTGCTCCATGTGCTGTGCTGTGCTCCATGTGCTGTGGTGTGCTCCATGTGCTGTGCTGTGCTCCATGTGCTGTGGTGTGCTCCATGTGCTGTGGTGTGCTCCATGTGCTGTGGTGTGCTCCATATGCTATGGCATGCATGTGCACAAACACATCAAACACATCCTACATATGCTGTGGCATGCACAGACACAAACACGCCATACACACACAATACTAATTTTTAAAAGGAAATGGAGACTAGTATAGAAATATCTGAATGCTTCTAAATCTAGTCATTTGAGTACTGTTTTCTTTTTATTTAAAGACACAATCTTTCTATATAGGGCTGGCTGGCTGGGACTCCCATGTAGATCAAGCTAGCTTTGAACTCTCATAGACTTGCCTGTCTCTAAAGGCATGCAGATTATGCCTGGGACCTAAATGTGGTTTTTACTAGATAGGTCAAAGTCGTAAATGTTTTAAGGTCTGGGGTGGAGCTGGGTGGCAGAACATACCTACCACACACCAGGCTCCTAGGATTGATCTGCAGAACCATAAAAACTAAAGAATCAAAGAAATGTTAAGAGTAAAACAACACAAACCACCTCTCTGGAGTCCTCAGGCCTGGCCTCACCTTAGGTACTGGTCAATAAGGGCCTCATGGTCCAGCAGCTCTTCTGGTGGGGGCACAGAGGGCATGGAGAACTGGTGCTGTAGGGGGCTGGGCTGCATCTGCTGGAAGGAGGCCTGGCAGATGAAGATGGCCATGCCATGCTGCACAGCCTTCACAGCACGCACTGAGAAGCTGGCTCCCGTCCGTGTCCTCTCCACATGGTACAGCACTGGCACCTTTGGGTCCCCTGCAATGGGCATAAGGGGATACAGTGACCCTGAGTAAATTCATGGGCCGGCATCATCACAGTTGGTAAAACAGCTCCCTCTGCTCTATTCATCCTGATTTTATGGTTGGTTGGTTGGGGGTTTTGTTGTTTGAGACAGGGTTTCACTCTGTAGCCTAGGCCAGCTTGGAACTCAGGGCAATCCTCTTGCCTCAGCCTCTCAAATGCTAGAATTACAGGTGTGAACTATCACATCCATCTTCTTTTTGTTTATAAAGACAGACTTCTCAATATGTCCCTGTCACGTGCTTTTGGCAGAGACCCAGACCCGCTTGACAGTGGGCCATGTCTACAGCAGAGATCAGGGAATGTGCTGGGTGTGCCCAGACTGGAGGCTGTGGGCCTGGGCAGGCTACAGGTGAGCCATGGAGAAGGGGACACTTAGGTGATTGGTTAGGGACACACATTTGGCTTTCTCTACTTGGTACAAAGTCAGAAAACCGGTGAAGTTAGAAGAGCTGTTGGTTAAAGCTGTCAGATAGTAGCCAAGTCCTGGCTGTCTGGGGTGAAGAGGGTTGCCCTCGTGCATGCTAAAACAAGTGCTCTGTCACTGGAATACACCTCCAGCCACTCCAAGGGAAACTGAAGTGACCAATGCACTTCCTGTTTCTAGGCTTTTAGCCTTTCTCTGTATATAAATATCAACCTCTTCTGCCTGACTGGTGGGAACACTCTTTTTCTTCTCCTTTTTCTTCTTTTCATTAAATAATGAATTAGTTATTTGAGTCAGAATCTCACAGTAGCCCTAGAACTTTGTAGCGGGTAGCATCCAACTCCCAGAGATCTGCCTGCCTCTGCTTCCCCAGTGCCAAAATTAAAGGTGTTTGCCACCATGCCGACCCCACGCTTACTCTTTGTTTGCATGTTTGCTTTGTTTTTCAAGTTTCTCTGTGTAGCCCTGGCTTTCCTGGAACTTACTCTGTAGACTAGGCTGGCCTCGATCTTACAGAGATCTGCCTGCCTGTGCTTCCCAAGTGCTAAATTAAAAGCCTGGCAACTTATTCTACTTTTGAAATGAAGTGGTCCCTGGTTGTAGAATCAAAACTAAAGCCAATTAATATACTTAGGCACCAGTCTGTAATGCCAACATACAGGAGGTTGAGGCAGGAGGATTAGAATTCCAAGCCAGACTTGGTAATTTTGCCTAAAAATCAAACAAAACCCAGTCGGGCACCTCCTCAGCTGAAAGAATCACAGGATCAGAATGCCAGGGTTGTGTGGGGCGAAGGTTTTATTGGTATAGGACTTGTCTAACATGAAGAAAACCCTGGATTCCACCCAGAACAAAGGTTTGCTGGTGCCTGTAATCCCAGCAGTAAGGAGCCTCAGGCAAGAAGATCAGAACTTTAGTTAGGGATATCCATGGCTACACAGCAAGTCTGAGGCTAGCCAGGGACACATGAGGCTACCACTCTGCAAGTGGCATGCATCTGCTAAGTCCAAGAGTTTGTAATGAGAGCTCCCCAGAGCTTTGAGAGCCTACTGGAACCACTCTGGTTTCACAGATGAAATCAATCTTAGCAAAAGAAGGTAACCTCATTTTAGACTACTGTGGTAATTACTATGAAGCTCAAACTGAATTTCCAAACCGCCCGCCTTCTATCCCAATAGCAGTTTACAGCCCTAGGAAGACTTAACAGTCTTGACATTAGAAGAGAATAAAGAATGAAGAAGAGAACCAGGTGTGGTGGTGCAGGCCCTTAGTCCAAAACACTCGGGAGCCAGAGGCAGGCAGAGCTCGGTGCATTCGAGGCCACCCTGGTCTGAATGGTGACTTTCAGGCCAGCCAGTCTACATAGTGAGACAGACCTGTCTCAAACAACAACAAAAGTGAGCAAGAGCAAGGTGAGGTGATCATCAGTTAAGAGCACTGTCTGTGGGTGCTGGAGAGATGGCTCAGAGGTTAAGAGAACAGACTGCTCTTCCAAAGGCCCTGAGTTCAAATCCCAGAAACCACTTGGTGGCTCACAACCATTTATAATGAGATCTGGTGCCCTCTTCTGGTGTGTCTGAAGACAGCTGCAGTGTACTTATATATAATAAATAAATAAATCTTTAAAAAAAAATCTTGAAGGAAATAAGATAATAGAAAAGTCACCTAAAATGAGTGACTTTAATTTAAAAAAAGAGCATTGTCTGCTCTTGCAGAGGACCCCTGTTTGGTTTGTACCACCTACATGGTGGGGCACAATCCCTTGTAACTCCAAATTCCAGGATATCCAGTGCCTCCTCAGACAGGAAGAAAGCAACATGGTGTTCATTTAGGCATATGCATATACACATATATCTTTAAAAAGCATGCATATATTTTTTTTAAATCAATGAGGGTTGGGTATGGTGGCGAATGCCTTTAATCCCAGCTCTTGGGAGGCAGAGGCAAGCAGAAAGGATGAATAAAGAATAGAGCCAGGCCTGATGTCATAAAGGCTGAGGTCAGCCAGGGCTACGCACTGAGACCCCATCTCAAAATAAAATAAAACAAACAGGAAAGCTCTAGGAAAGGCCCACCAAAGGCAGGTAAGCATTAGTCCACGTCACTAAGAAACAGATGCACTTAATGAGTCGCAGTGAGTGTGATAAGGATCCAGGTTATTTCCAGATCCTGTCTCAGCCTCCCAAGCACTGAGGCTACAGACCTGAGCAAATGATGGGCTATCTCCCTGGTTCTTTTATATAGGTTTTTTTTTTTTTTTTTTGACCCTTCCAAATGTGCTAGCCAAGTGTGCTACCACTAAGCCACATGTTCAGCCCCCTAAGTACCTTTCCAGGAATCACATCTCTCTCCCTTCCTCATCCCCTGCTCTAATTCTCCTCTTTCTCTTGAGTCAGCCTTCAAAGGCAGGAGGGAAGAAGTAACCAAGGGGCCACCAAGGGTGGCTGCAAGCAAGGCGCCAGGGTGCGGGGTTTACCTGCCCGGACAAAGTAGCAGTGCAGAGAGTGCACGTGGACGTCTTCACTCACAGACTTGGCTGCAGCCACCAGGGCCTGGCCCACAATTTGACCCCCAAAGAGCCGCTGGGACGTAGGTACCCAGTAATGCCTTCCTCTGTGGGGAGAGGAAAGTGGAAAAGACTTGAGGGGTGTTCTGAACTCCATAAGCCTCAAGTAAAGGATCTAAAGTTATTTGGGTCCTTTCTCAGAACCCGAAGGAGGCCAAGGTGTTCACTCTCCAATCTCTTACGTCACAGCATAAACCTTTAGCCTTCACCTCTACCCAGGCTTTCTTGGACTTCAGTCACAGCAAGTGAGCTGACTCCCTCGTTTACAGCAAGAGTACAGGAAGCAAGTCCACACAGCTCAACCATTACCAATCCTGGACCGTTTCAAGCCTGCAGCTTCTTCCCCGCCCCAAACCAGGAAAAGGGAGAGGCAAGAAGTTTATTGAGGCCTTGAATAGACATAAGGAACTCCACAAAACATCTGGGGCTGGATTGTAAGGATGAATGAAGGCTTGCCACTGGAACTCCCTAACCGTGACAAGGCAGTCCTTCCAAGAACTAGTTTCAGAGCTAAAACAACTCCAAGACTTCCCATATAACTCCCTTATAAAAAAAAAAGTCTAACTGTCGAAGAGTATGAGGTTGTGAGATTTAATACAGATGAACACAATGATCTGGCCTTCTAGGTGAAAGGGCTTGCCCAGTGCCGGAGCCTGAACCCTGAGTCCTAGAACTCAGCCCTGAGGTTATCACTTTTTTTTCATTACAATATCATTTGAAAAGCACTCCTGGCCCAAGACAGTAATTACCTAGCTGAAAGAAAGATAGCTTCTGATAAAACTGTGAGAGCTGTATAGGTCAAAACTGTCACTGAACAGGCATGGTGGTACACACCTTTGTTCCCAGGACTTGGGAAACAGAGAGACACTGACCTCTGTGAGTTCCAGGTCAGCCAGGGAGGGCTACACAGAAAGCCCGTCTCAAAACAAAACAAAAGGCCAGGGTTGGTGGTGAACTCCTGCCAGCACTTAGGAGAAAAATGCACGTGGATCCCTGTGGGTTATAGTGAATTCCAGGTCAGCCAGGACTATATATAGTAGTGACACCCTGTCTCTAACAAAGCAAAAAACTGTTACAAACCCATGCTGCAATCACCAACTTCAGTGATGCCAGGAAGAAAACATACCCCAAGTAAAGTAATAACTTACCAGACCCCAACTAATGATGCAGGGATGGCCTGAACACACACACACACACACACACACACACACACACACACACACACAGAAGCTTATTAGAATTGTGTATTATAACCAATCAGCTGTTATCCTCAGGGAAATCACTGCCCTCGTTTTGTTGACTCAGTCTACCAGATTAAGCTGTCTTGTAGAGTAACTGAGTCTCTGTCTCTGTCACACACACACACATACACACACCCCATCGCCTCCTAAGAGCAAGGATAGATGTCAGGGACACGCCTTCTAACTGCAGCAGAGCTTGCACCCGGCACTGAACTCTTAACCTCAGAATTGAGCTCCACAGGGAGATGGCAGTAATCGCGACTCTATACTGAAACAGGGGTGCGAGCCTAGTTCAGAGGTACCGCCGGCTACCTGTAGAGATCTTCATCTAGAGGCTCGAGGTTGAGCACGCTGGTAACCAGCACACTACGGAGGTCCCCAGAAAGGTCGCCGCGGTCGGCGTCGCCATGAGCATCTTCCAGCTCTTCTGGCGTTGACATTTTCACTGCTGGCTGCTGAAGAGAGAAACGCGGAAACTTATATAGGCACCCAGAGCTTCCGGCAGGTCACTCCAGGGGCCGGAAATCCCTAGGGCTTCTGTGAGCAATACGCAGATTCTGATTGGTAGATGTGCTTGTCAATTCCGTAGTGGGCGCGGCCGTATCTATCTTATGATTGGAGAATATTTGTGCCAGTTTGAGAGCTTCGCGTGTGATTGGGTGAATCAGCGAAGAGGCGGAGCATTGGAGATGAAATAATAAGGAATGAGTGTCATTTCCCTTCTGTCACAGAGCAAAGTCGCCTCCAGGTTGCTTTTACCGGTCTCTTCTCCGGCTCTTCCCAAGCTCCCAATAAGCCACTCAGTCGGGGCCGCACCTGGGCCCGTGCCAGCCGTTACCTAGTGACCTCTGACCCCTGGCGTGATTCTGGGTTCCGTGAGGGCCAGTACCCGGCCATGGAGCTAGGAAGCTGCTTTAAGACCTACGAGGACTTCAAGGAGTGTTTCAGCGCCTACAAAAAGGAGACTAGGTGCTCCTTCATTGTCAGGGACTGCATCTCCGTCCGCTTCCATAACCTCAACAACGGCACCTCTTTCCGCGAGGATATCCTGTAAGGGCGGGGCCGGAGGGTGGGAGGAGGGCTACCTGGAGGAGGAGGGCGTGCATGGGGCCATGTTGCCCATGCCTGCTGAAAAGCGAGGGAAACCTCACCGGCGTGGCCTTGGGCTACCCGCGGTGCTTGGTCCCACTCCTTCATTCACAAGCTTTTCTGGGAATTCGCAGTAACTGCATCTTGTTGTTTTCCCATTTTATTTATTTGTTTATTGAGAGCATCTCTCTCAAGCACAAAGCTTGTTGAGGAGTGAATCCAAACGCCTTGGTAATTTCCTCCATTAGTCTCCTCTTTACAAAGCAGTAATGTGCTCATTGGTTGGTTCTTTTCGTTGATTGATTTTGTAAATGATTCCTGAGCTCCAGATACAGCGGTTCTCAACCCCCTTTCTTATCCAAGGTGGTGCTCCTCAGGTGCTTTACTCTGCAGAGGTGTGCGCCAGAATTATTGGTGGTAGTTCTCTGGTGCATTTGACTCTAGGGGCTGGTGAAAGTGCCAGTGATTTTAGGGTTCAGGTGAAACAGCCTACTATAAATTTAGCTTTTAGTTTTCCTTTAAACGAAAGAACGATAAGGGTGCAGGTTTAGAATCCCAGTGCAAAAGGTAGAGGCAGGGGGATCATGAGTTTGAAGCAAATCATTTTTTTAAAAGAACAGGAAAAGGATGGTGATGGTGCACACCATTAATCCCAGCACTGGGGAGGCAGAGGCAGGCAGATTTCTGTGAATTCCAGGCCAACGTGGTCTACAGAGCAGCTTCTAGGACAATCAGAGATACACAGAGAAAACCTGTCTTGAAAAACCAAAGGGGCAAGAGAGAGAGAGAGAGACAGGGAAGCAGTCCTCCCTGACTCCCTTGTGAAAAGAAAGGCTTGTGTGGCCAGAGTTTTGCTGTGAAATCTAATCATTATATAAATCAATATGAAAGTCAGTCAATTCAAGTTTTAATTACAATATATAGCCCAACTGAGGGTCAGAGTACCCCAAAGTTTGAGACCAGTATTGAGCTCTTTGGGTAGTACTCTGCAGACTGCCATTCTGAAGTCCAGGGTCATTCTTGGGGTACACATAAGGATGAATAAGTGTCCCTAAGGAGTTACTTGGACGTGGAAACCAGTATGGATTAAAATACCAAAAATAACGATGGGGGCTGGAAGGACAGCTCGCGGTTAAGAGGACTTCCTGCTCTCGTGGAGGACTTGGGCTCAGTCCGCAGCACCCACGTGGTGGATTATTAGCACCTGTAATTCCAGTTCTAGGAGTTCCACTCCACCCTTCTGACCTCTAAGGGCTCCTGCAAGCTTACGGTACACATGCATACACTCAGGCACACACACACACACACACATTGATGATATGTCGGGTGTGGTGGTGAATGCCTTTAAGTCCCAGCCCTCGGAAGGGTGTGTTGAAGGTCAACATGGCCTAAGTAATGAGTTCCAGGGCAGCAAGTCTTTAAGCAGAAGTGTGGACGTGAACAAATATACTTTTTGTTTTGCTTTTTGCACAAGCCCTCTCTGTGTAGCCCTGAGTAGCCCCAAACTCATGGTGATTCTCATCTCAGACTCCCAAGTGCTGGGGATTGTAGACGTGATCCGCCATGTCTGACTGAGACTCTTTGTCTTTCAAACTATTTGCATAGGATTTGCATTGTGTTTGTTATTGTAACCTAGAGATGATTTAAAGAATATGGGAGGCTCTATGCCCACAGCCCACTGTGTTATGTAAGAGATTTCAACCGCTGCATGAGGTGGGATCTGCAAACCGTGCCTCTGAGTGGTAAATGTCTTCAGAAGAGATATTCAAAAGGATGAGGTCTGAAGGCAGCCTACAATACATAGTGAACTCCAAAGCAGCCTGGACTACAGGGCAAAGAAACCCTTCTCTAAAAACCAAACAAGTAAAATATAAAAGAGCTATAAAAGAAACATCGGGCATTTTTCTTTTGGTGGTGTGCACCTTTAATCCCAGCACTGGGAAAGCAAAGACAAGGTGGTCCTCTGATGGCGTCAAGGCCTGCCTGGTCTACATAGTGAGTTCTGGACCAGCCAGGGCTGCATGGAGGAACCCTGTCCCCTCTCCCCCAAGAGAGCTACAAAGAAAGAAGTAACAAATACTGGAGAAGCATACAAGGCTTCCCACTAAAATGGCTGTGTTTCCCTGGGCCGGGAATAGGAGAGCAGTGGTTAAGTAATGAGTGTCAGGCATTTAATGAGACAGACCCATGGGAGTGAAGGCCCAGATCTGTGAAGAAGATGGCATCCTGTACCAACTAGGCTGCCATGCTTGGTCAGAAGATGAGGTCAGTTGCAATCTGTCAGAAAGTGCTTCCTGCAACTGAGATGCCTGGACTCCATAGCTGCCCCACAGGCGGGTTGTCCAGCATCCAGCATCGTGGTTGTCCATGGTAGGCATTTACTGTTGAGTAAATGACTTGTCAAGTGTTAAACATGATTTAGGGAAATGGGTACTGCTCTAAAAAAAAATAATGAATTCAGGCCTTCATTTTCATCTTTAATTTTTAAAGACTCATTTTTATTTATATTTGTGTGTGTGAAGGCTGGAAGAGAACATTGGATCTCATGGAGTTACAGGCAGTTGAGAACCATCCAGTGTGTGTACTGAGCACTGAAGTCAAGTCCTCTGGAAGAGCAGCAACTGTTCTTAACTGCAGAGCCATTTCTCTAGCTCCAAGTTTTGTGGTTCTTAAGCAATGTAAATAGGGGCAAGGGAAATTGTTTAGGCAAGAAAATGTCTGTCCTGCAAGTACAGGGAACTGAGTTCACATCCCCACTTCTGCTTAAAGGCTGGGCACAGTCATGTGGCTCTGTAACCCCAGTGCCAGGTGGGCAAAGACAGGTGGTTGATTCCCAGAGCACTTTGGCTAGCTAACCTAGCTGAATCTGTGGGCTTCAGTTCAGTGAGAGGCTATCTCAGAAAACATGGTAGAACTGATCCGTTCCTTTAATCTCAGCACTCCAGAGGCAGAGACAGGCAGATCCCTATCAGCCTGGTTTACATATTACATTGCTGCAAACTAGCCTCCTGTCTCTACCGCCCATCTGCTCTGCTCTGTGATACTTGAGATGCAGAGGGAGGTCAGGGTTAGCTTCAGGTGTGAGCACTGAAGTAAGATGGCGCAGAAGAGAGACGTAGCAAGCCCAAGCACAGTGGTGGAAAGGGACACAAGTCAGAGCAGGGAGAAGGGTCAAGCTGCGCACGGTTACTGTGTGCAGTGTCAGACCAGCGTCACCTTTTCCACCTTGTGCTGCTTTAACTGCTGTGCTGGAGAAACTTTTCAATGTCACTTCTTCTCTGATTGCATCAACAAACTTGTACTTACCAATGGGCAGGCATTAGGGAGGGCATAAAATGAGGGCACTGGGCTGGGCAGCCCCTGAAGACAGTACTGACTAACAGAATTTATATGGGCCTCTTGATCCTCAGCAGAGACAAATCCCAGCACTTGGGAGGCAGATAGAGGTGGATCTCTGAGTTCAAGGCCAGCCTGGTCTACAGAGTGAGTTCCAGGACAGCTATGGAGAGAAACCCTGTCTTGAAAAATCAAAAGAAATTTCTTTTGTTTGATTTTTGAAGCAGGATCTCACCCTTATGCCAGCCTTGCCCAAAACATACAGTGATATTTTACCTGCCTTCCCCATCCTGAGATTCCAGTAAGAGCTTGTTTGGAAAAAGGGTCTCCCGAATCACCTCCCAAGGCTGAGATCAAAGCCACTAGGATGTTCAGTGTTGTTTGTTTTTGAGACAGGATCTATCTGTGTAGCTCTGGCTGCCCTGGAACTTGCTCTGTAGACAAGGCTGGCCTCAAATGCAGAGATCCATGTGCCTCTGCCTCCTGAGTGTTGGGGTTAAAGGCGTGCATCTCCACACCAGGTTCTAATTGATGATTTGGATCATGTATGGCACCCTGGCTCTCTGTAGAGCTCACTGTCGAAGGAGCTAGAGGGCAGGTGGCAGAAATGTTTTCAAGAGATAACTTAATAGATGTTCCCACAGCCAAGTATATACACTGTCTTAGTTAGGGGTCGTATTGCTGTGAAATATAAGTACATTAATATTAATACATTTTACTATTATAAGATTTACTTATTATATATAAGTAGCTGTCTTCAGATACACCAGAAGAGAACATCAGATCTTATTACAGATGGTTGTAAACTGCCATGTGTTTGCTGGAATTTGAACTCAGGACCTCTAGAAGAATAGTAAGTTCTCTTAACCACTGAGCCATCTCTCCAGCTCCCTGAATTTTTATTTATTTAAGTTATGTATATGAGTGCTCTGCTGCATGTATAGTTGCAGGTCAGAAGAGAGCATAGAGCATGTGGTTGCTGGGAAATGAACTCAGCAGCCAGTGCTCGTAACCACTGAGCCATCTCTCCAGCCCACACAGCAGCTCTTATAAAGGAGAACATAATTGGGGCTGACTTACAGTTCAGAGATTTAGCTCATTATTGTCATGGTAGGAAATATGGTGACATTCAGGCAAACATGGTAATGGAAAAGGAGCTGAAAATTCTTGAACCTCAGGCCACAGGTTGAGAACTGCCACAGTAAGCCTAGCTTTGAGCATATGAGACCTTAAAGCCCACCTCCACAGTGACACACTTTCTCCAGCAAGACCACACCTACTCCAACAAGGCCATGCCTTCTAAATTCTTATCTACTATATTCACATGAGCTTCTTTACCAAACAGAGTAAAAGTGGCATTTGATTTAAAGGAAATCATCTGAGGGCTGGAGTATGTCAGGGTAGCTAAGAGCACGTGCTGTTCTTTAAATGGACCTGGCTTCAATGCCCAGTCTGTAACTCTAGTTCCAGGGCATCTGGTACCCTCTTCTGACCTCCTTAGGCACAGGCATGCCAATGTTGCGCAGACATACATTCAAACAAAACACCCATGCACATTAAATAATTTTAAGTTTTATTTGAAACTAATAGTGCAGAGGTTATATGGATAGCAATGGCAGTTGAACTTACGGGAAGTTAGCAATTTAAGATGAGGATCAGCAGGCATAAGGGTTAGAGGTTGAGAGCTCTGGAGTCAGCTAGCCTTTGTCCTTGACCTAGGACAAGAGTTTTAACCTCCACAATGAACTTTTATCCTTTATAAAATGAGGAGGTGGTTCAACAGTTAAAAGCATTTGCTGCTCTTGCTAGAGTATTCAAATGTAGTTTTCAGCACCTTTGTCAAGCAGCTGACAATTGCCTTTATGTCCAATTCCAGGGATCTGATGTCCTCTGTAGGACTCAAAGGGCACTGCACTCAGGTGCATGGGCATCAGACACATGCACATAACTAAAACTACTTACATTTTTGTGAGTTTATTATTTTTATTTGGATCTATACTTTGCCTGAGTGTATTTCTGTGTAACATATGCAGGCAGTGCCCACAGAGGCTATAAGAGAGTGTCAGTTCCACTGGAATTAGGTACAGTTGTGAATTTCCATGTGAATGCTAAGAATTCAACCTGAGTCCTCCAGAAGACCAGCAAGTGCTCTTAATTGCTAAGCTATTGAGCCATCTTTCTCGTCCTAAAAGTAAATTTACCCCCCACCCAAAAAAAGAAAGAGGAGGTAGACTAGGGAATATAGTGAGAGTTAGGGTGCTTACCTACAGAGCATATACAAAGCCCTGGGAGACAAAACAAAACAGCGGAGGGTTTGATGAGAAGTAAGCTGTATGTAGCATCAGAACCAGTGACTGCTGAGCTGTAACTACAGTAAACCATAGAACGAACGTAGTGGGTAGGATAGAGTCTAGCGGGACTGGCGGCACAGACTGTAATCTCAGCACTTGGGAGGCTCAGGAAAGAGTACTGACATGAGTTTGAGACCAGCCTCAGCAATATAATGAGTTCAAAGGCAGCCTGGGCTATGGGGTAAGATCCTGTCTCAAAAAAGGAGGAGACGTGAGAAGGTAGGGACAATGGCTCAGTGGTGAGGTGTGTAACTTCCTTGAGCAAGGTCCTGGGTTTAATGCCAGCACCACAGGATAGTGTCATTTATGAACTGTGGGTGGCAGAACCCACATTTCCCTGGCACTCTTAAGGGACTGGGTTAAATACGCAGCACTGCAGAAAACAAAAATGAAGGGGTGGGGGGGCTTATGAGAGGGCAGCAGGCAGCCTGGGAATGTAGCCCAGTTGACTAGAATGCTTGCCTAACATGCACAAAGCTCCAGGTTCTGTCTCCAGTCCCACATTAACCAAGTTTGGTGTAAACTCCTATAAATCCAGCCCTTGGAAGGCTAACATAGGAAATTACTGTAAATTCCACGCTAGCCTGGGCTACAGTATAAGACCCAGCCTCAAAAACACTAGTAAATACATATGTATATGAAATCAATATGGTACATATAATATACAATGATATATACATGTATATGTATACATATTACACACATATATATGCATGAATGTGTCTTAGTCAGGGTTTCTATTCCTGCACAAAACATAATGACCAAGAAGCAAGTTGAGGAGAAAAGGGTTTATTCAGCTTACACTTCTACATGCTGTTCATCACCAAAAGAAGTCAGGACTGGAACTCAAGCAGGTCAGGAAGCAGGAGCTGATACAGAAGCCATGGAGGGATGTTGCTTACTGGCTTGCTTCCCCTGGCTTACACAGCTTGCTTTCTTATAAAATCCAGGTCTACCAGCCCAGGGATGGCTCCACCCACAATGGGCTGGGCCCTCCCCCCTTGATCACTAGTAGAGAAAATGTCTTACAGCTGGATCTCATGGAGGCATTTCCTCAACTGAGGCTCCTTTCTCTGTGATAACTCCAGCTTGTGTTAACACAAAACCAGCCAGTACAGAATGGCATGTTGAAATGTACTGTTTTTGTACACTAATTAGAAATATAAAATAACCCAATGAGGTTGCTTAAGAAAAGACCTAAGGAGTTGAAAGGGGTTGCAACCTCATGGGAAGATAACATTATCAACCAACCAAACCCTCCAAAACTCCCATGGAGTAAAACACCAACCTTTGTGTACACTTTGAGAGACCTATTGATCCAGTTGTATATGTAGCTGAAGATAGCAGTGTCTGACATCAATGTGAGAAGAGGCTTTTGTTCCAGAGAGGGCACATTGTCCCAATGTAGGGGAATGACAAGGCAATAGGGTGGAGAGGGGGATCAGAAAAGAGTGCACCTTTCTGAAGGCAACTGGAGGGGGAGGGGGATGGGAGCGGAACAGGGTAAAGGGATAACATTTCAAATGTAAATAGAGTATCTAATAAAAGAGAGAGAGAGAGAAAGAAATATAAAATAAAATAAAAATCTGGTATGGTGACACATGCCTTTAATAATAGTTTATCCTAGGCTACAAAATGAGATTCTATGTTTATATTTCTGTTAGGACTATAGAGATGTTGCAGTGGTTAAAAACACTCATTATCTATGCAAAAGACCCAGGTTTGATTCCCAGTACCCTTGTAGTGGCTCACAATCATCCTTGACTCCTGTTCCAGGGGATCCAGCATCTTCTGGCCTCCAGGGCACTGCATGCATGTAGTGCACAGCCATACATGCACATAGAACATACAATATAATAAAATAAGATTGAAATATATATATATATATATATATATATATATCAATTAGAAAGTTCCATTTCTTTATTTATTTGTTTGTTTTGTGCTCTGTGTATGTGGAGGTCCGAGGAAAACTCTTGGATATGTTTCTCTCCTTCCACCATGTGAATCCCAGGGATCAAAATTAAGTAGTCAGGCTTAGCAGCAAGCACTTATACCCTAAACCATCTCATTGGCTCCCTAGTTAGAAAAACTCTTAAGGGTCATTGTAGCAAATAATTTAAGAATGGAGACCAGCCGGATGTGAGGGTACATATCCTTAACTTCAGCACTAGAGAGGTGGACAAATTTCTGTGAATTCAAGGCCAGCCTGATCTATATAGAGAGCTCCAGGTAAAGCAGGGCTATACAGTGAAACCCTGTCTCAAAAACAAAGACTTTTTCAAACCCACGTTCATAAGAAATCCTTCTTGCAGGTCATGGAAGCAGTTTGTAAAGGAGAAAATATTTGGACCTTTTCCTTGACTGGCTGCCCTTTGTTAACATTCTCTCTACAGTGATTAGGGCTGTTTTGTCTTTGTTGGATTTTGTATGGTTTTGCTTTTGAGATAGAGTCTCAGTGGGTGGCTGGCCTGGAGCTCCATGTAAAACAAGCTGGACTTGAACCTGAGGGACCCTCTTCACTCTGCCTCTGAATTTGGGGATTACCAGCACCTACCACTGCACTGTGCAGGAGAGCTGGGCTGTGTTGCTGGTGAGTCTGAGGACAACTGGGCTGCATTGTAATTTACCCTGGCCTGTAATGAACTCTGTCCTGATGTTTCCAGTGAGTTGCCTTCAGCCTTCAGGTGGTTCACTTGCCTACATAAAGATACTTACCATTTTGAAAATGAAAAGAAATTTAGACATATAGATCAGGGAGCAGGACAAAGGCCAAATACATTTTCATATATCAAGACTTCTGTATTTTTTTCTCTTTAAAACCCCTATCAAGTGAGAAAATCTGTGATACTTTTTGAGTGCCCTTTACAGACAGCCTGTCCCAGCCCCTCTGTTTGAGAGTTCATGTCCTTCAGAGTTCAACGTCTGTCCATTGCTCTTCAGTTCAGTCACTGCCCTTTTCCGACATGCTCACTGAAGTACATGTTCCAGGTTCTTTGCTAGGAAACTTAGACATAAGTCACTTAATTCTTATACCATCTTTTATTTTTAAGATCTATTTATCTTATGTATAATAGTACACTGTAGCTGTCTCAGACACACCAGAAGAGGGCATCAGATCCCATTACAGATAGTTGTGAGACACTATGTGGTTGCTAGAATTTGAACTCAGGACCCCTGGAAGAGCAGTCAGTGCTCTTAACCACTGAGCCAACTCTCCAGCCCCCGTCACTTAATTCTTAACACACTAACACATGTATTATGCTTTCTTGCCAGGTCCTGCACCGTTTCCTTAACATCAATGGTAGTATGTAGCTGATGAATCAGTTAATGAACAGATTAACACATTGCAGATAAAACCATGCAAACTGAAATTGCACACACACAGCTCTCAAAGGCTGAAGGATTGGTGGAACCCTTGAAAGTAAACCCTTCATAAACCCTTGATAGTCTTCTGAAGTGGTAAATGGAGGCAGGAAACCAAGAAGGCAGAGGTTCCAGGAGTTATACCCTAGGAAGCTTGAGAAAGACCAGGACAGTAATTGAGGAATAGCATAGACTTTGGGGAGTTGTGCGCAGAGAAACAAAACAAAGTTGAGCCAGATGGTAAAGACACACACCTTTAATCCCAGCACTCAGGAGACAGAGGTACGTGGATCTCTGAGTTTGAGACCAGCCTGGTCTACAGAGTGAGTTCCAGAACAGCCAGGTCTATACACAAAAAGAAACCCTATCTGGAAAAAAAAAAAAAACAAACAACAAAAGTTAGTTTTAGGTTTTGTGTTTGTTTGACTTGTTTTTTTAAATATGTATGTGAGTTCCTTACGCCTGTGCATGTGCTGAAGCCAGAAGGCTCCCTTGGGCCCCTCCGAGCAGGAGTTTACAGTACTTGGGTACGGGGATCTGAACTGTACCCCTCATAACTAAGCCTCAGGTGCACTGAACCCCGTTTGGTGTCTGTTGTTATGATAGACACTGCGACCAAAGCACCTCGGGGAGGAGAGTTTGTCTGACCTGCGGCTGTGTGCTTATCAGTGTACTGTTGGAGGACCTCAGGGCAGGAGGTCAGGGGGGACCTGGAGGACGGAGCTGATAGAGTCCTGCCTCTCGTAGCCTGATCAGTCTGCTTTCTTCCACCATCCAGGATCACCTGCTCAGGGGTGGCACCACCCACAGGTGATGGGGCCTTTTCATGTCAATCATTAATCAAGAAGATTTAGCCTAGGCTTGCGCCTGCAGTCCAATCTTATGGAGGTATTGTCTAAATTAAGAGCCTCTCTCCTGTGTGGAGGCTCACTCCTTTAACCCAGCATTTAGGAAACAGAGGCAGGTGGATCTTTGAGTTTGAGGCCAGCTTGATCTCTATGGCAAGTTCTAGGACAGGGAGGGCTACTTTGAGAGACTGTCTCCACAAAGAAAAAGAAATTCCTCTTTCTAGATATGTCTGGGTTTGAGTTTACAGGTCTCTTGCCCTACTCTACTTCTTTTGAGGTATTCCTACCTACCCCTGGCTAGCTGTGTTGTCCTGCTTGGCTTTGAATTTCCAAGGCTTTTCCTGCCTCTGCCTGCAGGGGGCTGAGATTACAAATTTGCCACCCAGCTCTGTCTGTCTGAGAGACAGGGTCTCACCCACAGCCCTCCAACTCCATTTCTCCTCTTGCTTCACATTCACACATTACAGGCATGCACCACTGTGCCTTGTAATCATGTGTGTGTGTGTGTGTGTGTGTGTGTGTGTGTGTGTGTGTGTGTACAGGTACACTTACACTGAATGTGATGCTTGCTTAAGTGTGGAGGTTGATCCTCTCCACTGTTTTGGATTGGATTGGTTTGTGACAGTATCTCTTACTAAACAGTAAGTTCAGTGATTTGGCTAGACTCACCGGACAGCAAGGCCCCAGGGATCCTCCTGTCTCCAGCTCTGCAGATCTCTGCAGCACTGGAATTATAGCTACACACAGCTATTCCCAATAGTTTCATTGTTGTTTTGGTTGGTTGTTTTTTGTTTGTTTGTTTGTTTTTTTCATTTTGTTTTGTTTTGTTTTGGGGTTTTATTTTATTTTATTATTATTATATACTATACACTGTAGCTGTGGTCAGATCCACCACAAGAGGGCATCAGATCTCATTACAGATGATTGTGAGCCACCATGTGGTTGCTGGGATTTGAACTCAAGACCAGAAGAACAGCCAGTGCTCTTAACCGCTGAGCCATCTCTCCAGCCCCTTTCATTTTTGTTTTGTTTCTTTATGAATGTTAGGGACTAAACATATGTCCTCACACTTGCTTAGCAAGCACTTTACTGACTGAGCCATCTCCCTAGCCCCTTTAGTCCCGATTTAAATAATATGTGTGTGTGTGTGTGTGTGTGTATGAGTAATTTTTTCATGTATGTATATGTACCATGTGTGCATGTATGTGTACACAGCATCTGTGTGCCTGGTGCTCAAGGAGGTCAGAGAGGGCATCATCAGATCCCCTGGTACTGGAGTTAGTAATTATTATGGGTGCTGGGAACTGAACCTAGGTCCTCTGCAAGATCTACGACTGCTCTAAACTCCTGAGCCACCTGTTGTAGAATTTATTTAATTCCAATTCAGGGGTTTATTAGTATTAGCATTAGAATAGAAGCAGCCTCAGGCTAACCCCCCTACAGCTACCTCTCAAGCCCCACCCTGTAGTCTATAATTTTAAGGTAAACTTTGACTCAGATCTTTTTTCCTATTAATTTCCATAAGATATTTTCGCAGGAGTTTTTGTTGTCGTTTTGAGTTTGTGTTGAGAGAGGGAATTGGACTGTTTATTTTATGTACTACGCTCTGAATTCATGACAGTCCTCTTGCTTCAGCCTCCTGAGTACTGGAAATAGTTATGTGCTACTACACCCAGTTTATTGGATCCTTTAGTCCTCAGTTAACTAATAACTCACTTAAAATTGCTTATGAATTGCTGCTGCCTGCAGAATGAGCCTGCAGTGTGACTGTCTCTGCTCGGCTCCTTGCATCCTCCATTCTACACCCTCAAGCCTGACATATTCTGTCCCGCTCCCCACAGGACACAAATGCAGAAGTCACATCCAAAAGAGAAACCCTTCCTAGCTTTCCTGTTGTAGCTCTTTCTCCACAATAGGACAAGTGTCCAGGCCGAGTCCTCACATTACCTTAATGGCTCAATCGGCTGTTGCTGCTCTAAGCAAGCAGTTGTGTTGTGGAGAAACAGCAGCCTGGACAGAACTGGCTTTGTTTGGCAGGGAGACGGGAAGAGGTCGAGTTGACAAGCAGCAGTTTTGAATTAGATGAAATGATGATTGTCCCCTCTGTGTCAGGAGGTGGGCAGGCTCCAGGATGCCCCGTACATCAAAACCATTGGATGCTCAAGCCTCTTACATAGCACGGCGTAGTTCTTACACATACCCTACACATAACCGCCTCCATGAACTGCAGATATGTCATTAAAGTTCATTGGTTAGTGTTAGTGACAAGGGAAATGTCTGTATATTTTCAGAACAAGCACAAATTGTTGGGTTTTTTGTTTGTTTTCTCATTTTTGGTTGTATTCGGGGTTAAACCTAGGGCTTCACACAATCAAGGTAAGGAGGGTTTTACCACTGAGTTACAGCCCCAGACTATTTTTTGTTTGTTTTTGAGAAAAGATCTTGCTTTCTAGTCTAGACTAGCCCACAATTCTCTATGTAGCCCAGGCGTTAGTCTTTTTTTTTTTTTAAGATGTATTTGTTTTATGTATATGAGAACACTGTCACTATCTTCAGACTCACCAGAAGAGGGCATCAGATCCCATTACAGATGGTTGTGAGCCACCATGTGGTTGCTGGGATTTGAACTCAGGATCTTTGGAAGAGCAGTTCGTGCTCTTAACCACTTGAGCCATCTCTCCAGCCCACATGTGTTAGTCTTTCTTCAGTTTCCAAGTGCTGGGGTCACAGGCACAATCCTCCATCCCCACCTTAACTCGGTGAGATTTTAGGTGTCAGTGTGCTTATAGTATTGTAGAGGGTAGGGCATGCGTCTGTATAAATCAGAGGACAACTTTGTGAAGTCTCTCCTCAACACCTTTACCTGAGCCATCTCTAGCTCTTGATTAGAGATCTATAAGGGGGGTTGTTGAACCTAACCAATGTGTAAAGGTCAAATGAGGGAAAAAACGGAACTCAGAGATAATTTTTTTAAAGAAAATGGGCAAATTAATGGCTAACTAGTTAGACTATAGACAAGCAAACTTGGTTCAAATCTCAGATGTGCTGGTATTGGCTGGAAGAGTAAATCCTAGATTCTTATACTCCTTATAGAGCCTCCTTATAGAAAACTCCCTCCCTCTGTAAAATAAGAACAAACTAGAATTCTTGCTGGTGTGAGCTGAGACGTCGGGATCTTTCACTGTGTAGCAACGGTGGGGCAGCATCTAAAGACTTGTGCACATAGTAGACACAGACTGGAGTCAGGCTGGTGGCAGAATAGCAGCCTCCCTGTGCAAAGCTCTAGGTTTGCTTCCTAGCATAATGAGAAAGGAAGAGAGAAAGATGCTGGGCAGGGTGGTCGTGCCTGGAATCCCAGCACTTGGCAGGCAAAGGCAGGTAGAAGGCCATGAAGTGAAGCCCTGTCCCCACCCACTAAAAAAAAAAAAGAATTAAGGAAAGGAGGGAAATTGGATGAAGAATGAGAAAAATTAAAAGAATGCCCAAAATTCCAGCCCCGCTGGGAAGTAGAATCAGGAATAGTAAAAAGAGCTTTGTGTTGTGTTGGCAGTGGCTCCCGAAACTGTCACTAGATACACAGCAAGTCAATATAATCAGATGACTAGAATTGGGCTAATATGTTGAGGGTAAGGCCTTCTAGAAAAGATGATGGCTCCATGTATCCTAAATGATGAACGTACTTCGAGATGAAGAGTGGGAGGATCATTCAAACAAAGGTACAAACAGAAGCCACTTCCAGAAGACACTTTATAATGGGCACAGGAAGCCGTGGGCAGTTCATTGTTCTAAGACAGAAGGGTGGGTCCTCACTTGCTGGCCTGGACTACTCTGGACTCCAAGTCCTTCCTGACCAAAACTAGAGATGGCACCACCTCTGTACTGTGTCCATAACACACACATATGTTCTCAGCCCCAGGCCCCTCCACCCTGTTACCACAAGACTGACATATCCTGTTTTCCTAAACTTGCCCCATAGGGTGGGCAAACTGGACCAGCTGGATAAGTGTTTGGAAAAGAGTAGGCAGAGCTCCCAGGCTGCCAGGGCAGGCCAGGGGCTGAGATTTCTTTTCCCCTCTCCCTTGGCTTTTCAGCTGGGCCACTCCCTGAGGAGGCGGGGGTGTGACCCATCCCTCCAGCTGGTAGCCTGTGACTCATTTATCTACTATATCACTGATAAGCATCTGCTAAAAGAGCAGCACTGTGTCAGGCCGTAGGAACACTGAGGACTGGGTTAGTCTTGGCACTTGAGACATCCCCACTAAATGTTGCTGGGCATGGGAACTGCAAAAGCAGCTGCTTTGGCTCTAGCATAAACAAAAGCCAAGACAGGCTCTGGGCTAGATGTTTTAGTTGTGGTTCATTTAGTCTTGCAATAACCCTAATGAGCTTGTCTCGATTTATAATGGGCATACTGTATCCACAGAGGTGAAATGACTTGTTCAAGATTAAACAGCTTCCCAGGGGAAACCTGGATTTAAAAGACTCAACTTGGCCCGCAGTGTTCCCCCATTTCACCTCTGCTTGTATTGATATCTAAGGTCTGTAAGACCTTTTAATTGAATACAGAAAATCAGATTCAAGAGTACTGTATCTTGAGGTCATTCATAAAGGCTGATGGGAAGGGAGAACCCTTCTCATTGGGTCTTGAGCCCGGGAGGTGAATGGAATAAGAGAAAGAGCAGATAAGTTGATGACCATCCCCTTGAAATCACACTGTCCATCCAGAGTGCTGAAGCTCCAGGGTGTTCTTTCTTAGATGTCCCCTCTCCATCACAGACCGAAACACAGACAGAGCAGGATGTAGACATTTCTCTCTACAGGAACAATCAGAAATGTCCTTTCCTACAAGTAAGTCCAGGCACATGTTGTCCCCAGAGGACTCTGAAGAGCTCAGTGGGCAGTCCTGGTCCTCAGCATGTCGCTGTGGAGGAGCTTGTGGCAGCAGTGTCCTGAATGAAAGAAAAGGCCTTGCTGCATAGCCTGAGAGTCGGCCTACAGCTTCTGCACTCTTGCCATGGCCTCCCGGGAGCTCGGACTAGATTATAGCACAGCTAGGATCCGCTGAAGAGACTAGCTGAGCACTCCACTGCTGTTGGCAGCTTCCCCTTACACCCTGCGTCAGAGTGGGGGTCACTGGCCACAAATGGCAACAGACAGAATGGCAGAAATGAGGCCTTTAGGCCAGGTGTGGTAAGTAGCTTGTTCACTTCTGTAGCCCCAGCTCATGGGGGGCTGAGCCAGGAAGGTTGCAGCAAGTTCAAGGCCAGCTGGGACCACATCATGAGTTTCATGATGTCCCCAAGCTAAAATAAAATAAAATAAAAATAATAATAACAAACAAACAGATAAGCTGGCCTTAGAACTCTGTGGAAGAAAGTAGGGGGTGATGTAATAGAGACAGTCTTGAAGGAGGGAGCCGAAAGTGTGACTAGAGAGTTGCTGCACGTTCTTCTCCCTCACATTCTAGAAGACTTTGTAGTCTCTAGGAAATGTATTGGTCAATATAAATGGCTACGAGGTCTTAAGAGAGGGGCAACCAGCACCTTTCTCACTGTCACCTCTACCTTCCCTAGATATGTGCAGGTGAAATTTGTCTGTATTCGGACGCAGTCAAACAGGAAGAAAGCACGGAAGGTGGACAGGTGTCCAGCGTACCTGCTCCTGCAGTACAACGAGAGACTAGATAGACTGTTTATCAGTGAACTGAACACCCAGCACATACATGCTGATCCTAATGCTGCTGGAGGAGTCCCTACTAGCAAACCTCAGAAGGCAATATATCTGCAAGAACTCCAGCCAGTGCAGCTCAGCAACAAGAAGGACCTTGATAAAGCAGAGAAGCCCCAAGTAGAGCCATCTTTTTGCCTAGATAAGATACACAAGCCCTCAAATCCAGAGGAGGAGGGCATCAGTCCTTCTGATATGGCTAAGATAGCAAAAGTGATGAAGAACTTCCTCGCTGTGGACGAGGGTTCAATGGCCTCCTTCAGTGTAGGTACCAGCCAAGACCTAGACCGACTCAGCTTCCAGAGCAGCAAGATGAGTGACCTGTTCACCCGGTTCCCAGAGACTCTCTTGTTGCACCGGGTGGAAAACAGCCAGGGCCATATTCTATATGCTTTCTTGGTGGAGAACAAGGAGCGAGAGAGTCGAGTGGTGCACTTCGCTGTGCTCAAGGCTGAGACAGCTCCTTCTGTGGCCAAGATGCTCAATATCTTTACAGAATTCAACTCTGATTGGCCGAAGGTCAAGGTGGTTTTTGTGGACCCTTCATTCCCTCACCGAGCTATTCTACAGGAGATCTTCCCCACTGCCCGCACCCTCCTCTCTATCTACCACACAACTCGTCTCTTGGAGAAGAAGTTACATCAGAGTTCAGCAAATGCATCTTTTAAAAGGCTCATGAAAGAAGCTCTGCGGGAGGCTGTGTTTGTCTCTTCTGATGCAAGCCTAAAAAATCTCTGTGTGATGTCCCAAGCCCTACTGGATGAGGAACTCTTCAGTTTCCTCCAGGCCCACTGGTTCTCCTGTGAACTGCTGTGGTACATGCATGTGAGGAAGGGCCTGCATGCATGTAACACCTACATGGACAGTCTGGACATAGTCACCAGCAAGGTGTCAAGCCTCTTCCGAGAGCAGCGGTCTCTGCTGGACTGCATCCTTCACTTTGTGGATTATATAGATTTCTTTAATACCAAAGGTCTGAAGAGCTTGCCCACAAATTCTCACAAGTTAAAGAGAACTCGGCTCCCAAGCACGCTTCCAAGGCCCAAAAAGCCTTTTAGAATTTGTGGAGGGAGCACCACCAGGCTTCCTGTGGAAGAGGTAGAAGAGACCAAGCCAGACTCAGCGCAGTCGAAGTTGCCACAGCCCCAGGGTGGCATGCTGGACATCTTGCACCAGAGCGGCTCTGAACTAGCCTACAAGTTGTGTCATAATGAGTGGCAGGTGGTACAGAATTCCACCCACCTGGTAGAGGAGGCTGGCTCCTCGGTGGCTGTTCAGCTGCTGGAGAACTCACAGCAGGTGAGCAAAGACGGCTGCAGCTGCAGCTGCTCCTTTCAGCAGTGCTACCACCTGCCGTGCCGCCACATTTTGGCTCTGTTGCATACTAGCCAGCAGCCAGTAGGGGAAGCCATGGTGTGCTGCCGGTGGCAGAAGAAATACCAGCACCTCCTTGACCCCAATGGGGAGCTGCAAGACCGCGGCATAATCCCAAACACAGATCAGCCTGAAAAACAAAGTCAGAACCACATGATTCGGGACCTAAGCAGGGAGCTGGCAAACCTGCTGATGCAAACCGAGGGACCAGAGCTGGAGGAGCGCTGCTCCACCCTGCGCAAGATTGTGGACATCTGGGCGGACCCCTATCAGCTGCCTGAGTCCAGTCAGCAGCCAGTTGACTTCAGAGATGTGGGCTGCCTCCCTTTCCTCTGGGGAAAGCTAGAGGAAGGAGACAGCCCCCCTCTTGCTGAAGCCATGGTTCACAATTGAAGTTTTTGTACTGTGAACTTCATCTCAAAACCACCTCGGGACAGCTCAAAATGGCGGGTCAGGCTGGAGGTCAGTATTTTTATCAGTGTCTTCCTAGGTAAAGGCTAAGAAGATCCTAAAACTGGGGGAGAGAGGGACTCCACTGTGACAATCCTTTAACCTGCCCCATTTTAGCCCTACCTTTGGCGTTCTATAAACACCTCATTCATTGTTCCAAGCCAAAGCTATTCCATACTGAAAGGTCATGCTCCGTTCTTCCCAGCCTACAGAGGTGAGCCCTTGCCCAGGTGAGGATAAAACATGGGCCTGGAAAGAAGCTTTGTTCTCAGACAGAGGGGAGGAGGGTAACCTTGATTGTCCACTGTTGCTGCTCTTTTAAAATACCTGTTATGTATTTTTATTCACACTAATAAAGTCGGTTTTTGTTTTTGTTTCACTTTTGTGTTTTTTGAGACAGGGCCTCATGTAGGCCTGGCTAGGGCTAGCAACCTCAAATGTTCTCATATTGAAGGAAATGAGTACAGTCCAATGGGGTATGGTGCTTGACATTCAGAGGCTTAATAATGTAGCACCACTTACTCTGCCCTCTTCTTACCAACTAAGCCTGCAACACAGAAATTAGGTTGTCTTGTTCATTCTCTTCAGGAAAGGGACTTGTGGACCAGGCGGGAAGAGAGACCTAAATTCTAGATTTTACCGAAAGACATTTGCTGGGATGCTGTGGACAAATTACTAATTTAAATTGTTTAATTTTCGAGAGAGGTCTGGCCTGGAACCTGTAGTCCAGGGGCTTCTGCATCCCCAGTGCTTGGGATGAAATAGTCTGACGCCACAGCCAGCTGTTTTAAGACCTGGTCTTACTAGGTTGCCTGAACTAGCTTCAAACTCTTGATCTTAATCTCAGGTCCTGAATAACCATTTCTCCCTAAGGCAAAGAATGAAGTACATTTGTACCTTTTCCCATCGATCTGTATCTTCAGAGCTTGACAGCTCGATACCTGACAAACTAAATGTTTCCGAATAAAACACTGCTCTTTATTTTATTTTATTTTACTTTATTTTATTTTGGCCTTTAAAAGGTGCCGCCTTTCCAGCCCCCTAAACGGAAGGGAGGCTTCGCCCTCGGGCGGCGTCAACGTCCTTCCACAAGCTCTCATTGGTTATTTCTGGCCGAGCCCCCAGTAACCCCGGCAACAGTCCGTCCTCGAGCTGCCAGTCCAGGATTGGTCCGTAGCTCCCAAGTTCCACAGCGAGCTCCTTTGGTCTGAGTCATTGAGAAGCTGGTGTGGTGATTGGTGAGGCTGGACGTCAGTCAGTCGGAGGCGGGCCCAGTGGGAGAAATGGCTGCCGCGTCTGGGCGTGCGTGAACGGTCTCAGCGGTGGAGGCGTGAAGCCGGGTCGCAACGATTAGTGCATACAGCTTCCACCAGTGGAAGCTGGGATTCGGCTCCGCTGGGCTTGAACACGAACCTCGGCCTTCCGCATCCCCCACCCGAACTCAGGTGAGGTCAGAGGCCGCCTTCCCTTCCTGGTCCGTATTTTGGGACTCTAGGATGCCATCAGCATCTGGAGCCAAAGACTCGGCTTCCAGCTGTCGTAATGGTGGACATTAGCCTATGTCTTTGTACCTCAGTCTCTCATGTGACTTTGAACCTGAATCTTTGGTCTGTGAAATGGGGACAGTAAATGAAGCCAAGTGGGAAATATTTGCATAAAGCATTACAGCCAATCGGGATATATGTAGACGCAGGAGAAGCTACACACACCTTAGCCCCTTTTTATAGTGAAAGGAATTGAATTTCAGAGAAGGCCACTTGGTTTTCCCAATATTTCACAGCAAGTTCTGGGCGGTTGGTTTTTTTCCCCTGGTACATACCAGGTGTTGGGAATCTATTTCCCAAAATAGACCAAAATAAAGAGCAAGGATTATAGGAATTTGTGAACAGAAAGGATATACAAAAATATTTAGAATGATCTTTTTAAAAAGATAACTAAATGAGGTGATGCATGCCTGAATCTGAGGTGAGGATTGCTGTGGGCTGTGGACAGGTCAGGGCCACACAGCAGAATCCTTCAGTAAGCAATAAGGGCCACATGTCATAGGGGAATTTGTTTTGTGTTTTGAGTCAGGGTTATTCCTAACAGCCCTGGCTGGCCTAGAACTCACAGAGCTCGGCCTGCTTCTGCCTCCCAAGTGCTAGGATTGACCATGTTTTCAATCACCTAGATTGTCAGTGAGCTATGGTCCCCTGTAGTCTAAAATGACCTTGAGCTGACCCTACTGCCTCCACCTCCTGAGTGTTGGGATTCCAGGTGTTTGTGGCCACACCCAACCCCTAAGTCCTTCTGTTTGGTTGGTTTGGGATTTTAGTATATGTGAGAGTGTGTGGTTGTTTTTGTGTATCAGTGACAGGTTCTCCCTAAATTGCCTATGCTGGTCTTAAGCTGATCCCGGGGAAGCTTGGCCTGGTGGTCCTTCTGCCCCAGCCTGTTAGGTAGCTTGGATCACAAGTATATACCACTGCACGTGACTTCCTGCCCTTTTTAGTCTCTGGGAACCATGTTTTTATGGCTGGCTTGTTATTTATGTCTCATATCCAGGGGACTCCCCTATGGACACTTTAGCTAATGTGCCCTGCCTTCTCCAACATACTCTTTCTCATCTTTGTGATTTCTATGATCATCCAATGTGTCCTTATGTACTTGATGTATATCTGCCCCTAGAAGATATATAGTGTTTGATATTGATCTTGAAATATTGTCCAGAAAAAAAGAGTTGAAAACTCAGGTCCCTTCTCTCTTTAAGTGTCTCTTCCTTTTCCTAGGCTCATCTAAAACAGTATCTAAAACTACAGTCTAGCTTCAAGCATCAGATTACCTGGCATTTGAGAAACGTAATGCTTCCTTGACTGACAGCAGTCCTGCAGAGGAGGGATCCTAGCCTGGGCTTTAGACTCTTCCCAGCACTCCATGGCTCTCACAATGATGAACGGTCTGCTTATTAAGGATACCAGCCCACCTGTGCTGCACCAGATTAGCAAGACTCCTCAGCTAGATGCCTTCAACTACCAAAGTTGCTTCATGCAAGACCTCTTTGCTCATTTCCCTGAGGTCTTATTTATACACCGGACCTATAACCCAAGAGGCAAGGTGTTATACACCTTTCTGGTGGATGGACCTCGGGTACAGATTGAGGGTCCTCTTGCCCGGGCAGTGTACTTTGCCATTCCTACCAATGAAGATGCCAGAGGCCTGGCCCAGATGTTCCAGGTGTTCAAAAAGTTTAACCCAGCATGGGAGAGAGTCAATACCATTCTGGTGGATCCTCACTTCCTCCTGCTGCCCACCCTGACCATGGAATTCCCCACTGCTGAGGTCTTGCTCTCAGCCTTCCACATCTGTAAGTTCCTCCAGGGTAAATTCTATCAACTATCCCTGGAGCAGTCTGTCCAAAGTGTGCTTCTGTCCTCTCTGCAGAGCACAATGTGCTCGGCCACAGCTAGCAACCTGAGGAAGCTGTCCACACTCCTGAATAACTGCATCCCCCCCAACAGGCTGTCTGAGCTCCACTCACACTGGCTGCTCAATGACCGCATCTGGCTGGCCCACCGCTGGAGGAGCCGAGCCCAGAGCAACCGATACTTCCAGAGCCTGGAGGTCACAGCCCACATCCTCAGTCAGTGTTTTGGCACCACCCCGTTTGAGAAACAGGGCATGGCATCTGTGTTCCGATACATGCAACAAAATCCTTCAGACAAAGCAAGCCTCAGCTTGGCGGAGAGTCCACAGGACAGTCACACTCCTTCCAATGCTAGCCCAGAGAACCCCAACACAGAACAGTTGGTAGAAGCCCGCATCCAGCACTCCCTCAATGCCATCTGCACAGGGCCAGCTGCCCAACTCTGCTTAGGTGAGCTCGCCGTAGTCCAGAAGTCCATGCACCTCATTGGCTCTGGCTCAGAAAAAATGAACATACAGATTCTGGAGGACACGCACAATGTACAGCCCCAGTCCCCTGCCAGCTGCAGCTGCTACTTTAACCAAGCCTTCCACCTGCCCTGCCGCCACATCCTGGCCATGCTCAGTGCCCGCCAGCAGGTGCTCCAACCCGACATGCTGCAGGCTCAGTGGACCTCAGGCTGTGCCAACAGTCTAGACAGTATCCTGGGCAGTAAGTGGAGTGCCAGCCTGGACAAGCACCTGGCTGTGACTCTCCTCACTGAGGAGGTAGGTCGGCTCTTACAGCACTGCAGCGAGGAGGAGTTCGAGCGCCGCTACAGCACCCTCCGGGAACTAGCGGACAGCTGGATCGGCCCGTATGAGCAGGTGCAGCTCTAGGCACACACGTGCACACCCAGTACTGGGAGCTGAGGCAGAGCGGAGCACGTGTCAAGGCGCTCTCCTACTGCCTCTTTTTATTTCTTATTCTGAGATAACCTCTCACAGGCTACTCTTGAACTCACTCTGCAGACAGGCTGGCTTTGAACTTGTGAGCCTCCTAACTGCTGAGTAAGGAGGATTATAAGCCTGTGTCAGTAGGCCCAACTTGTGTTTGTGCCCTGAAACGTTCATGTACATATGAATATTCACTTCCCTCTACACACACTATGCTTTGAAGTCTGCTCCAGCCTCTTGTCTAGAATGTGAAAGCTCCGTAGGACAGAAGTCTTTTCTGTTCAGGGCTCAGTAGTTAATATTGTAGGCGTTGATGGCCAAATACAATCTCTGTTGTGCATTCCTACTTCAGTTTTAACAACTTTTTCATAAGGAAAAATGGTTTCATAAGTAGCTCAAGAAATTTCTGGAAACAGGTGATTCCTTAAGAGAACTAGTAGGTGCTGAGGCTGAAGGTTCTGTGTTGGTAACTCCTGCTCAGACATGATGGATGTGATTCCCCTGACACTGGCTCTGGGTTCTTCCCACAAAGGGAAAGGCTACTTTGGTGGGGCTGCCAAGCTTCCCAGTTTTCCTGTCCCACCCTGTGATCAATAAAATGAATGTTGTGTCCCCACACTTATCCTGCAGTCTGTGTGGTCCTCTCTTGACATGAAAGGAAGAGACTTGACCCAGTGGTGTCCCTGTGAGTGTTGATGCTGTTTTTGTTTTACCTGCGTAGCCTTCAGGCCTGCTTCTGCCTTTACTAGCAGTATGACTCTCAATAAAAAGCGCTTTCTAAGCTTCAGCTTATCTGTAAGATGGGCATCCTCACAGGATTGGTTAGAGTAAAGAAGAATGGGTTTCTGTTTGCTCAGCCATCATTTGCCTACAGTCTCCCTTCAGCAAGCTGGGGCATGAGGCAAGAGGAAAATTCATAATGTTTAGGACTTTAAAGAAGAGACTTTTCTCTACTCTCCCAGTAGGTCTTCCTATGTAGTACCTTGACTCAGATCTGCAGTGGTATGAAGAACTGCCTGCAGGATGGTCCTAACAAAGCAGTGCGATTTGTCAGGGTGGCTCAGTTACCCACACCCTCTTCCCATCCCAGCCAGAGTCATTCCCAACCTTATCCGCCCAAAAACCATACGGAGAAGCCGCCCTATGTATCTCATGCTATTTCATCTGACTACAAGCAGGAGCCCCTCCTGGATCTCACTAAAGGCATCTGTCCAGGAGCCATATGGGCATGTGCCTGCTCCCACTGCACCCCCTCCACAGCTCCCTCTGGCTCTGGATGGGCCATCATGAAAGCTTGAGCTGCCCGGATCAGGTCCTCTTCCCGCAGGCCAGGCACAGGCACGGTAGGTATGCCAGCGATCATCATGGCCAGGGTAAGGATGCAGATGTCAGGTTGGGAGCTGGCCTCCTTCCCCCCTGCCTCGGAAGATATTGGCAGAACCCCAGGTGACAGCCCACACAGCAGCAGGGGCCGGGGCCTGCCAGGGCCACCCAGATAGGGGGCTCTGCTTCTGGAGCAGGGGTCTGCCCAGCCTAAGCTCTCAAACTGCCTCATGGGGGGCAATTTGGGGCAGTATCGGTTGTGTTCCTTTCTCCGAGGTGTCTCCCAGCTAACACCCCCAGAGCAGCCCCTGGCTTCAGGCACTGCCAAGGTGGGACCCCAGGCCTGGGCAGCAGGTGCCACCTGCTCAGCTTTCTGGCTCAGGGGGCCTAATCCACCAGGTACCACCACCACTGGTTCTGCAGGACTATAGAGGCCAAGGGACGAACCCGAAGAAGCAGCCCCACCTGCAGAGACAAGAAGGAAATGGAATGTTATTCTTGGTCTCTTGGAGGAAGAGGCCCTGAGGGGCAGGGCCTGGGGCCAGAGGCAACCCGAACGAGGCCAAGAAGACGGGCAGAGGTTGGGAATGTAAGCAATTACTTATTTCCATGACTCCAGCCAGTCCCAATACTGTCAGTGATGGGGAAGTGTTTAGGTGAGCAAGTGCATGATTAGCAATTGGCAAGGCCTTTTGGATATAATCTCCTGAGGATTGATTCCAGGGTCAGCCCAGAAGCTTTCAGCAGAAGCTCCACCTCCCCAAAGCCAGGAAGCAACTTCATGTGGGAAGCTCTGTTGTCCCTCTACCCCAGTTCCAGTAACCCCTCTCACCTTGGCCAGAAGGTAGAAGACCCAGATGAGTTTGTGGAGACATGAAGTAGGACATGGCTGCCCCAGAGTCCCTGTTTGTGAGGGAATCGCCCTATTCCTCCTGCCCTCGTCTCCAGTTTTCTACAGTGCCACCGCCTTTACACCCGGACCCTACCTCACAATACTAACTGTTCATTATGGAACATAACATGTCACAATGGGAGGGGATTAAATGGGTGCTGGACCCGGATCAGGAAGTCCCAGGCTTTTGTCATTATCTTGGTCAGGATCCACCTAGACAGGTGGGTTTTAGTCTTGCTTTTTTTCTGGTGCTGGGGCTAGAACTCAGGGCTTTTTTTATCTGAGGAGCAAATTACCTCTGAACTACATTCTCGCTGTATATGTTTTGTTTTGCTTTTTGTTGTACCAGGGTTTGTTTGCTTGGTTTTGTTGAGAACAGAATCAAACTACTTAGCCCTGGCTGGCCTGGGAAGCCCTATGGTCTACTTCCTGTTCCAGGCCAGTCTCCTGCTCGCTGGGACGACAGGTGAGGAACCACCATGCCCAGCCTGTGTTTGCTTTTGTGTGGCTGGCCTCAAACCCCTGATCTTCCCGTCTCAACTTTCTAGATGTTTCTGGCCACACCTGGCTCCACCTAGACAGCTTTGTTCCTCAGTATCTTTATCTGTAAAATGGGAGTGACTCTGCCCACAGGCTCAGGAGTTGAGATAGTGTGAGGAGTCGCCCCTGGAGGCTAGTGATCACCCATACAGAGAAATGAGTCCTGCACTTTTGTGTCTTGTGCTGTGTGAGTCAAGGTCGTGAATCACTTGCTACCCAGAAACCAAGCATGGGACACAGGCCGGTAACCCAGCACTCAGGTGGTAGAGACAGGAGGATCAGAAATGCAAGGTCATCCTCCATTTTATAGCTAGTCAGAAGGCAAACCGGGGTACAGGTAACCCCGAGTTTTGTTTGTTTTTTTTTTTTTTAATCATTTTCTGGAGTCAGCATGGTGGCTCGCACCTTTAATGGCAGCACTCAGGAGGCAGAGACAGGCGGATCTCTTGAGTTCGAGGCCAGCCTGATCTACAGATCAAGTTCCCTATCTCCAAATAAATGCTCCTTTGCTATTTGTTCTTAGACAAATAGATTCTCATCTCTTGTCCACTGAAAAGCGATGTTTGGTCCAGGTCATTCATTGGTGGTCAGCACAGGCTCTAGGAGGCTTCAAATAGTGTTAGGGCCCCACTCCATCTTAGATCAACTAATGGAATCCCAGGGACAGACCTAGGTGTCAATGTTTTTTACTTCTTGAAGACATTATAGTCAGGCCTGATGGAACAGGCCTAGAACTCAGTGCCTGGGAAGCTGAGGCAGAAGAGCCCCAGGTTTAAGGCCAGTGCGAGCAACTTAAGCTTTGTCCAAAAAGGTAACAAGAGATCTGGCAGCAGGACAAGGTAGTACACACCTTAATCCCAGCGGTCGGGAGGTAGAGACAGGCAGATCTTTGTGAGTTACATGGCAGCCCGGGCTACATATCGAGACCCTGTCTTTATAGGGACTGTGGTTTGGTGGTTCAATGCTCATCTAGCAAACATAGGGCACTAAACTCAGTCCCTAGTACTGCAAAAGACAGAAGCCAGAAACAGACCATGTCTGTCATTTCCTGCTGAGATCAAATTACCACAGTTCAAGATCAGCACAGGTCTCAAATAAACCAAAAAAAAAAAAAAAAAAAAAAAAAAAACGGTAAATAATCACGCATTAGAATCTCTGAAGAGGCTTTTACAAAAAAAGCAAAAAAACAAAAAACAAACAAACAAAAAAAAAGTGTCAAGGAGGCTCACGCCTTTAATCTCGGAATACGGCAGGCAAGACCTTGTCTAGAACAATACAAAACAAAAATCCATGATATCTGAGTTTAATTCCCTGACAAACCACAAACCAACTGAGACTGTTGAGGGGGAAGGACAGAGAGGGGGAGGGGCAGGCCCGCTGGCACTCATGGAGTGTCCCAGATAACTCAAAGGAGTGTGCACGCCGGGAAGCCCTGATCTAGACGGATTCTAAAATACTTTTTCTGACCTGGTATCGATAAAAGTGCCTCTCACAAGGCTGCAGAGGCAAGGAAACCCTCCAGCGTTCAGAACATCAACACAAGCTCTATTTATTTCTGGCCCTGATTTTGAGCCGTGCGGCCAGCTCCGGACTAGCCACTGCTCTGCGGGCAGGGTTTGCTCTGGTGGCCACAGACAGGCCTTCATTCATACTTGCAGAAATCCTTCAGTCCTCTGGGCAGCTGGAGCCTATCAATGGCCAGCCTGTGTACCACACTCTTCTGGATCACTAGCCGGCACAGAGTCTGCAGAGACGGCACTGTGGAGAGATGACCGTCAGAGGCAAACTGGTCTCGGGGAGCTAGCACTAGACCTGGCATCTGTGTCTGGGTCCCTATGTGCCATCCACTTGGGAATTACCTTCTGCTCTCAGGCTCAGCCTGTGGCAGACCTGCTTTTTTAGCTGACATGACACCTCCTTCTGAGGACTTTGATCAGACCCACATCCTCCTCCCTTCACTCAGCCGCCTTGTCTGCTCTGCCTATGCAACCACAGCAGATTTCAGCTCAGTGAATTCATGACACATGACCAGAGGTGTAGGAGAAAGGCTCGTCGAGCTACAGTGAGCCAGGCCTCTTATGTTCAAAGTTGTCGATCTGAGTTTCAGGAGAGCCGAGGCTATTCAGAGAAACCCAGTCCAAAAACAAACAAACAAACAAACAAAAAACCCAAAAACTCAATCTGAAGTTTGTGATGGCTCTAAAGCCTTAGATCCAAATCTCAGAACATTTTTCTAATAAAAACACACAACTGATAGCTGAATGTGGTGGTTCGTGGCTAATCCCAGCCCTCAGGCTGAGGCAGAAAGGATTGTCAAAAGTATGAAGCCTGCCTGGGGGCTACTTACAGCCTTGTCTTCAGAGCGAATTGGTCTCAGAAAACCAAAAATAAATAAGTGCACAAAATTCTCAAGAAGCCTCGGGTCTATAATTGGTTTTAGAATCCCTGTCTTAGGGGCTGGGGTTTGCAGCACAGCAAGAGTGTTGGCCTGGCATGCATGAGACCCTGACTTGGTTACCAGGACAAAATTTAAAAACCACAGGCTCCCTACCCTATTATTGAAACACCGTTCAAACCACAAGGAACCCGCAGGGTGTCTCAGTCAACAAGGCAGGCCCACAGCAAGGTGTGATGTTTGCAAAATCACAAGCCTAAGGTAAAGCCAGACTTTGCATCTTCAAAACCTAGGGCTGGACAGTCCAAGGCCTTGCTATCTGGCTGGGGGGGGGGGTGTCCTAGCAGGTGCCTGTCCCTATACTGAAAAAAAGGTCACTCCAGGGGTGAGATACATACAGCCATACTCCAGTTGAACCAGGCGCACACTCTTGGTGGAGGCAAACACATCTACCACAGCGTAGAGGGGCTGACCAGCTGGCAGTCCCCGGGCGCTGGGGCCCATGTCCTCCCCGTTGATGATGATGTGCATGTCAGCGGTCCCATCCTCACAGGGGCAGAAGAGAACACCCAGGCGACTACGGCGCGCTGTGGGAGGCAGCACGTTTTGTTCATAGAGCTGATCTAGGAGGTGGCTATAAAGCCCTGGCCGGCTACGGCCCACCAGACGGTCCCGGGGAATTCGAAACTGCTCGATGCGTAAATAGGGTTCAACGAGTAGGGCTTGGGGACCGCTGGGGACCTCTACCTCTGCTTCTGGTTGATCTTCCCGGGGCACACGGTTGTGGTGGCGCGTGATAGCGAAGACCCAACTGTGGCCAAGGCTGACCAAGTCAGGCAGTGAAAACTCGGGTACAGAGGCCAGAGTGGCCGGGTCCAGCGCGGTCAGACCAAGACGTAGATGCCCGCACCAGCCCAGCTCTTTTTCCTCTATCTCCACTAGAAATACCTGGCCGGGTGCCAGGGGCTCGCGACTGAAGCACACACCGTGAGCGAAACTCTCCACGCGTGTGGCTCGCGTCCCCGACGGGTCCATGCGGATGTTGGCTCCGTGCACTTTGTGGAAGCGGGTGGGAGGGGGCTCTGGACACACAGGGCTCCGTGGGCCACCGAACCCTATAGGTTTGAAAGGAGCAGCCATCTCTATGCCATGAAGCAGGCCAGCTCATGCCAAGGGCTATTTTGGGCGGCGGGCTCAGACGGTGACCGCGGGGAGGGGGGGTGGGGACCATGTAAGGCATTTCCCCCTTGTCTAACTTTCCCCGGCTCTGCCCGAGGGTCCTAGCGCCGTTTTCTGGGCATGTCACCATTAAGGGGTCCCCAATTGCCTGATAAACCTTGCTATGAAGACCAAGATCATCTGATATCTGGCACCCGGACTAATAACCTCCAGGGCTGTGCACTTAGACCTGGTAATTGACCACTCCAGACCCTCAGGCCCACAGATTTAAAAAAAATAAACAATGAGGAATCTGTCACGTGATTCGGAAGCTCACGTGACCAGAACTACACATGACTTCCCGTCCCAAGGCTCCTCCTGGAGAGCAAGGACACAAGGAAGCCGAGGTACGAAGATGCCGGGACTGGTGGGCAGCGATCGTGGCTCTGTGGCCGGGAGTTGGACCCGGGTGGGGGCTTTCCTCCCCGGAGATGCGCGCTATCTTCTCCCCAGGAACCGCTGCTCGGAAGCGCAAGGGATCTGGGGAACTGGTAAACATCTTCCACCGATGCTTCCTCCCGCAGATGCCCCGAGCCGCACTGTCTCCACTGCTCTTGTTGCTGCTCCTGTCCTGGGCGTCCCAGGACGAAGCAGCTCCGGACCAGGATGAAATCGATTGCCTACCCGGTCTGGCCAAGCAGTCCACTTTCCGGCAGTACTCCGGCTACCTCAGGGCATCGGACTCCAAGCACTTCCATTACTGGTGCTCAACCCTAGCTCACCAGAAGGGCATGATAACTGGGCAGGCGAATTCTAACGATCCCTGGCTGGACGGGGCTTCTTACTTGTACTAATCCTGCCCCGTGCCTTTCCTAGGTTTGTGGAGTCACAGAACGACCCTAAGAACAGCCCTGTGGTGCTCTGGCTCAATGGGGGTCCCGGCTGCAGCTCCCTAGATGGGTTGCTTACAGAGCATGGCCCATTCCTGGTGAGTTGACCACTGCCCCTCTCTCCTCTATAAGAGAGGACAGGGGACTGGGAAGAGGCAGCTCCTCAAGGAAAAGGCAGGAAAGGGGAGGGTAGAAGGAACCTGTGGCCTGAATTTGCTTACCTTTTAACATTTCTGTTTTCTTTGGTTTTATCTGACCCTTGGCCTAACTTTCTGTACCTCTCACGGAGTGTGACAATCCGTAAAGCCCTTTCTCTCCACCCAGCTGTTCACTGGGACTCACAGGGACTATATGTCTTTCCTCCTCAGATCCAGCCAGATGGTGTCACCTTGGAGTACAACCCCTATTCTTGGAACCTGGTACACTTGGAGTTGTGGGTCTTGTGGGGGTGTGTGGGTACTTGAAGGGGTGAGGAACCCTCTTCTGCTCATTCCCTCCTCCCCCTAGATTGCCAACATGCTGTATATTGAGTCCCCAGCTGGGGTGGGCTTTTCCTACGCAGATGACAAGATGTATGTGACCAATGACACAGAGGTGAGCCTGTTGCCTGACCACCTGCCCCATTCCCTCTTTCCCCCAAGATGGCTTGGTTCAGGAGAGAGCATGACCTCAGAGTCCACTTTTGGCCCTGTCTGTCATGTGCTCTGTGGTAAACTCTTAACCAACTCACTTCCTCTTTCACAAAGTAAAATGGGTTGGACTCGTTATCTCCGAAGCACTTAAACATCAGGTCTCCTGACTCCCCTGTCATCCATCTTCAGGTGGCTGAGAACAATTATGAAGCCCTTAAAGACTTCTTCCGCCTCTTTCCGGAATACAAGGACAACAAACTTTTCCTGACGGGAGAGAGCTATGCTGGCATCTACATCCCCACCTTGGCTGTACTGGTCATGCAGGATCCCAGCATGAACCTTCAGGTGCAGGGTAGCTTCAGGAGGGGAGGGAGGTACCTGTGATGCTGTGACCTAGGATTTGTGAGGTCAGCCGAGCCACTCGTTCACGGGCTACTAGCTGGCCATTGGCTACTCTACCAGCTTGCATGCCTCCTCCTACAGGAAGCTCTCCTACCTGTCAGGCTGCCATTTCTGTTCTTTAGATTGAATGACCTCACCCACCCACCCCCACAAACCACTCTGGATTTCAGCTCTTAGATTGCAGGTCTGCGTGTAGGTCAAGGGAGGGTCCCCCTCGCTCTCGACCTTCAGATGAGCTGAATACCTTGGGTGTTTCACAGGGGCTGGCTGTGGGCAATGGACTTGCCTCCTATGAGCAGAATGACAACTCCCTGGTTTACTTTGCCTACTACCACGGTCTTCTGGGGAACAGGTAATGGGAGAGGGACAGTTGGGCAATGTCTAAGGTGGGGCAAGTCATGCCATTTCAGACCTGTCCTTCAGCTCCTGGGATTCCTGCTCTGCTTTATGAGCAGGTAGGGACTGGAGTTGGCCCAATGTTTTGATGCTGAAAGGCCCAGGATAAAAGACTAGGATTTAAAGAAACTAAAGAAGCTAGACATGGTGACACACACCTGTAACCCAGCACTTGGAAACAGGCAGAAATCATGAGTTTTAGGACAGCCTTTGCTACATAGCGAGTTTAGGATTTGAGCCCAGGATATATAGAAAAACCTCTCAAAAACATTGGGGCTACTTGTATGGACTAAGGAGCAAATCCTTGGAAATTAGCTTTGGTAGCCTACACTTCTTTCCTCCCAACCACCAGAGTCAGGGTCTGAGAAGAGAGAGGAGGAAGGTCTTTTTATTCCTCCTAGCCTCTCGGCTCAGCCTCAGTACTTTCTGATCCGCAGGCTTTGGTCTTCACTCCAGACCCACTGCTGTTCTCAGAACAAGTGTAACTTCTATGACAACAAAGACCCAGAGTGTGTGAACAATGTGAGCTTCTGCCCTGCTCTTTGGTATCAGCCCTTTCACCCCAGGCCTGGGAAATGGATCACACAAACCTCTCCTTGGGAACCTAGCTCTAGCTCCGTTGCTTCTCTTTGTGGTGGTCCTGGGGATTGAACCCAGAGCCTCGTGCATGTAGGAGAAGCGCTTTACAGACTGGACTATATAGCTCCAGCTCACCCCATGGGCTTTCTGTCCCAAACCCTCCAATACTGTGGGCTCCTCTGGGAAGTGAGGAAACTGAAGCCAAGAAAGTTTAAGCCACTTCCCTTAAGCCACATGGCGGGGAATAGTCCTGTTAGGACTGGACCCAGATCTGGAATTCCAGTGAGCGTTCTACCGGTGAAAAGAGCGGGTGAAGGGTGGCATCGGGAGGGAGATGAGGTAGGAGAGCCTTAATCCCGAGGGTGAGTGGATCCGAAAAGCAGGGCGGATATCTTCACAGCTCCTGGAAGTGTCTCGAATTGTGAGCAAATCTGGCCTCAACATATACAATCTCTACGCCCCATGTGCTGGTGGGGTACCTGGCAGTGATAGGTAGGTGCTGCTGGGTGTGCTTTGGGCCGATACCTCCTGCCTCTAGAGGCCCAGCACCCACCACACTTTTGTTCATCTGTCTGTCTGTTTCTGACAGATATGAGGACACATTTGTGGTCCAGGATTTTGGCAATATCTTCACTCGCTTGCCGCTCAAGCGGAGATTTCCCGAGGTATGCAAGGGTATGGGCTTTCCCCGGGGCGGTAGATGGATTAGATATTAAAGGCCCTCACCCCATGCCCATGCCCCCAGGCACTACTGCTGCGTTCTGGGAACAAGGTACGCTTGGATCCTCCCTGCACCAACACCACAGCCCCCTCCACCTACCTCAACAACCCATATGTCCGGAAGGCTCTCCACATCCCTGAGTCGCTGCCCCGCTGGGACATGTGCAAGTGAGCTTCTGTGGCTACTCGTGGTGCAGGAGGTCGCCATCTTGGCTGGGTTCACGGGTCCTGTAACTAGGGCTTCTCAGAGGGGGGCGGTGTGAACATTTGGGGGTGAACATTAGTTGCTCAGGATGTCCTGCAGCTTGATTGACAGTTTTCTCTGACATTGGATAAGTAGGCACTGTCCCGACTACAGCTCCATTGCCACCTGGAGCTGCCCAGTTCATCCTGTGGCCCCTCTAAGTAACATAACCCTAGCTCATTAGGGCTCAGTTAAGTGTTTCCACTCCATCATTACCTGCCGTTACATTCACACACAACACACTAAACACCCGTTGTATCCCAATCACTGTATCAGCCAAAAAAAAAAATATGCCCACACATCTCCAGCTCCCATTCAGATAAGCAAGTCCTAGAGAGCTGATACATCCAAAGCTGGGAATCTGGAAGGTCCGGCCTGTTGACTGTCCCCCTCAGTTCCCTGTTCTTTTTTTCCCTGCATCCTGCGTCATGCTCCTGGCAGCTTCTTGGTGAATTTACAGTACCGCCGCCTCTACCAAAGCATGAACTCCCAGTACCTGAAGCTGCTCAGCTCACAGGTATGTGTGCCCAGCACAGCACAACCCAGCTCAGGAATCTTTAACCCCGTTGTAGCTGGAGGCTCTAGAGAAACAACACATCGAGCGGGGCGTCTCTGTAGAGCTTGCTCCACCACACCCTGGTTGTGGGTTTATGTTGTTATTATTATGAGACTGTCTTGTTCCGTAGCCCAGGCTGGCTCTGAACACATAACAATGCTATCTCTCAGTGTGTGCCAACGTCTGGCTCTGGGAAGAGCTCTCAGCTGTGTTTTCTGTAAGATGAGCCTAATAAGCCGGCCATGATGAGTCAAGAGCTCTAAGCTCAGTCCTGGAGACTGAGAGACCTCAGTTCTAAGCCAGTCTGGGCTCCACAATGAGGCTGTCTAATTTGGGGCATCGTAATCTTCCTCCTTATATATTAGAGCATCTAGTTGGTCCATATTGGATATGTAGCACACAGCGTGAGAATTTCAGGTTTCTGTTCTCTGCTGGGCTTCTGAATCCCTGAAGCTTGAACCCGGGAAGGGCTGGGAGACTGGGCCTCACACACATTTCTGTTTTCCCATTGTCCTACTCCAGAAATACCAGATCCTTCTCTACAATGGCGATGTGGACATGGCCTGCAACTTCATGGGGGATGAATGGTTTGTGGATTCCCTCAACCAGAAGGTAAAGTGCTGCCTGGTGGCTGGGCGGTATGCCTGGAGAGGGAAAACCTGGAGAGGAGTCCTGAAGTCTTGAGCAGCTTTGAGCAAGGATGGTTGGAGCCACTGGCTAACGTCTTTCCTGATGGGACAGATGGAGGTGCAGCGTCGGCCCTGGCTAGTGGACTACGGGGAGAGCGGAGAACAGGTAGCCGGCTTCGTGAAGGAGTGCTCACACATCACCTTCCTCACCATCAAGGTAGGACTCTGAGCTTGTGAGGGACAGCCGGGGCCAGAGGGAGGAGTGGCGTGACCTCCTGGTCCTCACTCATTCTGGGTCACCCATAATGCACCGGGAGAGCTTGAAGGGTGAAGAGGGAAGAATTAAGGTCTCAGGATGAAGGAAGTGCCTGGAAGTGAGAGGTGATTTGTGTGGGGGATCCAAATCTCTCATGAAGCTTTGCTCCCTAGGGCGCCGGACACATGGTCCCCACGGACAAACCCCGAGCTGCTTTCACCATGTTCTCTCGGTTCCTGAACAAGGAGCCTTACTGATACCTGCCGGGTACCTGATCAGCCCCTTCCAGCCTCTCTCCATGGAGAGGAGTCCTCCTTTATGCGAAATGCCCCCGTGGGGCAAGTCCTGCTCTAAAACTGCCCAGACTTCCTACAGCCCTGTGCATCCCAGCGTGGGCCTCAGGACTTCAGACAGCCTAGGATGGAGTGAGCACTTTGTTCGGGCCATGGTAGGGTGGCCTGACCTCCCCGACCTGCATAAAAGAAATGTCCCATCCCAGGACCCCCAAGAAGAGAAGCCCAAGGAGAGGGGTGAATGGGTTGTAATTGACAGTGACTGTTTATGGAATTAAATCGGGTATAGCTTCCAACTGGGCTCTTCTCTGTGGCACTGGGACCACTAGGCTGATGGTAAGGGGTGGGCAGGCGGTGCTGAGAAGCCTCAGTTCAGTTCCTGAATGCCAGCTGCCCAGGTCGGGGGAAGGGTTCAGGCAGCTGCAGCAGAGGGTGGAGGGACAGAGGAGTCCACAACGTTGGCAGGACGGTTCTTGTCAATCACTTCTCGAAGCCCCTTGGCAAAGTGGAGGTCAGCCCCAACAGTGACAAAACCCTAGGGGAGGGGACAGGGAGCCTCACTGACTGGTTTGTTAGTTTAGAGACCGCCTCCAAACAAACACAAGACTCTTAATCTCAGGGCCTCAGCTCCTTTACAGTGTCCTCTGTAGCTTGGCTCTGTTTCTAGATTTAAAATCCTTTACTACAGGAAGGACCTGGTCTACATCCTCCTTTCCACAATGTATGTACTTACTGCGTGGTTGGTCACCACCTCACGCACGAAGTTGATACCCTCAGGGAGGGGGATCTGCACCCCGCGCCAGGTACGCTCTGGATGGGAGAGGCAAACTCAGCCTGGGTGTCCATCAGTCTGTCCGTGTGTCCATTCCCCCACAACCCCTCATTAGTCCCTGTCCCCACTCCTTCCTCCCACCCTCAGCCCCTCCCTACCATTCAGCAAAGGCATCACTCCAATTTGCAGCAGCGTCTTCAGTGGGGCCTGCAGCGGGATCAGCTGAGGGGAAAAGAACACAGACAGTGCACTCCGGTTTGTGTGAGCGGCCAGCTTGCCCGGAGGCCTGGACCCACCCACTGCCATCCCCAACTCACTGCCAGAGACTCCAGCGCAGACTGATTTGAGTAGATTTGAAATCTGTGGGGGAGAAACGCACCATGAAACCTGGGAACACCCTTTCCTTGGGCCCTACCTAAAAGATGATCCCAAGTGACAGCCTTCCTGGTCCCACCCAATCATCCTTCCAGGTAGTTGCCATTTTCCAGGGGTGCATCCTTGAGTGACTTTCTTGTCTCTGGAGCCCCCTTTCTTTAAGCTTGCTGGTTTTCAGCAGTCAGGAATGCCTGTGTGCCATGCCTTGCCTCTGAAGCTAGGTCAACAAGTATGGTTTGCTTTATTAACAAAATTCAATCTCTACTCCCTATCAGATACCAAACCTATTTAAAAAAAAAAACAAAATAGCACTGGCAAAATGACTGTGGTGGGTAATGGACCTGGCTGAGTTTGATCCCCAGGGCACACATAGTACAAGAAAGAATGAACAGGTTGGCCTTTGACTCACATGCTCTTCCTAACACGTGAGTACCATCACACATAATTGCACATGCACATAGGCATGCACATACACGAGTTAATTAGAAAAGCTCAGAGGCCAAGAGGACTTGCTGCTCCTCCAGAGGATCCGAGTTCAGTTCTCAGCACCCACATCTGTCAGTCTGCATGGCTTGTAACTCTAACTTCGGGACATCTGAATCATTCTTCTCGCCTCTCCAGGCTCCTATGAAGCATGGCATAAATACCGCACACATACACCATACATATACACCACACAAACACCATGCATACACACATCATACATACATATCGAATAGGGGACAGGAGAAAGTTCAGTGACTAAGTGTCATACTGCTCCCGGAGACCATCACCCATGACACACAACTTAATGACTACATGGAACTCCAGCTCCAGGAGAAGGCAATGCTTCTGGCCTCCGAACACCTGCACGTATACACTCATACAAACTTGAGAGCTGCCGTGGTGACACAGACCTTTAATCCCAACATCCTGCCTTTAATCTCACACTCAGGAGGCAGAGACAGGCAGATCTCTGTAGACCAGGCTATCCTGGAACTCACTATGACAATAAAAAGCCAGGAAGTGATGGCTGATGCCTTTAATCCCAGCACAAAGGAAACAGGCAGGTGGACCTCTGAGTTTGAGGCCAGCCTGGCCTACAGAGTGAGCTCCAGGACAACCAGGGCTACATGGAGAAACTGTATCTTGAAAAAAGAAAAGAACAAAAAGCAAAGGAAAAGCTGAAATGCTGGATTGGAGACAGAAAGTACATACAAAGCCTGGGTTCCATCCCCAGGGTCACATAAGTATACATTGTGTGTGTGTGCGTGCACATGCGCTCCAGAGCATTCATTCATACCTGCATAAAAGGTACACGTTATGTGTGGGAAAATTTGGACAAGTGGAGGATGGGTCACACCATCCACCATGTTTAGAGAAAGAATCTCTTATTGGCCCAAGGCTCCAGCATTTGGCTAAACTGAGTGAGCCCCAGGTATCTTCTGTCTCCTCCCCAGTGCTGGAATCACTAGCCATTGCTTCTACTCTAAGTTTTTAAAGTGGGTTTTAGGGCTTAAACTCATGGCCTCATTCTTTGGGATTTTTTTTTTTTTTTAATTTTTTTTATTTTGGAGTTAATGGTGTTTGCTTGAAACATTGTCTTACTGTATAGATTAGCCTTGGCTGGCCTTAACATTTTCCTACCTCAGCCTCCCTGGTGCTAGAATTACCAGGCCCAGCTGCAACATTGTAAACCACCTAGTGACTCAGTCCTTATTCACAGCCCTGAGAATCCTGGATGAAACTGAAACTGGTCAAGTAAATAGCCTGAAGTTCCACAGCTGTGTGGACTAGACCCTGTCTCCAGATTCTGAGAGCCGAGCCACGATCCTGCTTTGACTCATTTCCATCTCAAAACAGCTCTATACAGCTTCCAATCTACACTGTCTACTATGTAGCCACTAGTTAATGAACTGTGACTTCTGCAGCCTAACCACTGTTGAACTATAATTATACAAGTTAGCCAGTCCCACATGACCTGGGGTGATGGCATTAAATAGGCAGCCCTAGAAAAGTACAAGGTAATTTTCACCTGTATTTAGCTTGGGAGGAACTTTACTAACAAAACTATCTCTGCATCCTGGAGTTCAAATTCTCTCTCTCCCTCTCCCCCACTCTCTGGATAGCCTACACCTCACTGTGTACACTAGAGAACTTAAACTCTCAGAGATCCACCTGCCTATGTTGAGTCCTGGGCTTAAAAGTGTGAACTCCAGCACCAGGCCTTGGTTTCAGTTTTTGTAAGTACTAACAAGGACGGATCCCAGTTTATTGGAGGCTTAAAGGAATAGCTCAGCTTTAGCCCCATGGTTCAGTTGAGCAGGTGCCACCATCCTGGAGATGTTAAGGCTGGGAAGTTAAGGATCTTTATCAACTGCATACCTTCGAAGGTCCAGCTTCACTCGAAGCGCCTTGCCCCGGAGTGTCAGCTTAGCATTGAGACGACCTTCCTGAAGGAAAGCACGTGGGGACATTATAAACAGGAAAGGTCCGAAGCCCACAACCCACGTCTCACCGACCCCAGGTACCCTCCTGCTGGGGTTCATACCATGATCATCTTAGACAGCTCGATTTCAGGCATCATGGGTGGGGTCAAGGCGATGGTGACACTGGCGGTGACAGAGATGGTGGTGCCTGTCGGCTTGATGGTACAACGTGGAGGGCTGGTGGCCTCTAGCTTCAGCTTCAGTGGGGAGTTAATCACTGTCGGACTCTGGAGGCAGAGTAAGAGGGGCAGACCACGGTGACCACTGGGGGATGGGTGGGACAAAGCCTCAGCCCTTTTGGAGGCAAGGACAGATGATGTGGTGCTACCCTACCCCCTTCTAGCCTGCACCCTGCCCCCAAGAATTAGTCAAAGTAGTATCCTTCCTTCCATCTCTTGAGATGAGCTCTCATTAAGTTGCCTAAGTGGTCCTGGAACCCTGGACACCAATGCTCCTCTGGCTCAACCTTCAAGTACTGAAGTTACAGCACACATCCCACTCTGACTCAAATCCCCCGCCCCCTGCTTCAACCTCAATATTCAATTCAGACTCAAACCCCAACTGGGACTCCCTAGGTATGGCCTTTTTGCTTGGGAGTGGTAGCAAAACCTGTAAATCCAGTCTTTGGGAGTAGAGAAAGGAGGATCAGGCAGCATTCACATTTATGTGTGTGTGTGTGTGTGTGTGTGTGTGTGTGTGTGTGTGTGTGTGTATGTGTATGTGTGTGTGTGTGTGTGTGTGTTTAGCCTGGGTGAATGAGATCCAGTCTCAAAAACAAACATCCACTTAAGCATAATTCTGATCCCAGCATACATATTAGCTCATCTAAGTCTCAAACAACAAAGTATGCCAGGCACTATTATCCTCACTGTGTCTGTGTGTGTGTGTGTGTGTGTGTGTGCATCTATTCACATGCACCTATATTCCTCCTAAAGGTCAACTTTAGGTGGCTTCCTTTATCACTTTTCTATGTCCAACATTATTTCATGAAGCCTCACACTAAACCTGGGGCTCACTGAGTCAGCACAACTGGTTAGCCAGTAAGCTCGGGAGATTCTCCTGTCTCCTCACCAAAGCTGCTGCTCCCAGCTCTTTACATGGGTGCTAGGGACCCAAGCTCGGGTCCTCAAATTTTAAGGTGAGCACTTTGCCGACTGAAGCCCCGCCCCTGGAAGTCCAAGCAGACAAAAGTTGTTTGAGGTCAGGAGGTGGTTCAGCTGCAGAGCCTACAGATGCATGCGGGCAGCCTAACAACACAGCCCGTGACTTTAGCATGAGAAAGACACCTAGGGCAGTAATGTCATTGACTGCTTCAGGGGACACGTGCTCTGTGGCTTTTCTAATTACCTGTGTTACTTCATTGGAAACTCATGACAGGCTTACAAGGTTGTATATGTAGGGGAGGCTAGCATGACCTGAAGTCACTGTCATTTACAAAATTGGACTAAGAACATGTTCACTAATGGCACATAGAATTTATATATTTATTATATATATATATATACAGTATATAATATAATATATACTATATATAGTAAATATATATGTAAATTTTATTTTCATGTATATGGGTAGTTTTGAGCTTTGTTCGAATGTAGGTCTGTATATCACATGCATGCAGTGCCCTCAGGGGTATAAGAGGAACTATCTGGAACTAAAGTTGCAGACAATTGTTAGCCACCACATAGGTGCTAGAAACCAAACCATGAGTCATATTTGACAGCAGCAAGACCACTGAACCATCTTTCCAGTCCCATTAAATTTGCAGATCAAGGATCAAACACAGGGCTTTAGGCATGCTATGGAAGCATTCTCACAACCAAAGTATATCTCTAACCCCCTGTTTTAAATTTTTAATTCCCTCTCTCCTCCTATATTTAAAAAAAAAAAAGTAAGCAAACGAGCATCCTGATCATCCCAAAGGTCCCTGCACTTGGAAGACCCTGGTTGTCTCCCAACCTCACACCTGCTCTGTGAAGGCAAATGGGGCAAGAAGTGCCAACCCTGCTTCACAGAGTGAGAAATAGGATGGGCTAGGCAAGGGAGCTTGGCCACAAGCAAAAAGCCTCCCACTTACCCTCCACCCACCACCTCATACTGTGTCGGTGGGGTAGCCTCCAACTCTGGCCACACCCCCAGCCTCTAGCCAGTACTCACCAGGAGAACAATGCTCCCAAAGTAGGTGGCCCTCAGAAGCATGTCCAGATCACTTGGCACCTGAACGGGGGAATTAGAAATGACACAGGGTAATTGGACTCTCTATCATGGGCCCCTTCTTAGCCTAACCTCCAGACAATCCCTGGTATACCTTGTCCCCAGCAAGGGTCAGCTGCAGCGCACCAGCTTGGAAGTAACTCTCCATGGCAGAGTCAAAGAAGAACTCCGAGAAGGCCACGTACACCATCCTCTCGTCATCCTCCAGCTGAGGCTCCACCGCCCTGTTGAGGAGGCTCCAGTTGCCCTCCTTCAGAGGGAAGAATGCTCCCTGGGATTGGGAGCTCGGTATCAGGGTCAAGGAAGATTGGATCTGTGCCAGGCACACGGTCAGGAGCCACAGGGAACTGGACTCTGGCTGCCCTGGAGGGGCTGACAAACTCATCTCTCAAAAAGCATTGCAAAGAGGCTTGGAGGATGGGAGGAGCACAGCAGAGAGCACAGGAAGCAAGGCGCGGAGCTGAAGAGATGGCCCAGATGTTTAAGAGCGTGTACTGATCTCCCGGAGGACATACAAAGTGGCTCAACAGTCTGCCAGTTTCAGGAGATCCGACTCTACCTTCTGTCCTCCCCGGGCACTGCATACGGGCACTGCATACCCATAAATAAATACACATAAATAATTAGCCCAGAAAGAAACGAAGAATGAAAAGAAAGGCAGAGGGGACCAGGAATCGTAAGCCAGCAAAGGAGAGATCTAAATGACCTGGATACAGAGTCGCAGTAATCACAGCCGCATTTACATATCCACCATGCCTACCCACTTCCGGGTGTTCATTCCCCTCTCTATTTGTGTAGTTTCGAGACGTAGCCCTGGCTGGACCCAACTTCATGGCAATCCTCCTGCCTCAGCCTTTTGTGTGTCCCTCTAACAGAAAGTGTGTCCACACCACAGCCCTGGAAAGCACGTTCTCTCAAGCTTCCCTTGGTAATTACATATTAGGCATCTGGCCCAGGTCGGGGAAACCCTTTGCCTAAGGACTTGCAGCCTGCGGGGGGAGGGGGGGGTGTTCAGGATTGGAATTTAAGATGTTTGAGCTGCAGAATCTTTAGAACACTCTGCGGCTGACCACAGGAAGGAGCAGAGGTGGTCACATACCAACTGCTGACTTTGGGCAAGTCACATCCTTAAAATGAATACAGCGGGTGCCCTGTTTCCTGGGACCCGTTCCTACTGGAGGGGAGCCCTTCCTTCTCTTCCTCTCCCTATAATAAAATACTTTTAAAAGTCTCTGCTTTGCTCCATCATTTTATTCTTCAAATTTGTAAAATAAGAACCTGAAGCTGCCAGACCTGGTGGGCGTGCTTTTCTGCACATGAATCTCTGAGTTTGGGGGCAGCCTGGTCTACATAGGCGCTCCAGGCCATCTAGCATTACATAGTGAGGCTGTGTCTAAAAACAACCCTGAAACCTACTGGCTTAGGATGGCTCCCCTACTTCCAAGCACCTGTTGAGCCAAAAAAAAAAAAAAAAAAAAAAAAAAAAAAAAAAAAAAAAAAAAAAAAAGCTTCAATCTAATTTTGAAGACACCCCAGTAATTCCTGATGATTCCCTGGCCAGGAACTGAAGAAGGAATCCAGCTGGGAGGGATCTCACCTGGTGAGTCCAGCCATTCCAGATGTCAAAAATGTTGGAAGGCAGAGCGGATTCATAGTCAAAGACCAGAGAAGAAAAAGTCCACTAAGCTAGTCCTGGGTGGATGCTTGTCTGAGCCTGTTAAGGATGAAGACTTTTTTCTTCTGTCTCTTGAGACAGGGTCTCTCCATTCATCCCTGGCTGTCCTGAAACTTGCTTTATAAAGCACAGGCTGGCCTCAAACTCACAGGGAACCACCAGCCTCCACCCCCTGAGTGCTGGGATAAAAGGCCTGCACCACCAAGCCCAGCTTGATTAACATACCCCTCTTTCAGCCTTACCCTGGGTCTCTGCCTAGGGCTTGTAATGCTGAGCTGTGTAAACGCTGCTTGTTCCCACTGGGAGGAAAGTGTTTTCCTCCACTCACAGGCCCCTGGTCCCTTTCTCAGCTTCCCTTCCCTGTCACATCACTAGCCAAGCATGAGTCAAGAACCCTCACTACATTCCGAAGTTAGTAACTCTCAAGGTCCCTTAGATAGGGCCCACTGGAGGGGTACTCCAACTGCCACACCTGACAACTCCAAGAAGCCAGATTGATAGCTACTCAAATCCCTTCCCTCAAGGTGTTGGAGTTACTTAGCCCTTGGGGTGAGAAACAGTCCAGGTGGAACAGAAACCTCTACAGCACCAGTTTTAAGTCCTGGCTGGGGGCAGGAACACCAGAAGGTGCTCTGCTTCCTGCTTCCTGGTTATCTGTCACTCCTGCCTTGAAGCTATACCCGAGGAGGAGACTGAAAGCAAAAAGGCTCCTGGCCACTTTAGGGGTGAGCCAACCGGACTGACCAGCTAATTCCCCTCGCGCCTCACCTGGGTTTAGTTCTATAAAAAGGCCCCAGACTAGCAGCTAGATGGTATTGTGCTTTCAGGGACCCCTCCTACGAGCCAGGCACTCCTTACTCTTTCTTTTAAATTTTCTGTAATAAAATATTTTTGTTGAAACAGGATTTCTCTGTGTAGCCTTGGTCTTTCCAGTTGGTACTCCAGGCTGGCCTCAAACTCAGTGAGTGCTGGGAATAAACGTGTTCAACACTACCATCCAACCCAGCTAAAATACTTATTTCTAAACTCAAAATAAAAATAAAATTAACAATACAGCTGGCTTTTCATACCCACAAATTCAACCATAATTAAAAACAGCAGTCTCAGATTAGACAGATGGCTCAGTGGTTAAGAGCACCAGCTGTTCTTCCAGAGGATGTGGGTTGAGTCTCTAGCAACCATATGTCAGCTTACGGCTGTGTATTCTCCAAGTCCAGGGTGTCTGACACTCTCTTCACACACGTGGTACACATACATACACACACACAAAAACACGCACAAACAGAAAATAAAATAAATCTTAAAAAAGAAGAAGGGGCTAGATGGATGGCTCGGTGGTTAAGAGCACTGGCTGCTCTTCCAGAGGTCCTGAGTTCAATTCCCATCAACCACATGGTGTCTCGCAACAATCTGTAATGAAATTTGACACCCTCTTCTGGTGTGTTTGATGGCAGCTACAATGTACTTATATAGAATAAATAAATAAATAAATCTAAAAATTAAGAAAGAGGAAAAAAAAAAGCATTCTTGCCTTTAATTTCACTTGGGGCAGAGGCAAGAGGATCTCTGTGAGTTAAGGGCCAGCCTAGTCTACGGAGGTAGTTTCAGGATAGCCAGGGCTACCTTGTCTCAAACAAACAAACAAACAGCATTGTCAGGCTGGCAAGATGGCTCAGCAGGTAAGGGAGTTTGGGGCCAATCCTGACGATGTAAGTTTGAACCCCAGACCCCTAGATGGGAGGAGAGACTCAACTCTCAGGAGCTGTCCTCTCCCTTCCATGTGTATATGCACACGCACACACGAATTATATCTATCAGTGGATGTTTGAAGATTATGTGTCATACACCTGGGACACCATTTTAAATCATGAACTTGAACATCCTTAGATCGTGGTATCCATAGAGGGCTTAGTTAGCCTCACCCCCCTCAGAAACCAAAAGAAGACTATTAGCACCTAACTCACAGGGTCAGGAGCAGGCAGGAGACAGGCCAGGCATAAGCAAGTCCCTGGAGTAAGGACTTCTGAGGAGCTGCAGAGATGCAGAACACAGTTAGAATGGTGGAGCTGCTGGAGAAGGGCTCAGAGGCTGGTTAAGAGCACTGATTGTTCTTCCAGAGGTATGGGTTAATGTGTACATGCAGGTGAGGACAGGCATAAGATAAGGCAAGGCCTGTGATTGGACAGTGAAAGAGAAAGGTGGGGGCAGAGTTTCTGAGTGGAAGGAAAGATAAGAGGGGGGGAGAAAAAACCAAGATGGAGGAGGAGGAGGGACCACCCTCGTGTGGCTTTAGAGAGCCATAGGTAGCTATGAATATCTTATAAGGGATGGATAATTACAAGACAATTTGTGGGTTATCTTATCTAGGTGGGAAGTTTATATCAGTTGGCTCTGAATTTATTATGTGGACATTTTGTGGAGTAAGAATTTACTGATATAAATCTAATTATTAAATTACAAGCTTCAGAGTTTTGATTTCATCAGGTCACTGGGAATTGTGACAATAACCACAGGGGGGTAGATGCTGGAAATATGAGCAGAGTCCGCAGCAGAGATGTGCTAGGCGTTCCCTGAATGGGGCTGGAGTGCCAGGGACCTGCCATGGGCTAGCATGGAGGTGGAGAGATCGCCGCCAGGGACAGAGAGTAACAGGAGGTAACAGGCGTGGTGCCTGGAACCGTTCACCGTTGTTTAATATTTACCACTACCCAGAGGTCCTGAGTTCAATTTCCAGCACCCACATGGTCGCTCACAACCATCTGCAATGGGATCCAATGCCCTCTTCTGGTGTGTCTGAAGACAGTGACAATGTACTCACATACATAAAATTTTTAAAAAATCTTGAAAAAAATTCTTTAAAGGAAAAGAAAGCTGGGCTCAAGCTCTGATCTAGGAGGCTGAACCTGACCCTGTAGAAGCAGCAGGAGCCACAGCAGATGAGAATGACCCACAGAAATGAGAATTTCCCTCTCAGAGGCGGGAAGTCCGTCAGCAGTCAGAGGTCACACACACCATCCCAGGCAGCTTACCCTGAATTCCATATCTAGGTTGCCGTTGGAGACCACAGGATCCTTCAGAAGGGAATAGTCGATGCCGACAAGCTCATCCACAGAACTACGCACTGGAGAAAGGGGCTCGAGTCAGTCCAAGCTGGGTGACACTGAGTCCGGTGCTTAGCCTTCCTGTGTCTTTCACTCCCAAGCAGTGATGCTCCCCTCACAGCAGCCAGAGCCTGATGTGCTGTAGGTGCTCAATCAGTAGGCCACGGTTAGTCCCTACTACTAACTACTAAGACTATCGTCAGGTTTTCATCAAACCACTGAGACTGAAAAGGAAGGGCAGGCGAAATGGCTTCATGGAGTAAAGGAGCTTGCCTCCAAAGCTGTGCAACCCCAGTTCAATCCCCAGAACCCATAAGAAGCAGACAATCGACTCCACAATGTTGTCCTCTGACCTCCACGCACACACCATGATGCAGGTACGCATGCATGCACGCACACGTGCACACACAGTTATGATAACATGTTTTAAATGTTTAAGACCACTAAGGAGTCACTTCCCTGCTTTCCCTTTCAGGCTTTTTTTACCCAATGGGCCAGAGAGGTCAAGATCGCTGACCAACAGTAAACACACACAGTGGCATAGGAAGAAGGGATTCATGTTGATTGAGCATGTATGACATGCAAACTGATAAAGACAAACGGGGGCCCTGTGGTCAGCAAGCATGTATTCAAGACCTTGGTAACTCCTGGGAGAGGTGTGGTCCATCAAATGGGGACACCAGAGACACCAGAGGGGTGTTTACTTACCTAAGGTTACACAGCAAGCCAATGACACCTCTGAACCCAGGACCGTTCCATGGTTGGACTGGGAAGGGGGCTCTCTGAGTCACTGTATGGTGACAGCTTACAGCGTCCTCCTATCCCTGGCCCCAGCTCCAGTCCCCACACTCACTCACCAGGCACCGTGTCCAGGAGGGAGTTGAGCAGCACCGTCCCAGCATGATAGAGCACAGGGCAGATCTGGGGGACCAGGCCAGAGTCAGGGATTCTCAGAACCAGGCCCCCCTACTCTCCTACCCAGGTCTGCCACCGCCCACACCTGCTGGTTGAGCAGGAACCGCATCCCAGAAGTGATGAACGTGGAGAAAAAGTTATATATCTGCCTGCAAGGAGAAGAGAGCCTGGGTTAGCCCTGCACGGCCCGTGAACCAGGCCCAGGGGAAATGACAGTGCCCAAAAGAAACAGACATAACGGGGACTCCTTGGTTCCAGCCAGCTCCTCAAGCCAAGCCCCAGCCCCTCTTTAGCTTGACCCTCAAGGTCCCCTCCCCTGCCGCTTGCATCACATTCTCAAGCCTCTCAGAGGCCCCTACATCTAGTCTATGAACGCTCGATGCCTTCTCCAGTGATTCTGCTCTCTGTGGCCTGCAGACTGGGTTCAGATGCCTCCTCTTTCTCAGATCACCCTTCATCTAAATCTCGCCACCCTGAATGCTACCTTGGTTCCACTTCTCAGTCCTAACAACTCTTTGAATCCTTCTAGCTGAGCTCTGAAGGCTTTCTAAATCCTCAGGGCCTGGGACATGCTACGCTTGCTGAGCACACGAATCTGACAGTGCGCAAACGCTGGATGGCAACTCTACCAGGTTTTTATGCCAAACAACCAGCACCAAGGGTCCAAGATCCACCACGTTATTTTTTTGTTATTATAATTAAGAATGCAATACAGGCCCAACATGCATGCTGAGCCTGTGAGTTTCAGGGAGTCTGGGGGGTTGGTTTGACAGTTTCTCACTCTATAGCTCTGACTGACCTAAAATGACTTAGTCCAGGCTGGCCTCCAACTCACAGAGACCCACCCGCTTCTGCCTCCTGAGTGTTGGAGTTTTAAAGGTGTCTGCTTCTATACCTGCCTCAAGTTTTATTTTCTAAACGCAGGAACTGAGGAACGAACCCAGGACCTCATGCATACTAGACAGGCTCTCTACCACTGAGCCAACTCCAACCACGGACATATGAATCCTAACACTTAGACATTTATCATATGCCAGGGGCTACCTAAATATTCTATATCTAACAACACAGTGCTCACAAGGATCTGCTAAAACAGATTTAATTCTCTGAGCCTCTGAACGTTGGTGACTTGACCAAGTTCACATGGCCCGGATGCTGTGGAACTAGGATTTGGCTGGATTCAGCAGGACTCCCAAGCTTCCTTTTCTGCACCAGGACATTGGACCATGGGCCTCAAAAAGTGTGCTCTGGGGCTGGGACTCACCTGAAGGTTCCCCCGAAGGCCATATTCATTTTAGACACAGAGGCCTCGCAGGAGACATTGGACACTTTAATCCGACCAGTGGGATCCTGGGAGAGCTGCAGACCTGTTCGGATGGACACGCCCTCAGCCGAGGCGTTGATGTAGCCCCCATCATAGCTGTAAAAGGCAGGTTCATGTTCACCCCAGTGGGAGATTAACTGAGGTTTCGACCCCTCTCTTCACCCCATACAACATGATACCTTCATTTTTCTCAAGTGTGTACAAAATGTTTGTGATCATATATACCCCCATAGTTCTCTCCTGCTCTTCAGTGCCTGAACCCATCTCCCCGGTATGAATCTGCCCTAACTTTTAGGTTTTGTTTTTTTTTTTTTTTTGTTTTTTTAAATGATCCTATGAGTTTAATTAGTCTTGTTTGCATAAGCAAATTTTAGAAAAATGACACACACCCCCCACAGCCATTTCCTGCCTAGAGCTCCTCACCTAGGGGTGGAGATTCATAAGACCCTCCTGAAACCTTTTCTTGACCTTTGACAGGCACCCTACTAAAGCCTTCTCTTAAATGGAGAGACTGAAACCTGGGAAGGCTAAAGGAGTCTGGGCCCAGCCACAGCCCTAGCCCTGAGGGTTCAGGGTCCTCACAAGAACCAATAGAGGAGCTGCCGCCGGAAGTGAAGCCCCAAGGATGCATTGGAGATGTTCAGCAACAGGTCCTGGTCGGGCTGGAAGTGGAGCTCCGAGGATATCATCTGCAGCTGTGTGACCTTCACGCTGCAGAGGGCAGGGGTCAGGGGTCAGTGTGGGGGGCAAGGGAGATGGACTCACCCAACCACAAGGACCCATCTCTCTTCCTCTAACTGCAAGCTAGGCCATCTAGGTGGGTGGGATGGAGTTTTTCCCTTGTCCCTCAAGAGTCCAACCTGGATTGGGTAACTCAAGAGATTTGCTCTCTGGACCCAGGAGTTAAATATTGCCTTCCTCATTTATTTTTTTTAATGTATTTAATATTTAAAAGACAGGGAATAGCTAGGCATGGTGGCACACACACACACATACACACACACACACACACACACACACACACACACACACACACACGCCTTTAACCCCAGCACTCAGGAGGCAGAGGTAGCCTCCTGATTTCTCTGGGTTTGAGGCCAGCCTGGTCTATGGAACGAGTTCCAAGACAGCCAGCACTACACAGAGGAAACCCTGTCTCAAAACAAAACAAGATAAAAGACGGGGAGTGATTTTGAATTTGTGAGCCCAAGTGATCCTTCCACAGGAATTATATTAGTATAGTTATATTATATTTTACACACACACACAACCTGGTTTACACAGTGGATTCTTATTCTTATTACACGGGACTACATATTAAGATCCTGTCTCAAGAATAAAAAATGGGGGCTAGAGAGATGGCTCAGTGGTTAAGAGCACTGACTGCTCTTCCAGAGGTCCTGAGTTCAATCCCCAGCACCCACAGGCATCTCACAACTATCTGTAACTATAGTCCCAAGGGGATTCGAAACCCTCACACAGACACACGTGGAGACAAGACACCAATGCACATACATTAAAATTAAACAAAAGCTTAAAAATAAGTAAGTAAAAACTCTATGGTCTTGTTGCTCGTACCTCATGCTCTGCCCACACTGTGATTGCTAGACCTATTTTCTTTCGTCTTTTTTGTTTTGTCTTTGTTTTTCGTTTTGTTTTGTTTCTTGTTGTTTTCTTTTAAAGTCCAGTTTAGGCTTTAATTTGCGATCCTGTCCCAGCCTCCTGAATGCTCATCTTTCCACCCGGTTCTTTGACTTTGCCTCCATCACTTTAACTCGCCCCAAGTCACAGCTCTCTTATCTCTCCCATTCTAGGCCTCCCCCTTTGTCGCCACCCTAAAGCTGGACTCTACTCTCAACCACAGGTAAATTCTTCCAGTGTACCTCGGCGGTGTTCTTTGGTTCGTATTCCCCTTTCCTGGGCCCGCCCACCTCCAGTCTTTTTTACCTAGTAATCTCACCCGGTTCTTAGGGTCCCACCTTATTTAACTGACCACGCCCAGACCCGCCCAGTCGGGGGATGTCTCAGGTCGTCCCACCACCTTTGAGACCCCGCCTCCCCAAGCCCTACTTACTCCGAGATATTGTAGTAGAAATGGCCCTTTGCGCCGTGCACATCTGGGATGGTGATGCTCTCCAGCTCTTGCTCCAGAAAGCGCAGCCCCTCCTGCTTCACTGAGGTAGCATGGAGACACTCAGGTCCCGCGCCCGCGGCTAGGGCACCCCACCCGGTCCACGTCTCCCGCTGCGCGCCTTACCCAGCTCCAGAGCCGCGGAGGTGATTCGGATCTTGCAGCCCGGGAGCTCGGCGTGGGCACCTGCCAGCAGCGCTAGGAAGAGGGCCGGGAGCAGGGCCATGGCGACCAAGCCTGGGGACAGGATGGGGTCGGGTCGCAGGTGTCATCTGGGCAGCTCCAGACCACTTTTTGGACGTGCAACTAGAACGGGGTGCTGGCTTGGACCGTTACTCCTCATAAAACTATTTGGGGCACTTGGAACCAATCATCTTGTCTCCATTTGCCTGATGCAAAACCGAGGTTCCGAAGCACAATTCTTGCGCTCAGCCTCCAAAGGATTTGGGGCTCGGTTCCCCCGTGCAACTGCCGCGTGACGAGTTTGGATCTCAGGAGGATGAGCCCCCCATCCCCCACCACCACTTTCCCTTTTCCTTCGGAGGAGGGCGTGTGCCGACTTGTACGTTGGTATGGCGACAACCACAAGCACATTCCTGCTGAATGGCTTGAGGTCTCCCAGGCCGCGCGCCGGGGTGGCCCCTGCTGAGCACTGTCCCCTGGGTTCCCCTATCTCCTAAGTCTCTGCTATAAGGCATTCAGTCTGGTGCCCCATCCCAGCGCCCTCCTTCATCTGCTTTCCTCCCTACCTGGGTTTTGTGAGCCACGCGGCTCAGGAGGGTCTAAGGATGTAATGGGGACGCGCCCCAACTCACTTAGTGGCGCGGTCACGTGGGGCGACAAGCAGCGCGGTGGGAATCCGGGCGGCAGGGTCTGGCGGGTAGCGCGGGTCCAGCAGCCTTTATATGGCTGGGCCTCCGACCCCCCTCCTCGCCTCTGTTCTCCCCTCCTCCTTGGGGGCTGGGAGGGGACGGGGCGGGACGCAGGCAGTCGGGAGGGTGGAGAGGGCCGTACTGAGCCAGTGACAAGCTCGGCTGTTTTCTGGACAAGTAGGGGACTCGCTCCTAAAAGAGGGAGAAAAGTGAAGAAAGCAGCTTGCGAAGTCACTGCTGTCAAATTCCAATCACAACAAACTCCTTCATTTGGCTGCGAAGCCTCAGTTTCCTCCTCCAGCACAGAGTGCTTTCCTATGGGAACTTCCACTTGGCTTCCGTGAAGGCCCGGGAAAGCCAATGCCCAAGCCTAATTTCCCTTTCTTTTCTCTCACAACCGTCTCTCGCTGGCTTAGTGATGAGACTCCAATCAACCTAAGGATTTTAGGGCCCCAGGGATCTCCCCCTAACAGAGAAGCAATCATCCCAGAGGGAGGTTTGGCCTTCCTGGGGGACTCTGAATTCTTTAGTGAAGCCCCGGGGCTGACCGCTCTGCACAGTGCCCTCTCACCTCGTGCACTGCCGGCACAGTTACACGCCAGCATCAAAGTGGAAAACAGACGCCGGTTATCTTTCTGTAGCCATGCGGGAGAAATAGAAAGGAGGAACTGCTAAAGATGTTTGCTGAGCATGTACTTAACACTCAGCGCTCAGCCAGCTCAGCTGACCCAATAGTCTTGTTTTGTTCGGGACCTTCCTGGATTCGGAGCTGTGCATAGGAATCCACTCAGTCTGAGGAGAACCAGAGTGCCTAATCACTCTAGATCTGATTTTACCTTCTTATAGCCTGTGACGCTGGCTCTCTTAGGAATTCTCTCTGGCAGGAAACTGGAGGGTGAGACAAGTCTGTGACTGTTACTGGAGAATTCAAGGATTGTTTCTAAATAGTTTGAGGTAGGGTTGGTAGCCCAGGAAGATGTCTAGACTTTTCTCTCTGAGGGACCAATGCTTACATCCTAGGATGTCAGCCTTAGGACTCTTATTGAATAGCTCAGGTGATTTTCTTCTTCTAACACTTACCTAAAATGGTATATATTAAAGATTTGGGGAAGGGAGTATTTTTTTTTTGGGGGGGGGGAAGCATTGAGACAGGTTTTCATGTAGCCCAGGCTAGCCCTGAATTCTCTACGCAACCAAGGATGGACTTGAACGTTGGCTTCTCCTGCCTCCATCATCAGTGCTGGCTTACAGATGTACAGCATCAGCCCTGGTTTGTGTGGTGCTGAGGATACTGCACACAGGGCCCTGTGCTATATAGGTCCTGTGCTATAGGTGCTCTAGCAAGTGAGCTGCATCCCCCAGGATTGGTGAGAGGTTATTGTAAACATAAAGGAATCTAGTCAAGTGATGTGTACATTCTCTGCCACAGCCCTAGCAAGGCATTATGATGAAAGGCACACACCACAGGTGAGCTAAGGCCATGCAGAGGACTCCAGGCTCCTGTGGCTTAGAGTTCAGGTAAGTAGCCTTCCCAGAAACAAACAACAACAACAAAACCCCCAAAGGCCTGGTGTGGCTAGCAAAAACCTTTAATCTCAACACTTAGGAGGCAGAGGCTGGTGGATCTCAGTGAAATCCGAAGGCAGTCTGGTCTACAGAGGGAGTTTCGGGGGGTGGAGGGTGTGAGCAGCAAACCTGGGGTCTGGCTTGCAGCTCAGTGCTGGCTCGCCCTTCGTCTTGCCTTTGCACAATGGCCTTTCTAGTCCTTTGAGCACCCACCTTTTCCCTCCTCAGGTCTTTGCATCTGCTGTTCCCTCTACCTAGAATGCTCTTCCACCTATCAACAGTTGGCTCCTGTCATTCTGTTCTCTGATAAAATGGGGACATTTTTTCAACAACCTTCCTTCCCTGCTGACTTAGCAGCACAGTTATCTAAATAGGTAACCTTGGCTGGCCTGAAACTCCCAATTTTATATATTTTAATATATATATCTTATATACAATATTATATATAATAAATATAATTCTTTTTTACATCCTGACCACAGTTCTCCCTCCCTGCTCCCCCCACCCCCTCCCCTCCACCTCCCCTCTGTCCACTCCCCATCCACTTCTCCATTTCCCTTCAGAAAGGGACAGGCCTCCCAAAGAGAGCAGTCAACCATGACATATCAAGTTGCAGTAAGACTGGGCACCTCCCTCTTGTACTGAGGCAAACCGGTAGGAGGAAAGTGTCGGACACTGTCAGGAGTCCCACAAGAACACTGGACTGCATAACCATAAAATATACACAGAGGACCCAGGTCAGAGCCATTCAGGTTCCCTGATGTCAGCTCATCCTCTGTGAGCCCCTCTGAGCACAGGTTGATTGATTAGGGTTTTCTTGTGGTGTCCTTGACTTCTCTGGCTCCTACAGTCCTTTCTCCCCTTCGGTAGGACTCCCCACGCTCCACCTAATGTTTGGCTGTGGTCTCTGGATCAGTTTCCACTGGTTGCTGGATGAAGCATCTCTGATGATGACTGGGAAAGATGCCAGTCTATGAGTTGAGCAGAACATCCTTAGGAATCATCCTCTACCCTATGTCTCTAGGCTCTCTGGTCCCTGGTCCTCCAGGCATTGTTACTTCTGAGCTCCCGCTCAAGCTGGACCAGTCATTAGTTGGCTACTCCTACAATTTCTGCTCTACCTTTACCCCAGCACATTTTGTAGGCAGGACAAATTGTAGGTCAAAGGTTTTATGGCTGAGTTGGTGTCCCAGTCCCTCCACTGAAAGTCTTGCCTATCCAGTTCAGGCTCCATATCTCCCACAGCTAAGGAGTCTTAGCTAGGGTCTACCCTCATAAATTCCTGGGAGTTTACATTGCGTTAGGTTTCTAGCTTGTCCCAGAGTTGCCCTCCACGTTCCAATTCTCCCTACATGTTCCCCTGACCTGATCCCGCCTGTTCCTGTACCCACCCCCTACCAGACACTCCCACCCAGATACACCCACCCCCAGAATCCTTATCACTGGGAGATTTATGTGTCTCCCCTCTCACACCCCTCCTTGTTACTTAGCTTGTCTGGGTCTGTGGATTGTAACATGGTTGTTCTTTATAGTCAACATCCACCTATCAGTGACTACATACCATGCTTACCTTTCTGGGTCTGGATTACCTCACTCAGGATGATTCTTTTTTTCTACTTCCATCCATTTGCCTGCACATTTCATGATGTCATTTTTGAAAAGAGCTGAGTAGTACTCCCTTGTGTAAATGTATGTAAATGTACCACATTTTCTTTACCCATTCTTATGTTGATGAACATCTAGGCCTGGAAGTCACTTTTTAACCCAGGCGTAGGTATGACCTACCAGGGACAGGAGAAGGTGCCTTCCCCTCAGCCAGACTCCTGGGGCTTGCAGGCTCAGCCTCTCTTGTCATTTCTGTGAATTTCCCCTTTCCCTGCAGTGTGTTGTGGTTTCACCCCTCAGTGACGCTGGCAGAGTGCAGCCCAGGGAGGACTTTGGCAATCCCCCTGACTGTCAGAATTTGCCTTGGGTGAAGGAGGGGTGAGCCCCTGCCAGAACCCTTTCACATTTGTTTATGACTGAGTAAACTCTGGGGACTCAAAGGAAATCCTCTGTGCATTCAGACCAGCCATGGTCATTAATACCAGGCTAGCCCGTTAGTCAAGTGCTCTGTACACAGACCTGGTTCAAGTCTTTTGCTATAGCATGTCTCCAATTTTTCTGGGAGAGGGTCAGAGGAAACATATTTTAGGCTTTGCTGGGCGCTGCAGCGTGAACAGCTTCTAAGTGGATAGGCTGCCGCCTGGATGGGGACACCTTGCTCTAGAGGAAATAGCAAATCTGATCCTGAGCCTGTTCCCACATCTGCAAAATGAGAGTAATTAAGCAGCAGTGAGGGCCAATGAGATAAAGTATACAAAGTGACAAAAAAGAAAAGTATACAATGTATATAAAGTACACAAAGTACTAAAAAAGTATACAATGTATATAAAGTACAAAGTTCTAAAAAGTATACAATGTATATGAAGCACACAGAGTACTAAAAAGTATACAATGTATATGAAGCATACGGAGTACACACTGCTAGAGGACTCAGTAGCATTGATAATTTCTATTTAGTTGTTTGACAGGCTGCACTGAGAATGTTAATTCACAAGACACAACTTTCACAGGGCCTCCTATAATAGAGACATCATTGCTTACAGGATAAACATCATAACCAGGTTAGGAACTGGCTCAATGCGGTGGGATCCAGAGGCTGTTGGTCTTTTAGTTCTTTTGATGTTGGTGGATGGAACTCAGGCCCTTGCAAGGCAAACCCCGGACTCCTGAGTTATATCTCCAGCCTTCTTTAAAAAGATTTAGACTTTTACTGGGGAGGGTTGGTGCATGTTACAGTAAGCAGGAGCTGGAGGACAGCTTGTTTGAGCCCCTTTTCTCCTTCCAATGAGTGGTCCCAGGGATTAAATTCAGGATTTCAGGTCTGGCCTCAGTATCTTTACCCAGGAAGACATGTCACTGGCCTCCCCAGCCCCTCTTCCTACTTCTCTTTTTTTCTTTTTTTCTTTTTGAATACAGAGTCTTACTAAGTTTTCCATGTTGACCTTGCACCTGCGCTGCAATGTAGCCAGGCTTTGAGTTTGTGATCCTCCTGCCTCGGCCTCTGGAGTAACTAGGATGACTGGAAAGGGCCATTGTGGCCATCTTAATGTCTCTCTGTTAAGCAGATTGAGCGACTGAAGTACAACTGGAGGAAAAATCTGGTCCAAGCAAATAAACAGAAGCTCCACTGGCTAGGGGATGCCAAGCTGGATTGTAGCCCAAGATGTCAGCATATATAGTCTCCGCCTGACACTGCCTTCCTTTCATCTTCAGCTGTGTTTTCTTTGGATCCCAGCCCAGCTTGGGGAAGCTGAATCAGCCGGCTCCCCTCCTGCCCATCCCCACTCCAGTGCCCACCCAAGTTGCTCCTCGGGAATTGACACCACCTCCCCCATCCAGGGAGCTGCAGCTCATATGCCTGTGTGGATCATCATAGGCTGGCCTGGGAGCACATGACAGGAGACCTGGGGTGGGGGACATGAGAAAAGGCAGCTGTCTGACCATAACGACCATGATTACATCTGTTTCCAGAATGCAGTGGACAAAACAGTCCTCGCAGAGACTGGACATTCACCAAATATGCAGGCTGGGGCTTTCTGAGTTCATCCGGGAAGAACTGTTGGTTGCCGCTCGGAGATTTGTTTGAAGATGGAGTATTCTGTGTTCCTCTTTTCTTTCCCATTTCCTCCTTGAAAACCAGTTCCGTTTTCTGCGGAAGAGCCATCTGCCTGGTCCCAGGTGGCCTTTCCAGGTTCGAAACTAGCTGGTTTCAAAGTTTCCTTCAGGGGCTGGAGAGATGGCACAATGGTTAGTTAAGAGTGCTGTTCCTCTTTCAGAGGACCCGGGTTCAATTCCCAGCACCTACAGGGCATCTCACTGCTGTCTGTAACTGCAGTTCCAGATCTGACACCCTCACACCAATGCACATCAAATAAAATGAATGAATAAATAAATAAAGTTTCATTCAAGGTGTTATCTCCTCAGGTTCTACCTAGGGTCATTGTACCCACTGACCTGGGCCTCTTTGTCTCGACCCTGATGTGGTGTGGACCTTGAGCTACATTTGACTTCCTTAGTTCATTAATTGCTGTTGCTGTTTTCTTGTGGTGGCACTGGGCCCAGACTGTACTAGGTGAGTGCTCTCCTCTGCTTTTATCCCCAGCTCTTCCTTTTCTCCTTATTTATTTATTTATTTATTTACTTACTTAATGTGTGTGTAAGTTTTGCCTGCATGTATGTATATATGTGCACCAATTGTGTGTCCAGAGAGGTCAGAAGGTAATAAGTCCCCTGAAACCAGGGTTACAGTTGTGAGCTGTTGCTGGGAATTGAACCCAGATCCTCTTGGAGAACAGCCAGTGCTCTTAACTGCTGAGCCGTTAAGTCATTTATTTTTTGAGACAAGACCTCTCTATGTAGCCATGGCTAATCTGAAACTTGCTACAAAGACCAGGCTGATTTCAAACTCACAGCAATCTATCTGATAGCCTGTCTCGGCCTCCCAGGTGCTGAGATTAAAGGAGGGATAGGCCACCGTGCTGCTGGGCCCTTCCTTCTTTTTGTTTTTGTTTTTGTGTGTTTGTGTGTGGGGAAGAGGTGAGAAAGATAGATGGGTAGTGCTTAATGTCTCTGTTAAACAGATTAAAGGACTGAGGTCTGGCTGGAGGAAATGTCTGGTCCAAGCAATTAACAGGAGCTCCACAGGATTCTGGGTGTATACACACACACACACACACACACACACACACACACACACACACACGAGAGAGAGAGAGAGAGAGAGAGAGAGAGAGAGAGAGAGAGAGAGAGAGAATGAGAGACAAAGGTTATCAGACAGGCAGACAGACAGACAGCGAGCAAGTGTGTGTGAGTACGCCTATGGAAGCCAGGGATCAACTGTAGGTTTCCTGTATCAGGTGCCGTCGACCCTTTCTCTCAGACAAGGTCTCTCACTTGGCCAGGGTCTCACTAAGCGCCGCCTAGATTGTGAGCAAGCCTCCAAATTTCTGCAGTGTCCGCTTCCCAGCATTAGCATTTTTATTTTTTTACTACTCCCACCCAGCATTTCCAAAGGTATCCGGGTCCAACCCGAGGGTCTCATGGCTTTTCAGCAAGCTCCTTAGGAGCTGAGCTGTTTTGTGGCCCTCATTCCTCTCCCGTTTCTCTCCCTCTTGCCTTGGCTTGACACCAACTCCCAGGGGCCCCTGCTCCCGCCCTCCCTGGTCCCAGGTCTCCTGACTCTCTGGGCTTCATTACACTTAACAGTCTCAAACTGGTAGAAGAAGCAGGTGGGGCATTTGTAGCAGAGCAGTCTAGGGAATGAGATACCTGAACTTCCAGAGGAAGAGGCGACAGATGTTCTAATTTTCACATCTCTGGAACCAGAAGACAGGGCATCTTCATCTAACAAAGACAACCGACTCACAGCTTCCAGCCCTCCTCTCTTCTCCACTGATTTAGATAGAGGTTGTTACCACCCATGCCTGACTAGTACCCTACTCTGCTCCTCTCTCTCTCTCTCTCTGTCTGTGTGTGTGTGTGTGTGTGTGTGTGTGCGCGCGCGCACACGAGCGCGCTCGAGTGTTTGCCCCCCTCTCACTTTTTGTTTGTTTGTTTGTTTGTTTTATTTTGATTTTCAAAACAGGATTTCTGTGTAGCCTTGGCCATCCTGGAGCCCACTCTGTAAACCAGTCTGGCCTCGAACTCAGAGAACCACCTGCCTCTGCCTTCCCAATGCTGGGATTAAAGGTGTGCGCCACCACTGGCCAGCTAAGCCTGGGCTTTTTCCATTGTTTTCATTAAAAATGAAAACAGACTCAGGTAGTGGTGGTGCACGACTTTAATGCCAGCACACGAGAGGGAGGACAGAACTTTGTGTTCCACGAAAGCCTGGTCTACACAAAAATGGACTGTCTTGAAACAAATGAACAAATACATGAAGGAACAAAAATAAAAACAGAAGTAAGTAAACAGGAAGGAGAAAAAGAGAAAAATAAGGGTGCTCAGCATAGTGTGAATGCCTGCAATCCTAGTATATAGAGAGGTAGAGAAAGACAGATCTCTGAGTTCAAGGCCAGCCTGGTCTACAGAGCGAGTTCCAGGACAACCAGAGTGATACAAATAAACCTTGTGTCAAAAAAAAAAGAAGAAAGAAAAGAAAAATGTTCAAAGCCAGGCTGGCTCAAAAAAAAGATGGGAGGGAGTGGTGAAAACACACACACATACACACTCACAGACACACACACACACACACACACACATACACCGATACATACACAGAGACACACACAGTCATACACAGACAGTTACACACACAGATACACACATGCGCACATACGCATATGTACATTCGTGACTCTAAAGGATTTAGCTCCTCCTCGGATTCCATTGATCTGCCATTATTTGGACCACAGAAGGAGCTTGGTCAGCCTCAGGCTTTTTCATCCCTTTTCCCTCCCTGCCTTACAGAACATCTCCCTGAGAGAGTCCCCTCCCAACATCTACCATCTATGGTCATTTTGTTTGTTTAATTCTTTTTCCCCTCATCTCATTTGACCCAGGCTGACCTTGAACTCACTGTGTAGCTAGAGATGACTCTGAACTTCCTCCTGCCCGAACCTTCCCCTCCCAACTACTAGGGTCACGGGCGTGTGCCACCACACCCAGTTGTTTTCTTGGCCCTTTACATCCTGTGTCTTCCAACCTACTCCAAGCTCCACCTCTGGGCTGAGCTTCTCCTCTTGTTTACACTAACTCCATAAACATTTGTTGAATTCAAGGATGGGTGGGAGTCACCATGACCCCTCAAAGGGAGGAGATTCTACGTGTGGTGTGGCCACAGTGGCCTTGTGGGCCCTGGCCTAATTCCTGGCTAGTCTCTAAGCTCTTTTCTGCTTCTTGTAGGCACAGTTCTCCAGGGTTATGTGGGGCTGGTCAGCAGCCAGGAATGTCATACTTCCCTAATCTCTTCTGAGGCCCTGCAGATCCCTATGGTCATGGGAGGTGCCCCTAGGGATCTCGGTTGGCTGTGCGGACATCTGCATTTCTTGATGCAACCCACTCCCATCCCTTTCCACATCTAGGCTGCCCTGGGGCAGCAGCATGTGTGCCTTTGTGTGGGAGCTACCTTGTCTCCACAAAACTTACATGTGTCCCGGCGTGGGAGAAGCTACTGGCCGTGTCGAACTCTCTTACTGTCTCTGGAGGCAGAACTTCAGGCCTGAAGTTAGACCAACTTTGATCCCAAACTGTTTTTGTTTGTTTGTTTTAAGATTTATTTTATTTATATAAGTATGCTGCAGCTGTCTTCAGACACACCAGAAGGAGGCATTGATCCTATTACAAATGGTTGTGAGCTACCATGTTGTTGCTGGGATTTGAACTCAGGACCTCTGGAAGAATCAGTGCTCTTAACCACTGAGCCATCTCTCCAGCTCCGGTCCCAAACAATTTATAACAGAGCAGCTTTTCTTTCTTTATAAAGATTTCTTATTTATTCATGCTTATTTATGTGTGTAACTATGTGTATAGTCTTGTATGTGTGCAATGCCTGTGGAGGCCAGAAGAGGGCACCAGACACCCTTTAGCATGGAGTTGCAGGCAGTAGAGCTTCAAAACATATGTGTTGGAACCAAACGTCAGTCCCCTGAAAGAACAGTGCCTAACCACTGAGCCATCTTTCTAGATCCAACATCAATTTCTCTTCCCTGCCACACACTCTCTCTCTTCCTTCAATCCATTCATTTTTCAAAAGAAACAGCCAATTAATAGTTCTTTAGTGTCATTAATGTGTGCTCCTTGTATGGGACATGGGTATGCTGTGTCACACATGAGAAGGTGGTCAGAGGATGACTTTGGAGTCTCTTCTTCCGCTTTTGTGTGGGTTCCAGTGATTGAACTCAATTCATCAGGCTTGTGTGAGACACTTTGACCTGCCATCTCCATGGCTTCTAAAATAGTTTTTTGTTTGTTTGTTTGTTTGTTTTTTAAGTTCAGTGTGGATGGCTCATACTTGTAATCTCAGCATTTGGGAAGCTGAGGCTGTAGGATTGCCATGAGTTCCACACAGCCTACACAATGAGACCTCGTCTCAAAAGGAATAGGGGTCCAGCAGTGGAGGCTCACGCCTTCAATCCCAGCACTTGGAAGGCAGAGGCACGCAGGTCTCTGAGTTAGAGGCCAGCCTGGTCTACAGAGTGAGTTCCAGGACACCAGGACAGCCATGGCTACACAGAGAAATCCCATCTTGAGAAAATAAGAGGAGGAAAAAGAGAAAGAAGAGGAAGAGAAAAGCCAAGGGGCTGGAGATGTAGTTCAGTTGTTATGAGTGCTTGGCAAAGCCATAGATTTGCTCCTCGGTGGTATAGCACACACATCTGTAATCCCAGGAGCCTGGAGAGAGAAGCTGAAAGACCAGAACTGTGAAGTCACCCTTGGCTACATAGGGATTTTGAGACCAGGCTGAGTTTCCTGACATCCTGTCTCAAACAACAAACAAAACAAAAAAGGCCAAAGCTAAATGTCCCGCAACCGTCTCGCCAGCAAGAACGACTCGGCACACGAAATAGGATTCTTCTGCGGTAAAGCTTTAATGCTCTCGAGAGGCAGAGCATAAGCTTGCAACACGTGAAAACGAAGACCCCGAACTATCTAGCCCGTCCCCTTATATAGGAATCAGTCCTTGCCTTGGACGTGGACACCCCTGATTGGTTGAAACTCATCAGGCCCTATGACGCCACGGGAGAGGCAGAGCTCAAGGAGTGGAAAGTTACCCAGCGCGTGTGCACATGACTTGTTTACTGCTAACTCCAGCCGGATGTCAGCGCCATCTTGTAATGGAGAATGTGCAGGCAGCGCCCCACAGCTAAACATAAACAAGAAAAGAAGGAAGGGGTAAAACCCTTCCCAAGACCAAGATCCTGTCTTTACTGGATTACAACAGAGATGGGTATTTATTTGAGATGTTCTTTTATAAAACAAACAAACAAAACCAAAAAACCCCACCCCACCCTCTATTTATTTTATGTATGTAAGTATGCTGTCACTCTCTTCAGACACACCAGAAGAGAGCATCAGATCCCATTACAGATGGTTGTGAGCCACCATGTGGTTGCTGGGATTTGAACTCAGGACCTCTGGAAGAACAGTCAGTGCTCTTAACAGCTGAGCTATCTCTCCATCCTCTCAGTTAGGGTTTCTATTGCTAAGAAGAAACATCATGACCAAAAAGCAAGTTGGGGAGGAAAGGGTTATGTATACTTTCATATTACTGTTCATCATCAAAGGAAGTCAGGACAGGAACTGAAAGAGGAGGCAGGAGCTGAGGCAGAGGCTATAGAGGGGCACCACCTTACTGGCTTGCTCAACCTGTTTTCTTATCACCCACAGTGTTGCTGGATCCTCCCACATTAATCACTAAATTTAAAAAATGCCTTACAGAACCCCCCTCCTTTTGTGTGTGTGTGTGTGTGTGTGTGTGTAGACCAGGCTGCCTCAAACTCACACATCCAATTGCCCAATTGCCTCTGCCTCCCAAGTGCTAGGATTTAAGGTGTGAGCCACCACCACCCCACATATGTATAGGATTTTATGGAGACATTTTCTCAGTTGGGGCTCCCCTTTTCTGACGATTCTAGCTTCTGTCAAGTTTACATAAAACTAGCCAGTACAGTAGTATACTCCTGGCATTTGGGAGGCTGAGGCAGGAGGATAAGAAAATTAAAGTCAGATGCCTGTGGTGGTGCTCAGCCTTTTATAAGGGCACTCAGGAAGCAGAGACAGGCAGAATTCTGTATGAGGCCAGCTTAGTGTCCACAGTAAGTTTCAGGTCAGCCAGAACAATATTGTGAGATTCTGTCTCAAGAAACAACAACAACAAGGATAACACACGCACACACATACATGGATAGGAACATGGACACATAGACACACAGACAAAAGAGACCCTTTACAGATGTTGTGAGCACAGCAGTAAGGTCCTTGCCCACAAGCCTCTAGAGAAACCAGGAATGTTAAGTATGCAGGATTGTCTTTGTAATGGGAAAGTTGTAAGACCTGTTTTCACACCCAGACATCTGTGGATCAGAAGTGATGACTGCATTATCATTATCATGCTGGCCAGGCCGTACCAAGCTCCTGCAACCGGGAGTGGAGGTGGCTAGTAATCTAAAGGACCCTTACAGCCAGGGGTTCCCCAAGTTTTCACAACTTGAACCAGAAATACCTAATAGTCCCAATGAACGTTACATTATTGGTATAGCCAGAAGCTTCCACAAGCTCCCCTCATCAGGACTACCAGAGTTGGCTAACAGCCCCATGACCTGTATGCTACCTGTATGACCAAGACCGGACTGGACCCTTCCTTGGGCCCTTAAGCTAACTAATATAGTTAGCCTATTTCTAGAACTCATAATCCTGGAAGAAATAACTTGTGCCCTGAGTTTATTTCCAATGTAATTATGATCCCATGTGCACCGGGGTTTGTATTACATCAGGAACCTTTGTTTCCCCCTCCAAATTATACTGTATTTAAACTTGTTGGAAGTAAACTGCCCAGCATCCAACTCTCTAGGTGTGATCCAAGTTGATGAAGTCAGTCTCCCAAGTTTTCCTCCTTTCTTTGCTGTTTGCTTTTCTGTTTTACACTTGTAGAGTCTCCCCTCAATATAAGACCAGACAATGCCATTCCATGGCTTGTGCCCTAAGGATTCCAAACCAGCACACCACAGAGAGATGAGATGTCAATTTTTAGTGTGGCTCTAGTCACAAGAACTAAGCTATGGGACTGACTGTGCTCAAACTAGAGTCTCTGGGGAAAGGAGCCTCCATTGAGGAATTGTTGCCACAGACTGACCTGGGAGAATGTCTGCCAGGCATTTTATAGATTGCTAATTGAGGCAGGAGGATGGCCACTGTGGGTGGTGCCACCCCTGGGTAGGTGGTCCTGGGTTGTATAAGAAAACAAGCTGGGGTTGGAGAGATGACACAGTCATTGAGGGTATTTGCTGCTCTTGAAGAGGACCTGGGCTCAGTTCTCAGCACCCACATAGTGACTAATGGCCATCCGTAACTGCAATGTCCCCTTCTGACTTCTCAGGCACCAGGCACAGATATGGCGCACATAAATAGCTGTAGGCAAAGCACTCATACATATAAAATAAAATAACCTTTAAAGAGAGAGAGAGAGGGGGGGGGGAACAAGCTAGACACAGGTGAAGATGAGGAAAAGGACCCCAAAGATTAGAACACATTGCCAAGTTAGTATGAGGTGAGGCCAAGCAGAGAAATTCAGGAGAGGAAGGCCACGAGAGAAGCCAGACTGAATCAGTCAGCTTGGAAAGGAATCAGCTAGCCAGAGCTCAGAAAGAACAAAAGAGTGAGCTTATTCTACAGTAAGTCTCAGAGGCTGAAAACATCTGAGGACCAGATAAGATTGTACAGAGGCCAAAAGCTTCCAGGATTAGGCCTAGGTTAGCAGGCTGAGGCAGTGAGCCTCTGAGGCCACAATTACATCAGGCAAAAAACGGTACTTTTCGCAGTTCATGATAGAGTGTTTTGAAGCCATAAAGAAGTTACGTTGTTTGCAGGAAAATGGAGAAACTAGAGATATTGAGCAGAGACAAATATTGTATGTTTTCTCTTATATGGAGGGTAAACATCTTACCAGCTCTTGAGAAACAGAGGTAGTAAGATAAAGACCAGGCTGATCTACACTTTATACAGCTACATAAAATCATGTTTGTATTTGTGACATGAAAGTAAGGCCTCCAAGATGGACAATAAATGTAATGGGGGCTGGGGTGGGAGAAAGAAAGTGCAATTGAAACTGCCTCCAAAAACAAAGGGCGTTTAAGAGAGGGATTCCAGGTTAGACCAGGGAGCATGGGTGAGGTGTTGAATGTACAATATATATATTTCTGGAGGCCTGGTAAGATGGGTCAATTGGTAAAGTTCTTCCCATAAAAGTATATGTCAATCCCGAGAACACATCTGTAATCCCAGCCTTCCAGCCTTGGGAGCCAGAGACAGGTGGACCCCTGAGACTCATTGTCTACCAGCCCAACCTAAATGCTAAGCTGCAGGCCAGTGTGTGTGTGGGGGGGGCAGCAGTTGAGGAATGAGCAATGCTGACTCAGGAGGTTGTCCTCTGGCCTCTGCACACATGTGTGCCCACACGTGAACACAAACACACACAAAATTGAATTGTTATGGTTGTATAATGCTGACTTACTGAAAGCACTTGATGTGTGTATGTTTGGGACAAATAACTATACAGAGGCTTTGGGGTGACTTTGTGTGAAGATGTACACCCCTGTATTTTCAATTGTTGGTTGCTGTGCAAGCAGCTTAAGAGTCAGATGCAGGTGACAAACACCTTTAAATCCCAGCACTAGGGAGGCAGAGGCAGGTGGATTGTTGTGAATTTGAGGCTAGCCTGGTCTATAGAGTGAGTTCCAGGACAGCCAAGACTACACAGAGATAGCCTGTTTCTACAAACCCTCTGTTTTTTTTTTTTAAATATCTATTTATTTATTATATGTAAGTACACTGTAGCTATCTTCAGATACACCAGAAAAGGGCATCAGATCTCATTACAAATGATTGTGAGCCACCATGTGGTTGCTGGGATTTGAACTTAGGACCTCTGGAAGAGCAGTCAGCGCTCTTAACCGCTGAGCCATCTCTCCAGCCCACCCTCTGTTTTTTTTTAAGTGTCCTAGGATCCCTTTATCTGTGACTATCTGGCCAGGCAGCCTGTCCTCCCTCTTCTGCAGGTCATAGTTTTTTGTGATCTTAGTTTTGGGAGCTCCTGGCTGTCTCTGGGTGTCCTCTTTTGGAGAAGTCTGGAATTTAAATCTGTAGACTCAGCCCTTCTGGGTGTAAACATGTTGGCTACTGACTGCAGTAGAGAAATGGGCATTGTAAGGGATATTGTGGAGACTGGAGGATTGCCACCAATGTTTTCCATGAAGCTGGAACAGTAGTGCAAATCAAGGCCCTGGTAAGGCCTGCACCATTCCTATGCCTATTTTGAACAAGACTGGCCTGTTCTCCAAGCTCACCAGCCCCTGCCAAACCTCCCAGCCCTGTGATAGGCTATCCCCCTTTCCCTGGTTACCTGGAAAACTTCTCCATTGTCATCTCCTTCTAAGGCTCCTTGGCACACTCACTGACCTGGCATTCCCTTGCAACCTTATCTTCCAGCACAGAGGGATTGTTTATATACCTGCTTCCCCCACAACTCTGTGGGGGCTCCCTGAACACAAAGCCTGCCTTATTTAATACTTGTTTCCAAGGCCCTAGTACAAGCATCAATACATATCCTGCCTAGCCAAATGAAGAAATGGAAGGGACCCTCCCACCACATCACACAGGGGCCAGGAAGACCCAAGGAGACACGCCTTTCCCTGGTCTATTCTTGGCTAAAAGGATCTCTTCTGTGATCCCAGAATGGCCAGGGAGCCACTCCCTTCAGTCACCTCACTCCAGGACTGCAGCAGGCCCTCCACTTGCTTTGGAAACTGCCTTAGTGTAATTGGAACCACAGAACAGGGTTCCAGGGCAGCTGGAGCCATTCCAGGATCCTGCGTGAGCCTCCCACCATGATCAGGGTGAGATCTTGTTCCCTCTCAGGGGCTCTTGCTGTAGTCACAGAGAACAAGATTGAAATGCATGGGAACCTGAGCAAATATAGCTTTTTTTTTTTTTTAATACAAGTTGTTTGTCTTCCTGCACGATGTATGTGTGGGTTCATGTACAGAGGTCAGAAGACAATTTTGTCAAGCCAGTTCTCTCCTTCCATCTTTTCCATGGGTCCTGGGATTTGGACTCAGGTCCTCAGGCTTGTGCAACAGCAGGTTTATCCACTGAGCCATTTTACCTGCTGTGTGTGTCTGTGTGTATGTTTGAAGCCAATCTGATTTACAAAGTTAAGCCAGAGGCTATGGAGACAGACTGTCTCACAAAACCAAAACAGAAAACCCTCTATGACAGGAGCTGACTCAGCAGTTAAAATCACTTGCTGCTCTTCCAGAGGGCCCGGGTTCAAGTCCTGCTATGTACAAAGCAGTTCAGAGCCACCTGTAACCCTAATTCCAGGGGATTCGATCCCCTCTTTTGGTCACCTTTTATCTTTACAGTATCTCAATGTGTAGCCTTGGCCAGCCCGCAGCTCAGATCTGCTTGATTTTTCCTCTGAAGAGTGTTTGGATCACATGTGAGCCACTGCACCTAGCTTTTCGTAGCATTTTAACATTTTTTTTGTGTGTGTGAGAATCTTTGCTTGCATGTATGTGCACCACCAATACCTAATGCTGGGATTGAAGACATATGCCGCAACAGGTTCTTAAAGCTTGTTTTAGTTGATCCATCTCACTGATATTTTCTTTCTTGAGACAGTCTCATTCTGGCCAGGATGCTCTTGAAATTGCTATAGAGCACAGACTGGCCTTGATCCTCCTTCCTGTGTGCTGGGTTCACGGGCATGATCTTTGCCAGGCTTCTAAAACTATCAAAAACTAAAATTGACTTTTTAAAAAGATTTAGTTTTTGTGTGTAGACTGCAGAAGCCAGAAGAGGGCATCAGATCCCCTGAACTGGAGGTACAGATGTTTGTGAGCTGCCAGATGTGGGTGCTGGGGACCAAACTCAGATCAAGGGGAAAAAAAAGCCATTATTCCCAAATTGAGTATTCTGAAGCCAGTTTTGGTGTTTGAGGGTGTTTCTTCCAGGAATATGGGTCCTTAGGTTTGCTCTCCAGCATCTTAAGTCAGGGACTGGGGGTATATAGGACAGAACATTAAGCCAACCACAGGGGGTTAGCTTGGTGCTCATGCTTTGCTTGGTTTTCCCAAGGACAACACTTCCATGTTTCCTTTGCAGAAGCCAGAGCCTAGAAAAGAAACCAGGATGCCTAAAACAGCCACTCTGTTTTTTACACTGTGGTCTGCCTCTGGTCATCAAACAAGTAGTCACAGGGCTGAGCGTGGACCAGGCAGATAGGAGAGTAAGCCTTTCTCATCCTTGAGGAGTGTAATGGCTGTTGCTAAATTACTCTTGAGGATGTATACAAGTTACCCCCTACTGTTGATTTTTAACAGCACCCCAAGGTATAATTCCACCAGATTTTTCTTGGGCAGCAATTTATTAGCCATACATAGACTTATAACCAAAACCAAGCTCTGCACCAAGAAATGAGTGCTCCCCCAAGGCTTCATATGTGGAAGCCCTCTCTCATCTCCCATCTCTATCCTCTATTAGGGCAGAATAGCATGGCTGGCTGGATACTTGGTTGAACAGTGTTGAGATCTTCTCTACCACTTGTGGTTGAAGGTAATTAACAGCTCTAGCTGTGATCTTTCACAAGTTGGTGGGCCAAGACTCTTGAACATGGTAGGCTTGGCTAGGAAGTCCTGTACAGTACAGGAAGTGGACAAACATTGTACACTCAGAACATGAGAAAACAGAAGAGGGAGGTTGAATGGGGAGGGGTGAGAGGCTTAAAAAAGTCAGGGAGGCTACCTGGTGCTTAGCCAAGTGTGGGCCTGGACCTGAAGGGTGAATTATGTGAAGCTTGAAGAAACTAGTGACATGGGCTGGAAGGATGGCTTAAAGGTTAAGAGCACTGACTGCTCTTCCAGAGGTCCTGAGTTCAATTCCCTGAAACTATATGGTGGCTCACAGCCATCGATGTCCTCTCTTGGTGTGTCCAAAGACAACTATAGTGTACTCGTTAATAATAAACCTTATTTAAAAAAGAAAAACTAGTGACATCAGAATACACAAAAGGGGTGGGAGGGCAGAGAAGCCCGAATCTTGGATAGATCAAGCTGGCCTCAAAACTCATTGTCAGGTAGCAAAAAGCAGGAGTGACTGGTAAGTAGAACATCGGCCTGAGAACCACCACTGTCTGCTTTCTGCAGTTGATCGTGACTGTTTCTGCAGGCATGCTTGTGTTATCCGTGCTCCTCAGCCTCCCTAGTTCTGAACTCTGAGACGAGGTCTACCATGTCCATCTCCTGTGCACTGCTCAGGTTTGAGTCTCACCTCACTATGTATCCCAGGCTGACTTATGACTTAGAACTCTCCTGCCTCAGCTTTTCCAGTGCTAGAGTGCTGCTGGGGATTCCAGGTGTCCATCTGGTCTTTGAGACACTATCAGGTTCGGAACTCCCTATGTAGCTAGGAGTCCTGGGCAGTTACACTCCTAACCAATCTCCCATTTAATACATATGAATACACTGTTGCTGTCTTCAGACACACCAGAAGAGGGCATCGGATCCCGTAATAGATGGTTGTGAGCCACCATGTGGTTGCTGGGAATTGAACTCAGGACCTCTGGAAGAGCAGTCAGTGCTCTAACCACTGAGCCATCTCTCCAGCCCACCAATCCTCCGTTTAAAGCAAATCTCTTGTAATCCTGCTGTGCTCCTTCTTTATCTGTCTCGAAAGTACTAGGATTACAGGTGTGAGCCGAATGGCCCAGCTGCTACTGCTTTTACTTAGGTAAGGTCTCACGTAGTCAAGGCTGACTCCTGATTCTCCTGCCTCCACCTCCCCAAGTGCTGGCAGTGCACACCACTACCACCACCCTTAAAAAAGGTTTGAGAGGCGTGATGGTGCATGCTTTTCATTCCAGCACTCGGGAGGCAGACGGATCTCTAGGAGTTCTGGGCCTGCCAGGGTTATAGCAAGAGTACCCGCTCCCATCCCCCAAAAGACATAGGAAGATGGACACACTTGGGGTCAAGGGTCAGGTGTTTGAGGATAGACTAGATAAGATCCTCCGACTCCTACTAACCCCTATTTTTCCTGACCTCCCAACATTCCACCTGGAAGCTACCGGCAGCCAGCGTCTCAGCGGAATAGTCCTCAGAGGCTAGGTCAGTCTAGCAGCAAACTTGTCCTTTCAAGTTACCTTAACTGGGCGGTAACTTCCTTAGGAGGCCACAAGTGGGTGGAGCTAGTAGCCTAATTGCCGAGGCCTCTGGCAGAAGCTTCTCCAGCTAAGCTGTGTGTAGCCTTCTCAACTTTACAGCTGCCCAAAGCCAGGTCTACCTTACCAGCATTCCTCCAAAAGCTAGGATTATTCAAGAGCAACTAGTGAACATGTTGCTAACAGGAAAAGGTTCGATTTGCACGTAATCTGGCCTAGGCAGAGAGAGAAAACATTCCAGGACTGAGAGAACGGGACTAGTTGGAAGCAGCAAAGCCCTGTGCAGGCTAGGACCCAGGTGTCTACAATGTGCAGGGCCTACATCACCACTCCGCCTCCGTGTCGGCAACTGAGCCAGAGCCCTCAGAAGATTCTAGACCAGTTTCGTGCCCCTTAAAGTGTCCAAGTAGATCTTCAGCCCCTGCGAGTGTGTTCGGCAGGGGTGTGCGTATAGATTCACTTTTTCCCACCTACATTTCAAGGATAGTAAAGCTGTTTTTCTCCTCCTCAGGACCACAAGGGACAACAGAGAGGACGGGAAAATGGGGAGGGGGAGGAGGGCGAAAGCAACCAAGGTCTGGGGAGCCAGCCAACATTGCCACACTCAAGATGGCGACGCGGCCGTGGCGAGGTCCTTCAGAGGCGGTACCAACGCATGCGCAGCGCAGAGTCCCGGTCCGGGACACAAGATGGCGGCAGCGGCGCTGGGGAGGGCGAGGCGGAGGCGGCAAAACGGGCGGTCGAGAAGAACGTGTGGCCGCATCCCCTCGAGTCCGCTTCGAGCAGGTAAGAGCCCCAGGAAGCCATGGTTCTGCTGCGAGCCGCGCCAGGGTCTGGGAGTCCGAAGCAGGACGGCGGAGGCCCCTCCGGCGCTTCCCGCTCGGGGCTGCCGCTCGCCCGGTTTCTTTCGTCGCCGCCATCTTAGACCCGCGGGTGGGCAGCAGGGCCGCTGGCTGGGGTGACTGCAGTGGGCCCGGAGAACCGGGCGAAACTGCCTCTAGGGTCCCTTCGCTGCTGCCGCTGCCGCCGTCGCCACCGCCTTTGTGTCGGGCTCCGACTCTGAGTCGCCTCAGCCCGGGGGCGGGAGCGCGCGGCAGGGCGGGGGGCGGAGCCCGGGAGATGGGCCGGCGCGCGCGCACCAAACATCCCGCCCCCGCTGGGGTTGGGGGAGGGGAGCGCGGGAGCGCGCCGGGAACTAGGTTCTGTCCGTGCGCCTGCGCACTTTGTAGTCCTGCGGCTCCGCCCACCAGAGCCGGAGCTTTATGATTGGTACACTGAGAAGTGCTCCCGCCCATATTCCTCCAATCCGGGAATCGGAAGCATTTTCTCGCCTGAGTTCCGCTGGTTGCGCAGATACTGTTGTTTGTCTCTAGAGTACGCTGGGCTTCTTCGACTTTGGTATGCGTGGGGGTCCGGAAGGCACAGGCTAAGTGAATACATTAACGAAATGGGAGCAGCAGCGAGAGTGCACAGAACGCTAGACTACCATGCAGGGGTCAAATGGTTCTGCCGTAGAAGTCAGGATGGCTGCGTGGCCTTGAACTTGCTTCGGAGCTGGTGTTTTGGCCAGAGACCTGCTGCACCCATCTATGTATATTTATCTTATTTATTTTTAAGAGACAGGGACTCTGTAGCCCTGAGTATCTATCTGTAACTCACTATGTGGACCAGGCTGCCCCCGAACTCAAAAGAAATCCTGCGTCTTGAGTTGCTGGGATTAAAGGTGTCTGCTATTACACCTGGCTCTGATGTGTGTGTATGTGGTGCTGGGGATATAACCCTAGGTTTGACATAATGACGGGCAGTCAGTGTACAAAGTAGCTTCATTACCACCAGCACTTAACAAATTCTAAGTTGATAACATTTCCAAGCTGTGTAAAGTGAAAAAAAAATTGTCATCTTGTCTCCCAATCCCTCCTGGGGTGCTTTTAAAAATTACAAAATCTTTAGCGAGGATGATAGCATAGATGAAATCTGAAATTCTAGCGCTTACAGATGGAGGCAGGATAGTATGACCAAGGGCGATAATCTTAACACTTGGAGATGCTGGCAGGATGATTAGGAGTTTAAGGCCAGTCTCAGCTATGTGAGACCCTGTCCTGATGTTACAAAATCTTTGGTAGTTCTACCCTTCCTGCTTCTGACTGCAAACAGGTGTCGTGGAGTTCAACTGTTTTGGGATTGCTGTAGTGTCCCATTCAGGTGGTGCTTCTGCCTGCTTTAACTGCTTCAGGCTGCTTCTGCCTTCTACAACAAATGCATCAGGTGCCTCCTTCACGTTTTCTGGGACAGACAATTTTCAATAAAGACAGATGAGATGTGCTATAGTTTGCATGTCTTTATTTTTTTTTCAAGACATTCAAAGAAGTGTCTTTTTAAAAAAAGATTTATTACATATTAGTACATTGTAGCTGTCTTCAGACACACCAGAAGAGGGCATCAGATCTCATTACAGATGGTTGTGAGCCACCATGTGGTTGCTGGGATTTGAACTCAGGACCTCTGGAAGAGCAGTTGGTGTTCCTAACCACTGAGCCATCTCTCCAGCCCAGAAGTGTGTCTTTACTAGTTGTGGGTGGCTTGAGATATTGCCCTAGACTTTCCAGATGTATACTTTGTTCCCATTGCTTTGGTCTACAGACACTTTGATTGGCACCACTAGCTGTGCAATGTGTGGGGGCTCTGTTGTGCAAAATGAAACCATGATTACTATTGGCATGTGTCTATATTCCACCTAATGAGAAGGCTGAGATGGAAGGATCTCTTGAGCCCAGTGGTTGAAGACAAATTCAGGCAACACAGGCAAAGCCAATTCAAAAGGAAAGCTGATCATGATGGCTTTCACCTGTACTAACACTTGGGATGTCAAAGACGACATTGGGATTCAGGTTCATACTCAGCTACAGAGTGAGTCTGAGCCAACCTAGACTATTTGAGTCCTCATCTCAACCCAAGAACAGAAAAGGGGGGGGGGAAGGAGGAAAAAAGTCAATCCCAGGCTGGAAGTTAGGGTTGCTTATTGGAACACTTACTACTTAGCAAGGATCTGGCCTTGATTGCCAGTAAAGCAAGTTTTATCTTCTAGTCCTGTTGGCACAGGCTGTAATCTTAGCCAATCCCAGAGACCAAAGCAGGAGGATCATATTCAAATATTCAAGGCCGCCTTGAACTATGGATTAATAAATTCAAGGACAATCTTGTTCCTTTTTTTTTTTTTTTTTTTTTGTTCCATTTTTTAAGACCCTGTTTCAAAAGTTAGGAGTCTGGCTCAGTGGTAGAAAGGTTATGTAGCATGAACAAGGGACCTAGTACCTCATAATATATTTGTTATGCTATGCACAGTGGTCTCAACCAAGGGTTGGAAGAGCACTTACCTGTCATGTACAAGACTCTTGAGTTCCATCTCTCTCACTACGAAAACAAAAAAGCTTCAAGGTGATAGGAAAGCATTAAACCAAGTTTAGAGTTCTGTTGATGAACCAGTTCAGGAGGTAGGAATGCAGACTTTATTGGCTGGACACTTGACTACATTGTTTTAAAAAAAAAAAAGCCAGGGTATGTTGGCATACATCTCTGGAGGTAAAGGCAGGTGAATCTGAGTTCAAGACCAGCCTGGTCTACAAAGTGAGTTCCAGGTCAGCCAGGTTACACAAAGAAACCCTATCTCAGAACCAAACCAAAGAATTCAAATCACCACAAAAGGGTGGGGGGTATTCTGTCTCAGCAGATTGATTTAGACAGGGCCTCATTCTATGGACTAGGCTGATCTTGAACTTTGAGAAGAATTGAACTTCATTGAGCCTCTAGACCCTCCCCCAGTGTGTCCTTGTCTCACAGCTTTTGTCCCTGCCTGGTAAAGTTTCACAGGCCAATGACTCTTTTCTTCTATTTGCTCTCCAGCTGCTGATTCAGATTCACGGAGTCCCCTGAGTCCTTGTCAACTGCACTGCTGACCAGCCTTCCCACCTGTGCTACGCCTTTCTGTGGGCCTTCCCCACCTTCTGTAGGACCCTGTGAAGTGGGTTCAATCCAGCCAGAGAAGAAAACACTCTCATGCTAGTATTGCAGACCCCAGAGGGTGAGAGAAAGGGGACCTTATTCAGCCTTGAAACCCATGGGCTCAGTCCCTCAAGAAGCCATTCCAAACCTTTCTGTAATCAAGGCCCTTGTGTCACATGTCCTGCTGCCCTGTGATTTTTATCTGCCAAGCTGTACAGATAAAGTAACTATTTGATTTTTCCATTTCCAAATTAACAGGCATCTGTGAGTGTACAATAAAATAAATGTTCTATGATTCCTATGATGTTGTTAACCAGTCAGGGCTCCTGATCAGCATGCAAAGAAAATCTTTGAATCAGCTTTTGTGGTCTTACTGCTGGGGAGGGTTTCTCGTGGGTTTTGTAACCTACTGAAAACAACAAACTCCCAGTCTGATCTCAGGTGGTCCCCGGGGTGTAATAGATCCAGACTGGGAAGCACCTGGCCTTTGGGACCTGTGCTGGGAGTGCACAGGGAGTACTGGAGAGTACAGGTCTGAAGCAGCTGGCTTCATTGCTGGTGGTAAGAGAATCAGTGTTTGCCTGGGGCTTCTGAAGGACTGGACCAGATAAAACTCCTTAGTTACACTGCTTCCTTTAGCAACAGACTACAACCAGTAGAGTCTCTGCTTCCTCCTCAGCTGCGCTGGTCCACTGAGACTGTACCTAGTGGGAACAGTAAAGCTATCATCGTCTCAAGAGAAGGCACAGGTCCTTGTAGGAATGACTTCTCTCATTGGCTTTGGTACTTTGTAAATGTCTGCAGGATTAGTAGAGCTCCTCTTGGGTCCAGCTAGCATTCTTAGCCTTGGAGAGCAACACCCTGACCCCAGTCTAATGAGACCGTTCCATTGTAGACCTAGCCATCTAGCACTACAGTGCATTTTTCATGGCACTAGAAGAGCTTTGCCCATCAAACCTGGGTTGGGGGAGGAGTAAAAGAAGGCTTCCTGAAGGATGTGAGCCCAGGGGCAAGCTAGGCAATTAGAAAGATCTAGGCAGTGGGTCCTCTGTCATACAATTGAGAACAACTTGAATCTCAGTGCACCTGTGGCACCAGCTTGCCATCCAGGGCAAGACTGCTGGATTTCTCAAATCTCTAGATAAGTCACCAGAGCCCTAGGTTGTAATTGGTGGGTGGGATGGAGCTGACACTCTTGGTCCTATGTGGCAGGTCCCGAGTGGGTGCTGAGATGGCCAATGAGAATCACGGCAGCCCCCGGGAAGAAGCCTCCCTCCTAAGTCACTCTCCAGGCACCTCCAATCAGAGCCAGCCCTGTTCTCCAAAGCCAGTTCGCCTGGTACAGGACCTCCCAGGTACTGGAGGGAGTGGTGGGCTAGCAAGACAGCAGGGATGCTGTGAGCAGCCCTGACTGTCTGGGTTGTACTTTTGTTTGCAGAAGAGCTGGTACATGCAGGCTGGGAAAAGTGCTGGAGCCGGAGGGAGAGCCGTCCCTATTACTTCAACCGATTCACCAACCAGTCCCTGTGGGAGATGCCCGTGCTGGGTCAGCACGATGTGCTTGTGAGTGGCAGCTTGGGGCAAGGGTCTCAGAGCAGGCCTCTCACCTTCCACAGCTAGGTGTCTAGCCTTGCGCAGATACCTACAGATAAAATGTAAAGCAAGATTTTCCCTGTCTTCAAAGAGCTTGCAGACAGGACAGAATGATTACTAGTGTAGCATTCTGAACTCTGAAGGCACTGCAAATGAAATGAGCCTCAGCACGGCTGACTTGCTCCCTCCCTGTCTTTATGACATGCTCACTTTGTGGCAGACAGTAAGATTCTAGTTGTATTGAGCTAGGCATGGTGCCCACCTTTAATCCCAGTACTTGGGAGGCAGTGGCAGGTAGATCTGAGTTCTAGGCCAGCTTGATCTAGAATGCAAGTCTAAAACAGCCAGGGATACTCAGACAAACCCTGTCTACTAAAAAATTAAAAATATCGAAACTCATTGGGGATCCAGATCTGGGGAAGAAAGTCCCTCTGAGAATCATCAGAGTTTAAAATGAAGCTACCTGGGAAAGGAAGGATGCTACAGGAGTATTACCACACAGTCAGGTAGCCACTTCAGCACTTAGACCGCTCAGCTGGAGCAGGCTTTACTACCCTTCAGGTAGGGGCCTCTTTATTCTGCAGGTAAAGACACTGAGGTTCAAAGTACCTGGGCCGAGGCCATATGGCTGCTTATTGGCAGAGGGGCATGTGCAGAGATTCCTGATGTCACTAGAGGAGGCCCATGCAAAGCCTTGACTTTTTTGACTTGATTCCAGATTTCAGTTTGGTTCTTAAAGCACCAATCTAATGTAAGACATCATAGCACTGACTTGTGTCATAATGTCAGTGGTGAGGTAGGGTTAACATGACCTTTCTGAAGGTGAGGGAACCAGGAAGTAGGTAGCTCACCCTGGGCTGCAGGTGGAGGTAGCAGGCAGGGGTGGGGCCCATGCAGGGTTCTTCATCCGCATTCCAGGCGTTTGGCTTCCTGAGGAGTCATTGCAGGGTAGGAATGCATGAGAGTATGACAAAACTACCACCCTACTTACATTTCTCCTGCTTTCCCTCCTGTAGTCAGACCCTTTGGGGTTGAATGCAACCCCTCTGCCCCAAGACTCCACCTTGGTGGAAACTCCCCCAGAGAACAAGCCCAGAAAGCGACAGCTCTCAGAAGAGCAGCCAAGTGGCAACGGAGTGAAGAAGCCCAAGGTGAGTGTCTGGGCATGTGGCTAGCAGGTCACTACAAGGGCTGTGTCAGGAAAGATTCCCAAGTGCAGCGTCTATGACTTGATGCTTTTTGGATTCTTTTCCTTCAGATTGAAATACCTGTGACACCCACGAGCCAGTCAGTGCCCAGTTCCCCCAACATCCCAGGAACCCCAACATTAAAGATTTGGGGTGGGTCCACTGAAGATAAACAAGCAGCTCTCCTCCGACCCACTGAGTGAGTCCCTGCTGATTGGCTTGCATACCTCCATTGTTGAAGGGTAATTTGTCCAGGGCTGTGGTATGGTGGGCAGGCCTTCATCACAAGCCCTGTCTGTGCCCCTAGGGTGTACTGGGACCTGGACATCCAGACCAATGCTGTCATCAAGCACAGGGGCCCTTCAGAGGTCCTGCCTCCACATCCTGAGGTTGAGCTGCTTCGTTCTCAGCTCATCCTGAAGCTCCGCCAGCACTATCGGGAACTGTGTCAGCAGCGGGAGGGTGAGGACTCCACAGCCTTTCCTTGACTTTACCACTTGGGCTTGTGTGGGAAGAGGGCCTGGTGGTTCTTGGTGTGTGCTGTGGGAAAACAGACCTGTCTGCAGTTTCCACACTTGAAAGCTGGGAAAACTCTTAGAGAAAGCATGCTTGGAGCTCACACATCCCAGCTCAGGAGGCTCAGACAGGATTTTGAATTCCAGGCGAGTCTGGGATGCATCACCAGACCCTGCCTTAAAAAATCAAAACCAAACCAAACAAAAACCACCCAAGAGTCTTTGAATATAGTTTGGTAAGTGACGTCTAGGAAAGAAGCAGCTGAAAAACACCAAGTACTGTGCCTTTTCTGTTTTAGTGTTGACTACTCCAGGTCCGTAACAGCTCTCTTGTTCCCTAGGCATTGAGCCACCCCGGGAATCTTTCAACCGCTGGATGCTAGAGCGCAAAGTGGTGGATAAAGGATGTGATCCTCTGTTGCCAAGCAACTGTGAACCAGTTGTGTCTCCGTCCATGTTTCGTGAAATTATGAATGACATTCCCATCAGGTACAGCCCTATAACTTGGCTGCCTGGTCCTTGTACCAAGTCACTTGTAGTAGGGCTCTATCTAACTTGCTTATTTTCTAAATCAGGTTATCCCGAATCAAGTTCCGGGAGGAAGCTAAACGCCTGCTCTTTAAATATGCAGAAGCTGCCAGGCGGCTCATTGAGTCCAGGTTTGGCTTTTTCTGTCCCACACAATGAAAATGGTGTGTGTGTGTGTATATATATGTGTGTGTGTGCACACTCGAAAATTCGAGAACACATGGAAGCACCTGCCTAATGCTCACACAGGTGTGTCAGTGTTGCCAGACTGATGGGAGGTAAGCTTAGAGGTTAGTGCCTGAGATGGCTGTGAATCAGGAGAAATAAGACAACCTAACAGCTGGGCCCCACACAAAACACAGCTTTCTCTTGCTGTCAACCTGCAGGAGTGCATCTCCTGACAGCAGAAAAGTGGTCAAGTGGAATGTGGAAGATACCTTCAGCTGGCTACGGAAGGAGCACTCAGCCTCGAAGGAGGACTACATGGTGAGAGGGCTCAGGGAGAGGTCAGTTGATAGGCACTGCCTGTCGGGCTGGCTTCCACACAGCTTGTTGTGTGGTATGGCAGACTTTGATGCCCACCAGTCCCCAGAATCACAACTACAGAGATGATTAAGGCCCATGGTTTTCTCCCAAAGAACAATTCCATTGACATTGTTTCTGTAATCTGAAGCTCAGACAGATGCTGCCTTCCAACTTGATGAGTAATCAGTGTCACCTTAGTAGAAGAGATCTGCCTTTCCTTGTGTGTGTCCATAGTACAAGTAAAAGCTACCTTTAGGGAGCTGGAGAGATGGCTCAGCAGTTACGAGCACTGGCTGTTCTCCCAGTGGTTTGGGGTTCAATTCCAGTATTTACATAACAAGGGATCTGATGCCCTCTTCTGGTTTCTGTGGGTACCAGGCATGTTTGTGGCACATAAAAATGAATGACGGTAAAACGTATACATACATGAATAAAATAAATATTACAAAACAGCCAGCCACCTTCAGATTCGATCCCTTCTCAGTGTATCCAGGGCCATCGTGTTCTCTGGCCTGTCTGTCACTCAACCATCTCCATCAACTTGCAGTGGGCTTTCTTCTCAGGACTGTTTTTCACAAGAGACAAGTGTCACAGATCATATCAATAAGTGTACCTGACACTTGTTGACTGAGATAGGTACACTCACTATCCAGAGTCACTCACTGTCACACTGCAGATTACAGGGCAATCTAAGTACTTAAAAGCACAACCTTTTAAGTATGGACCAGCCAGGTGCCCTGTGCTGTGGCAGCCCTCCCAGCAAACAGCCAGTGCTGTAAGGTGGAGCTTGCCTGACCTGCCGCTTTTTCCACCAACCATCTTGGGTTCTGCCAGTGTAGTGGCAACAAACACTGCAGCTGTTCATGGCCTGTTTACATGATGGGCTTGGTGAATGGCGGGGAATGACACTGACTACTCACAGTGTCCTATTTGCTAGTTTGAATTACCTTGATAGGAACAAGATTCAGAAAAGCCAAGGGATCTGTCCAAGCAACATGGCTAGTAAACAGAACCACTTTCAAAACTGGGACAACTGGGACATCTGGGACTCACTAGCCCCACAAGAGTTCCACCTGCCGGCCCCACTGAGGCCCTTTAGCCATCAGTGTCCTGATGAGGGCTTTTCTTCAGGACCGCCTGGAGCACCTGCGGAAGCAGTGTGGGCCTCATGTCTCTGCTGCAGCCAAGGACTCTGTGGAAGGCATCTGCAGCAAGATCTACCACATCTCCCTGGAATATGTTAAACGGATCCGAGAGAAGCACCTTGCCATCCTCAAGGAAAACAACATCCCAGGTAGGAGTGAGATGAAGAGCAAACTTGTCATCTACTCTGTCCTAGCCCTGAAAACACACATGACTAGACTGGTCTGGGGGGGGGGGGGGTCAGTGCTCCCCTAGAAACTGAAGTGATGAGAACGAAGGAGCCAGAAGCTGACCTGAATTCCTGTTCCCTTAACCTGTTTTCCCCAGACCCAAGTGTGATAATAACCTACCATGGCAATGTGAGCATTCATTAACAGTTAAGCTGCGCAGGCCCTAAGGATCCCGACATAAGCTAACAACTATCCAGACAAAGGCTGCCATCTTCATACTTCTGATTTGTCTGGCAGGCCTAAGGCATTGCAAAAGGAGTCAAGAGCTGTGTGTTTTGATACAGGCTACCAGTTAATGCCAGTTGATTGGCAGGTTGTTTCCTTTGTTATGTAAACTGAGTCCCATCTTATAAGTGCTGCACAATGGGTGCTGGAGGCTGTCCACTGTGGACAGTCTTTCACTGTCTTCCCATCCACAGAGGAAGTAGAAGCCTCAGAGTTGGAGCCCCGCCTGGTATACTGCTACCCAGTGCGTCTGGCTGTGTCTGCACCCCCCATGCCTAGTGTGGAGATGCACATGGAGAACAGTGTGGTCTGCATCCGGTATAAGGGAGAGATGGTCAAGGTCAGCCGTAGCTACTTCAGTAAACTGGTGAGAACCGGGGAGGCCCTTGTTGACGGCCTGAGTGGAGGCTTGGGATCTTCTTTGACCAGAGCCCTCATCTGGCCAGTGATACAGTCATGAAATCACTGCTCTTTCCTCTTCTGTATATAGTGGCTCCTCTACCGCTACAGCTGTGTAGATGACTCTGCCTTTGAGAGGTTCCTGCCTCGAGTCTGGTGTCTTCTCCGTCGATATCAGGTACAGAGCTGGGGTCATGGAGGGTTCCCTTGGAAGGGAACAGGGAGACTGAGCCTCACATTGATTAAAGCTAATTTGCAGATGATGTTTGGCGTGGGCCTTTATGAGGGGACTGGCCTGCAAGGGTCACTGCCAGTGCACGTCTTTGAGACCCTCCACCGACTCTTTGGTGTCAGTTTTGAGTGCTTCGCCTCACCCCTCAACTGCTACTTCCGCCAATACTGTTCTGCCTTTCCTGACACAGATGGCTACTTTGGCTCCCGAGGGTGAGATCCAGGAGTTCCTGGGCCCTTTCTTCCCATAAAGATGTCTTCTAGGGCACAAGTCCAACCCGATCTAGTTGCTTCTTGATGCTTAGAGGGCTTTGGAAAGATAATGTGGAAGGTAGCTCCCACTTTTACTATTTACCAGCCATGTGATCTCTGACAAGTACGTAAGTACTGGGAGCCTCCCTATTGTGGCTCCAGGGGCAGACATGTAACAGACACTGCCTAAGCTGGCCTGTGGGCTTCTCCATGAGTTGGCTTAAGTTTGGAACAGAAATCCTGGGCTCCAGGGAGAGGTGTGAAGAGTAAGACAAACCTCAAAAACAGCAGGGTTGAGGAACACAGATGACCAGAAAAACTCCAGTAGGAAGAAAGCAGGAAAGAAGGAGAGGCCCATGCTCAGCAGCTGCGGGAAGCCCTGGGTATGGTTTCTATGGTGGTTTTAGACTCAATTCTCAACTTAGTGGAAACAGGCACACACACCTAACCCTTAGCTTCCATTCTCAGGTTAGTAATCTGAGAGGCAAGGTCATTTCCTTGTCACAGCCCAATTAAAAGGAGAATGTTGGCCTCTGGTCCAACTGTCGTCATTTCTTTGTGAGGTTGCCTTCATTTGTGGCTGTTTAGGAATGGGGACATCATTTATGTCTCTGTGAGGGACTGGATGTTAGTGGGGCTACAATGCTCACCTTTCTTTAGGCCCTGCCTGGACTTCACCCCGGTGAGTGGTTCCTTTGAGGCCAACCCTCCGTTCTGCGAGGAGCTCATGGATGCTATGGTCTCTCACTTCGAGGTAGGTGTGCTGCCAACTGATGGGGCAGGCAAAATTGCAAGCCTCTTGGGGGCAGTACCTCATGTCCACCCCATACTGTCCCTCCCACAGAAACTGCTGGAGAGCTCACCGGAACCCCTGTCCTTCATTGTGTTCATCCCGGAGTGGCGGGAGCCCCCAACACCAGCGCTCACCCGAATGGAGCAGAGCCGCTTCAAACGCCACCAGTTGATCTTGCCTGCCTTTGAGCACGAGTACCGCAGTGGCTCCCAGCACATCTGCAAGAAGTAGGTGCCGGGGCAACAGGGGAAGGAAGCCAGGTCTGACTGGCAGGCTGGGTGAGCAGCCCTGGTCCGTTCCCTGCCCTGAGCAGCTGCCTTTGCCCACAGGGAGGAGATGCACTACAAGGCCGTCCACAACACGGCAGTGCTCTTCTTGCAGAATGACCCTGGGTTCGCCAAGTGGGAGCCAACACCAGAGCGGCTGCAGGAGCTCACCGCTGCCTTTAAGCAGTCGGGCCGCAGCCACAGCTCCAGCTCTTCCTCTTCCTCCTCAGAGGCCAAGGACCGGGACTTCAGCCGGGAGCAGGGCCCTAGTCGAGACCCTCACCCCACTTAACATATCTTGCGGGGAGGAGGAGCTCCAGGGGTGCTGTTACGGACTGCTAGGACTCAGTCCTCAGGGCTGCATGCCCCAGGGCCCTACCCTGGGGTGGCAGTAGGACTTGAGCTGCCAGGAACATAGGAATATTATGGCTCTGCCAGGGCTCCCCCTCCCTGCTCCCACCCTTTCAGATTTACCAAGTACCTTGTAAATAAGCCCATGCCTCCCCAGCCCCACACTGACCCTGTTGCTGCCTTGTTTCATTTGTAAAAGGAAATACAGAAACTCCCCAAGAGTGTGTTGAGGGTCTTGGGGCAGTTGCCTTGGTGACCATTCCCTAGGTGCCCTTTATCAAGGTCCCCAGACCTTGCCACCCATCCACAGGTCCTTGAGGTACTGAATCTCTAGAGGCGTCTACCTGAACTCAGTAGGTTGGAAGACTACAGCTGAGCCTACCCAGGTATCTCTAGTCCCTGCCTAAACCAGATTTACAGGCTGCTAAATGTTTTCCATCTGGTCAGGAGAAAGTGTTGCCTTAGAGGCACTACAGGCTTCAGAGTATATAGCACCTGCCCTCAGAGACCCTGGAGACAGGGAGCCCACCGAGGAAGCAGGGTTCTTACTAGCTCAGCTCTCTCCTGAGATGAGGCTGGTTTGGCCCATACTGCAATCACAGTTCTTACAAGGTAGGGCTAGCTGGCTGTAGAGCCAGGTAGCCTCCACTTGCTGGGACTTCTGCCTGGTTTCCTGGTTCAGGTTATTAGTACATATACAAAGAGAGCTGCAAGGGCTGGACTCTGGTCCCTTTATTGAGACAGGGGCCAGTGGGTCCATCAAAACAAAAATAAATTTCTCTCCCAAAGCCTGCCAGCAGGCTGAGGCACCCAGCATGTCCTGGCTGGAGCCTATGGCTGCCCCCCAAGAGCACAGGTCTGGCTCCTTTGGAGTCAAGGGACACTAACTGTCCAGTATCTGGAGGCCCTAAGTAGGACAGGAAAGTCCCTAGTCTCCAGGAGAGCTGGCCCCGATATCCACGATCAGCGTTGGGCCTTTGAGGCTCAGTCATCCGAGAGGGTAATGACGTCGTATTCGATGCCCTGATGCTGCAGCTGTTGAATGTGTTCCGGCACTGCCTCCTCAGTGCCAAACAGGCCCTGGGCTTGGGCCATGGCAGCATCAGCCACCGCTGCCGAAGAGGGAAAAGCATAGTAAGCCTGAGGCTCCAAGAGCTAGGCCTCACTTCAGTCTCCTGGCTGTCAATGTCCAGTCCCATACCTGTAACAGCAGAATGTGCTGCAGCTTCAAGCTGAGCCTGGGTGACAAGCTGCTGGCTGGGGGATACAGGTACATACTGGATCTAGAGAAAGAGCCCAGTAAGAATAGCCCCCAAAGGAGCTTCACTACCCCAGCTCTGCCTGATCTTCCAGGTACCCTACCTGGGACTCCTGCAGGAATGGGGTACCTTGCTCATACTGGATGTGTGTGATCTGGCCCTCCTGGACCTAGAGATAAGAAACTGGCCAGTGATCCTGTAAGGTTGCAGCCTTCATCTAAACCCCACCCTGCTCCAGGCCTGGCCTACCTGGATATGATGGCCATCAGGGACCACAACGTACTCCTGAGGCAGTAAGTGCTGGACACCATCCTGAGAGATGATATACTGAACCTAAGAAAGTGGGGGAGGCAGATGATAGGGCTCCACTTAGTGGGAGCTGAGTAAGAAAGCAAAGAAGACACAGGCATAGACAGTGGCCCAGGGGATAGGAGGTTACCTGGTTGTCTGAGGTCACTAGATGCTGTACTGTTTGGCCATCTGCCGTGATTTCCTGGATGTAGGTAGCTTCCTCCTGACAAGGCCAAGCCAGAGTAGCCTCAGTTCTGCACTGAACTCGTGTGCTCATATCAAGTGTTTTTGGTGTGTATGTGTGTTCCCAATCTGGCATGGAGGCCAGGAACTTAGAACAGGATGCCAAGCATTGTTCTCCACCCTTCTTTGAGCATAACATGCAGACACTTGGCTTGTTATGTGGTTGTGCAAGCGCTTCTATCCCACTGAGCTACCTCTTTAGGCCTTCTAGCCTCTGCCTGTCTGTCCCACCCTTTCTGCAGGGGTTGCAGACCTTGATCTTACCTGATTGGTCACTGTCTGTTCCTGGGCCACAATGATGTGTTCCTGGCTCAGTGCTTGCTGTAGCCGCTCTGTACCCAGGACCCCGTGACCAGACTGGAAGGCAGCTGGGCAGAGAAGAAGAAGACTTAGGAGGTTTAGGGAAAACTTGAGTGACCCATCCCTGGGGTTCCCTTGGGCTGTGATTCTAGTCTTTGGGCCCAAATAGTCTACTCCGTAACCCAGGGGTAGCTCACTGTGCAGTGTGGCCAGTGTCTCCTCTTCACTGTTGAGGATGATGGTCTGGGCTTGGGCTCGGGCTGTCGACGTCCCAGTCTTTCTCCCATCGATGCTATGTAGCCGCTGGATGTGGAATTTGAGGTGCCCATTCCTGTTGAAACTGAAACGAGGGAAGAGTTGGCATGAAGTAGCTCCACCAGGTGTGTACATGGAAGTCCCCTGTTCTTAGCCATCCCTAGCCTCACCGCTGCCCACAGACGTGGCATGAGAAAGGCTTCTCATTAGTGTGCGTTAGCATGTGCCGCCTCAGGTCCTTCTTGTTCTTGGATGCGAAGCTACACTGATTGCACTGGTGGGGCCTCAGGCTCGAGTGTTGTGCCATGTGAGCCTAAACAGGGTAGAGTTCCAGGCACCAGTGAGTCAGCATGAAAGGCAACAAGTCTCCATGAAAACTAAACCCACATGCCAGTGAGGACCAAAAGCATGGACCTGACAGGGATTGATCTACCACAGACAGAAGTCACTGGCTGAACTGTCAATTGTGTCTCTGTTTGTGGCTCTGTTTTGTAACTTAGAGGTGCTAGGGAGGGACCTCTTGCATGCTAGGGCTAGGTCCTGCTCCACTGGGCCTTAGCTTTCCCACTGGAGAGCGGGTCTCTAGGCCTGGCCCTGTACAGAGCTCAGAAGAAGCAGCACTGGGTTGGTACTGGAAGCCAGAAACCCTCTGGCAAGTGGAAGCAGCTCAAGAAACACATCAGAAGCTGCCCTGCTGTCTTCAGGCCCTCCCTCACTTGTTCATATTGTCACCCTCTGTGTCTGGCTCCACTGTCACCTGTTATCTCCCTAGCTCCTCCTCCCACCCTTCACACCGGGAACAGTCTGGCATTAGTCACTTTATATCTGGTTAGTTTCCTGACCAGGCAGCTCCCCAAGCTGGAATCCTGCAGAGTCATCTCTGACCCTAGAGGGGACCAGAGGACCAGGCATGAGGAGATACTCAATAAAGAGTTGTTATACAAATGAGTGACCACAGGAATGAAGGTAGAGGCATGGCGTAGAACACCTACCCGGACCTCGGACCACTGGCGAGCACTGAAGGGGCAGTCAGGACACTTGAAGGTAGCAGGCCCAGCATGGGCCCGCTTATGACTCTCCATCTCTGCCCGGCTAGGGAAGGCCTCTGAGCACACCTTGCAGGAGAATTTCTTTGTTGATGAAGTTGCTACAGATGGTGGGGAGGGGGGTACTACCAGGCCTAGGGCATGGCTGGCTGCAGGGGGTGGGGTGGAAGAGCCCTGGGAGCCTCCCATATGGTGGGTCTTCGTTGGAGACAAAACTTCAGAACCATCTCTAGGTGGCTCTCCACACTGTAGCAGGGGCCACTTGGTTCCAGGGGCCAGAGTATCTGGGCTTGGGAAGGAGATGGCGCCATCTGCAGTTAGCTGTAGAAAAGACAGCATGAGATGCTGAAGAGGGGTGGAGGCAGGACACTGGGTGGGGTGGCCACTCCCAAGGCTCACCTCAATGTGGTGCAACTGGGTCCCATCAGCTGCCATGATGTAATGGGTGCCAGCCTCCTTGAGAGTGTCACTTACAACCACAGCCTGGGCTGCCTCCCCTGGAGGATCTTCCCTGAGGACACAGAGAATGGAGGCATGAGGTAGGGTTCTAGAAAAGGATCAAAAGCCACAAGAATCCCTCTCCAAGCAACAGTCAGTCAAACTCAAGGAGTCTTGAGTGAATGTAAGGCTCAAACCTGGATCCCAGCTGTCTCTTTGTAAATAAATGACTACCAAGAACTCAGTGATTCACTATATTTAAAGGGCGACCCTCATTCCCCTTGATAGGAAGAAGACAGCACTCCAGGAGTTCAGGTCTGGCCAAAGGGACAGGAGGAAAGGGCCAAGCCAATGAGTGAACAGGATGCATCTGCTACCAGACATCCAAGAAGAGAGAGCACAGGCTAAGCCAACCTGACCAGAGGCTGGCTCAAAGCTCCTGACCCTCAGCACAGCACATGTCAGAGTTCTTCAGATGGCTGAAGAGTTCAGTGAGTGGAGAAACATGTCACAGATTTGCAGCAGAGAGAGGCCGAGCACAGGTTCAGGCAGCAGGTCAACAAAGGAGCACAAACTTGTTCAAATGCTCAGGTCGTAAAAGTTGGGGGTTGGGGAGGTGCAAGATGGTAGAGCACCTAAGAACACTGACTGCTCTTGCAGAGGACCCTGGATTGGTTCCCAGTACCCACATGGTGGCTGACAACCACTTTTAACACCAGGTCCAGGGGATACAATGCCTTCTGGTCTCTGAAGGCTCCTGCATGCAATGGTGCACACAGATGCACACAATATACATAGATGCATATAAGCACCTACACTTAAGGGGAAGGGAAGGTATATAGGGTTAGGTAGCACAATCTAAAGCTTCATCTCAATAGCCTGTTACCTCATTTGTAAAAGCGGGAAAACCTGGATCTTGTGGAAGGTAGCTAGGCAAGACCATTAGTACCAAGTTCCCAGAATAGTTAATGGCCAAAGAATACCAGCTTCTACCCTACACAGGTCAGTTTCCTACTTGCCTGTCACTCTGTACAAACCAGGACTCTGCCTCCTGCTAATTGGGTTGGAGTGGGGAGCCCCTGTTAAAGACTTCTGAAAGGGGTGGAGTTACCTGTAAGGTGGGCCAGAAGCTGATGTCCTCTCCTCCATTGGGGGTGCTGTGATGACACTGTAGCTGGTCCCACTAAATGGCCCGGATGGCAGGGCAATCTGCTGTAGATCAGATGGACCTAGCTGGCTCTCAGCTGCCACACTGCTCCCCGACTCTGCCATATGAAGTGTCACCACCTGTGGAGTGGTGTCTTCAGGGGAAGGCTGCCGACCAGTAGATGTCAACTCTGCTTCCATGCCCTCTGACTTCACCACAGCCACCTGCAATGATACCAACAGGCACTTCTGGAACAAAGTCCTTCTTGGGGCCTTAAAGCTCACTGTCCTACCAGAGCCTCTGCTGTCACCTCTCACACATCCCAAGGACTTCCTAAAACACACCTTTCCCCCCCAGCACTCAAAGGCAGAAATAGGCAGATCTGAGATTCATACCGGCGTGGCCTACATATTAAGTTCCAGGACACACACACACACACACACACACACACACACACACACACACACACACACACGGTGGCACTGCAAAGCACACTTGGCGACTGCAGACAGATGGGCAAGAATGGACTGGGGAGGGAGTATCTAGCAGTATTTGCCAACCTTCTAGGTATGGAGAATGATACTGTCATGTGCTGCTATGACCAGGGATGCTACTAAACACCTCACAAAATAGAGTGACCTCCACCACAAGGCCCCAAATATCAGCACTGTGACCAGGACACTCTGAGGTAGAGAGCCAAATGAAAAACCATTGAGAAAGCCCATAGCCAGATGTGGCAAAACATACGTATCTGTAACTCCAGCACACAGGCAGAAGCACTAGGACCAGAGTTTAAAGCCACTTGAGGCATTTAAGGCTACATGAACCATGTTCTCAAAACACCAAAATGTACATAGGATTTTTGTAACTATGACCAACCAAAAGAAACCATGATATTAAAGGAGAGAACAGAACACTGGGGGGACAATATCATAATTACATGAGGTAGACATCGTTCATATTCAAAGAATATGCTTTTGCAAAGCAGTAACAAAAGACTAGCAACTTATAGAAAAGAGCAGGAAGCAAATAGGAGATTCAGACTGAGCCTGCGGACGGATGTCTAGCCCTGTACTGTATTAACAGAATTATAAAGTAGGATCGTAAACGATGCCTCCATCCTTCTTGAGACACACAATGGTATGAAGAACGTGCGCACAGTGGACAAGCTGTGCATCACATCCTGCACAGCAGATCACTGATGCTAGAGCAGTGGACCTATTAAAGGAACATCTAGGTGTTGGCTTGCACCTAAACAAAACTATGCTTCCAAGATGGGTTAGGTTGAACACTTGGAGGAAAGATGGCAAACTAGGAGGAGATGTGTGTGGCATGAGATGGTGTCAAGGCTGCTAGGAGCCAAGAGAGAGCTCTGGCCTTGCCTCTGGATCAGACAAAGCCCCGGGACTGTGGTATACAGAAAGAAGTTGCTTTAGCTCCCCACAGAGCTCACAGGAATGGTAGACAGTGAGAAACCAAGCTGAAGGAGAGCATGAGAGCTATACACAGCAGTTGTTAGGTGATCTGAATGAGAATGATCCCCATAGACTTAGCCACCACTGAGTGGAACTCTTTGAAAGATTAGTAGTGATTAGTAGTGTGGTCTTGTTGGAGGAAGTGTGTCACTGGGGATGGGCTTTATGGTCTCAAAAGCCCATGCCAGACTCAGTCTCTTTTGATTCTCTAAGATCAGGATATAGCTTTCAGCTACTACTCAGTTCATGGAATTAGTCTCTTCACAGCAACAGAAGAGTGCCTAAGACAAACGGTCACTAATAACCAGAGAGTACACTAGGAAAGACTGCCCACTGTGGCCTACAGAGCTCATTCCTTCAAGTTTAGGGTGATCTGTCTCTGACAGGGTAGGCTGGAGTCACTACTTTCCTTTACTGCATGACCAACAGAGGAGCTGATGTTCAATAATTGGGCATGGGGAAATCCTGGGTACTTACCTGCAAGGCTGTGGCCCCCAGCTCTCGTTGGGCACTCATGTTCAACAGTAGATCCAAGGCTGTCTGAGTGGCCATTGCAGTGGACTCCTCAGCTCCTAGGTTGGGTGGAACCTGAGCTTGAGAACAGGCTGGACACCTGGCACCCAATGCCACCCATGTCATGTTCCTACCTTAACCCTGCCTTCTTCAAGGCTCACCTTGTTGGTAGATGATTGTGGCACCACCTAAGGCATCAGGACAGAGTATTGGGGGAGTCTCAGGTGACTGGAAAGGTGCTGGTTCTTGGGGGGCCTGAGGAAGGGAATAGGTGGAGCCTAAGAGGTCTAGCCAGAAGTACTTTTCCCAAGTACATCTGATGTCTTCATTTCCTCCCAGTCCCTTGTTTATGTCACCTACTATTTTGAAAGGTATTTACCAGTTCAGTGCTTAATGGAATGGTGAGGATCAGAAAAGTGAAGGGCTGGAACTTGAACCTAAGACTGCCAACTCCAGAGCCCATGAATTGAGTTGTGGTCATCTTCCCAGGGCCACTGGGAGCTCCCATGATAGAATACTAGCTGCTCATCCCAAGTCTGCTTACCAAGTCCAATCCAGCCTCCCTTAATTTTAAAGTACATTTTACTTTGTATGTATGTGGTGTGTGTATGTGTATAGTCACATGAACGCCATAGCACACATATGGATGTCAGAGAACAACTCTGGGGAGTCAAAGTTCCATTTCTACCATATAGGACCCCAAATCACATCATGAGGCTTGGCGCCAAACACCCTAACTTGCCAAGGCACCTCACATACACCTTCACCTTCTTTCTTGTCAGTGTCTTAGTTTCATTAGGGAGGGCAGCACACACATTGACAAGACTACACTTTTCCGTCTCAGTCATGACTCTTTCCAAAGTGCTCAACTAAGCAGGTATTTCCAGTAATTTCTGAGGAACACATGTGTAGATGACAGCAAGCGTCTTTTTTTTTTTTTTTTTTTAACCATTTCTCAGCCCTTCCTTTCGCTTCTGTTCTGGAATGTAGCTAGGAAGATGTTCCTGCAGCTATGCTGGACATGAGGATAACCACAAAGACCAGCATCAGCATCAGATCCTCCAATACTGTGCAAAAATACTCATGTTGGGGACACAGCAGTTGAGGACCGCCGAGTTTTTCAATGGTTTCACATCTAAGAGTAACAAGCTGCTGTAGGTGTGTGAGCTGCTGCTGTGGGTGTGTCTGTCTAGACTGGCGCTGGAAAGGCTACCCCTTCTAAGCTGAGAAAAGCAGCACAACTAGGTTAGTGTCTACAACAGCGGAGAGGCAGAGGTCATCCCGCTGGACTACAATGCGCAAAGGAGACACAGCACCTGTTCCCACTGCGCGTGCTGTGTGCCACCTACCTCGGGTTCGGCTGAGCTGAGGGGAGGGCCAGGGGCCGCACCGTGCTGCTGCTTCAGCTCTTCTATCTGCTGCAGGGAGAAGAAGGGGCGGCGGCGGGACGGAGGCTCCTCAGGGTGGCGCCGTCCCCACTCTTCAAAGCTGTTGGCATGTCGGCATCGTACATGCAAGCGAAGGTTCTTCTTATGGCGAGTGCTGAAGTGGCAGTACTCACAGGCAAAGGGCTTGGCTCCTATGGGCACAGGGAAGTGCTTGCACCCACACAGCCCTTCAGGAGGCCATCTCCGGTGCCAGGGCTCCCTAGCAGCAAGTCATTGCCGTGCTTGGACAAACATTACTGTCCACTCTGGTGGATTAGAGCAGAAAGGATCAGGGCTACTTCCATATTCAGCCTTCCTACCAGGGTTTATTCTCAAGGTCACCTTTCTAACTAAGTAGCTACCTCCTATGTCCCTCTTTCGTAACTAAGTCAGAAAGCAAGCTTCTGGCACTGGGCTCAGGACAGAGAATAGCACAGGAGTCCCTTTACAGCATAAGGAAAAGTTTATCTGTGGCTTGGACTGTGGAGAGGAACAGAGCTGAGCTCTGACGAGGGCATAGGGACTGAAGGGCTGGCTGACCTGTGTGCTTGACAGCCACATGAGATAGCAGGAAGTCTTCACGGAAGGTGCGATAGGGACAAAAGCTGCATTTGAAGGGCTTGTCGCTAACGTGGGACAGCTGGTGGTTCAACAGTGCCTTCTTGTCCTCACAAACAAATTCGCAGAACTCACACTTGAATCTGGAGGCAATTTGAAGGAGGTGAGCTCAGAAACATAAAGGATTTCTCCCTGACCCATGGGCCTCTAGTGGGGACATACCTGCGGTTGGCAACAGCCTGGATATGCGTGAGCAGGTGCATTTTGAAGGTATAGCGCTTCTTAAAGGACTTTCCACACTGAGGGTGGGAAAGGTGGAATTAGATGGGGATGGCCCAGAGAAGGCCCTGCCTCTAGCCACAGCTCTGTCTGGGCCACCCACCTTATCACACATGTGGGGCTTCTCAGTGCTGTGAGTCTTCATGTGCTGTGTCAGTCTCTTCTGCATGGGGTACACACGGCCACACACTGGGCAAGGGAAAGAGCTCAGCTTTGGGGTCTGGGAAGGTATAATGAGAGGTCAGAGGGAGAAAGAGGGAAAACAGCAGGAGTGATCACTTCCTGTCCCACCCACCAACCATCAGCAGTTCAGGGCTCTTCACAGGCCAGGGCCCCACACTCACCGGATCCGGCCTCTTCTTTCTAGGAAAGAAGAAAGCATTATACCACAGGTTCCCCATGGGCCACCCGGTCTCAGGTCTGATCACCATTCATTACCCATTCCCTCTCTTCTCCACATGGAAAACCAGCTGGTGTCCTCTGCGGAGAACACTAAGTCTCCACAGGTGACTGCTCTGATCTGATCTGGGACAAGGGTCTTCTCTCCATTCTCGGGACACTACACTCTAGGCTCAAAAAAGGTCCACAGGAAAAAGCCCTGGGGAATAGGCTTCAACCTGGTGACCAGTATCCTAGCTGGCAACACAACTCCTTCCCCTGATCTGCACTCAGCAATGGGGAGGGGGAAGCTGCAGCTGACCGTAAGGCCTTCTGACCAAACCCCTGCAGTCATACAATGTCCCTCAGACTCCTCAACACTGTCTTCATTTCCCAGATTAAGGAAGAGCCTGAACCTCAAGGCCCTGGCTCTAAGGATTCTGGGACAAATATTAGGGATGATTCACCAGGACTCTGAGTATTTCTAATACCATATGAACAACCCAGGCCCAGAGTGGGTGTCGTACATAGGACCTATCGTGCTTTAGGCCACGTGTTCTGTCTACCCTCCACTGCCCATGATCTACTCACTGACCGGTCCTGGCTGTGCACAGCCGCGTGCCGAATAACATCCTTGCGGTAGACACTGGTGTAGCTGCATTCGTCACACTTGTAGGGCTTGCTGCCCACATGGTTGAACATGTGCTCCTGTGAGAGACAGACAGCACTGGAGCCTCAGCTTCCCACCCTTCTCCTTGTTCCCACCTGTTTAAATGTGGACAGCAGAGTCTGCAGCACAGCTAGGAATCCTCTCCAGAGAGTATTTACTGTGCCAGCTCTGTTGCTGGCTTCCCATCGGACCAAAAAGGAAATAAACATTCAGAGTGTAGGGACCGTGCCATAATATAACTTGAAGCTGGGCACTGTGCCAATGTAGCCCATGCCTTTACTTTGGTACTATGGAACAGTCCCCTAAGGAGCCCAGACACAACTCTAGGCCTGTCCACCATGGCCTGCAGGATGCGCCTACACACCACCATGCAGCCAAATCACAGTCCTCCACAGTAATTGGTACAACTGGCCACACCTTTCAGGTAAGATGAAAGGAACCCTAACACTGCCACCTGCTGGAAGGATTCACTGTGAAGAAACCACTCACAGGCTAATTGTGCTGTTAGAATAAGTATGTCTACATTTTCCCTAATGTAAAGTTGCACCCTTAAAGGAGACGTGTCCCTCACTGGACACCCGTGGCAGCCCTCCTCAGGGTCCCATGTCCCAGCATCCTTCACAAGCTACATGACTAGAGTGTGTAAGCGCTCTACTCCTGGGTGGTCCTTCCAGCCCTGGGAGCCCCCGAGCCTCACACCTTCAGCGAGGACCAGCGGCGGGAGCGGTAGCTGCACTGCAGGCACTTGAAGAGCTGTGGGTCACCAGCCTCGTGGGAGTTGACATGGAAGCGAAGGTCTTCGTGGGACAGGAAGCGAGAGCCACATATTCGGCACAGATAAGGCCTGAGCAGTGGCTTGGGCGACTTATAGTAGTACCTGCCAGGAATGGGTGGAGGCAAGGGCTGGGCTGCAGGCTCAGGGAGCACTCCCACCCACCCACACCCGCCCATCAAGCTCACCTATGCTCTATTCCACTTACTTTCGGTATTTCTTCCCTAGGAACCGCCTGGAAGGCCTTCCTCGGCGACGGGGTGGGGCGTCAGCATCATCCTGGCAAGACGGGGCTGCGTTCTCAGCATCTGACTGGCTCACACTGGATTCCACCAGGCCCCTCCCCACCTTGCCCAGGGCCCTCAGATCCGAGGAGCTGGGAGCCTCGAGATCCTGTAGCTCTGGAGGGCTCTGTGTGCTCTGGGAACTCACTAGAGGCTCTCCTACATCTGTCATGGACACAAAGAACACAATCAGCCACACATTCTAGGACTAGAGACCAGTCAGCCCCCAGACTAACCACTGATGACATCAGATCACACACAGTCAGCCCATGGTCAGAGGGCAGTACAAATTCCACACTGCTTCTGACCTGACCTACTCAGCGCAGCAAGACTGAATGGGAGAGTGTCTCAGCAGCAGCTCCAACAGCTAGTTCTAGATTCAGCACCCTCTGTGAGTGGCCGTGCATTCTCAGGTGAAAGCCCTCCCCTCCCTGAGTCTCATCTGTCCCATCTGCAGACTAATCTAACCCCACAGGGATACTGTGGATTCCTGAGACAACAGTGTCTTTGACACTGGCACACCCTTGAGAGCCTGGTGACCCAAGGGAGGGTCCGAGGCAAGAGGACTTCCATGGACAGCTTACAAACTCTTTGAAGTCTAATCTGAATGTGATAGCTTTTCAAACAGTGTTTAAAATACTATCTAAAGGGCTGGAAAGATGGCTCTATGGTTAAGAGCACTGGTTGCTCTTTTAGAGGACTTAGGTTCAATTCCCTGTATCCACAAGGCAGCTCACAGCAGTCTATAACTCCAGTTTCAGGGGATCTGATGCCTCTACAGACACTGCGTACATACAGACAAAACACGCAAGCATGTAAAAATAACAGACAAAAACAAACCCACAAGACCTACTTCAATCACTAGCACTATCAACAAACAAAATCCTACTTTAAATATTATGAGTGACGTCCACTAGTGTGCAACATACCTTTATACCTTTAGTCTCAGAATTTAGCAGGTAGGCAGGTGGATCTTTCTATGTGAGTTCCAGGCCTGCCAGAACTACATGAGACCGTGGCTCAGAAAACTACCACAACAAAACAGACAGACAGGCAGACAGAACAGAGCCAGTGTGAAGGCTTAGTGAATGAACAGTCCTCTGCAGCCAAGCCTGCCCACCGAGTTCAATCACCAGCGCCCACAGGGCAAAGGAGAGAACCAACTCTTGTAGGTTGTCCTCTGACCTGCACATGCTGTGGCATGCTCATACACACACACAAAAATACAAACTATTTTTTAAAAAACTAAGAATGAGACAGATTGGACATAGTGTCTCCTGTGTGTGTATGTACATGTGTGTGGAGGTGGGGATACATTTAACAGCTTTTATACCAGCAAAAGTACTCCTCCCTCTGACTTATTCACTGAGACAGGGCATCCCACCAAACCTGTAGCTCCGTATCTTGGCTAGGCTTGATGGCCAATGAACTTCCAGGATCACTCTGTTTCTGCAGCCCAATGCTGGGAACACAGACACACAGAGCCATCCCAAGTTTCCCTGCGGTGCTGGGGTTTGAACTCAGGGTACGCTTTCACAGCAAATTCTCTCACCCACTGAATCATTTCCTTGGTCCCCTAAACAATGCCATCATTCTCTTCATGGGCCATGGCCTGTGTGGGGCATATTTACTTTTCTGTACACAACAGTTCTTCTGGAGAGACTACAGACTCTACCTCCAAATGCTGCTGCATACACAGTGGCCACCACACAAGCAAATGCTGTCACCCCTCCACGCATAAACAAGAGATCCAAAGCGGCATGCTCCAGTCAGAGCTAGTCCGTGATAGAGCTCGTTCTCACGTCATGCTGAGCCACTCCTGTCCCACTGCAATGCTCTGACCACAGTGCCTCGCAGACCACTCAACCACCAGCTCCTCTCCTCATTTTAGTACCATTTTAAGCTTTTACTTGTTCAGTTAGAAAGGGTCAACCTCTTTTCTCACTGTGACAATTTGTCACTAGAAGGCATCTCCAAAAGCCTGCATAGTCACTGAGGCTAGGTTTCTCTAGTTGGAGACAGGAAGGCTCCTTTCTTGGGAAGCCTGCAGCCAGTGGCTAGAATGGGTGCTTTGTGGAGCACCTAAGCATCAGACAGCAGAGTCACACGTCACCCACACATACAGCTTGTCCCATGATCAAATCTTACTATCATGGAGGTCTGAGGTCTCCAGGCGAGGCAACTTTCGGGGCCGGCCAGGCCTCCGTCTAGGTCTCGGGGTACTGGGTGTGGAACGCTGGAGCCGAAGCTGCCGGCCCCGGGGCTCGTCCTCAGCCGGATTGTAGTCACTGTCCTCTGTGGCAACAGTAGAGGAGAGTGTATAGACCAACACTTCTAGCCCTGACCCCTTACCCTGCTGACACCCACTGCTCTGTCCATCAGTGTGCACTTCTCTCCACCAGTAAGGGTGTTCCTACGAGGCCCTCTGCACCTTCCCTCACAGGGGACTGACTATCCTTCCTTTCAATGATCTGCCAACAGCTCACCTCAACCAGAAGCACCAAAAGGTATCTGTTCTAAAGCCACTCGAGCCAGTCGACAAACTCCTAGACTGAGCTGTCCCACCAGGCAAACAACCACCATGCATAACCATTGAATAGTAAAATGAACTCAGTCCAACTAAGAAAAACTTATTTTTATTCTGTTAAGACTGTTGTCTGAGAAGCTTGTACTTCCATCTGCTCACCTAGGCAGAGTCCTAGAAGCTTCTGGACGCCATACAATCTACTCTAGGCCTAGAACATTTTTCTGCCTCCAAGTCTTGCTGCTGAATAAGCTCCCTTCTATCTAGTTCTTTCTGAACTCTGGCTGGCTTGTTAACTCAGCTCTTCTGGCTCAAAAGCCAGCTGACTTATTCAATATGGCTTTTCTCTTGGCCTCTGAATTTCTCTGCTTTGCCTCAAATTAACTCTAGGAACCTTTTCTAATCTTCTGGCTTTTCCTTTCCCATTCTGTCTTTATCCAAGTCTAGTTTGTTGTCTTCAGTCTGTCTCTGTAAAGCTCTCCCAGTACACCTGCCCTTCTCCCTCTGTGCTGCTCCACTGCTCACCACCAACTCCACTGTACCCTACTGTATGTATGTCTGTCTTTCCCTTAAGCAGCTTCCCTCTCCTCATAAGAGTTGGGCAGATCCTATTCTGTCAAATCTTTCTCATTAGTTGTCACTTTGTTTGGCACTCCATTAGACTTTCAAGCATGGTGCTTCCTTCCATCAACTAACTCTACCTTCATTGTCTGGGATTAAAGATGTGTACTGAGGGCATGTTGGTATTCCAGCCAGAGAGATTAGTGGTGTGTGCTATGGGCTGAGTCACACCCTAACTAGAATCAGGTTCAAACATCCTGAAACAAAAATGCACATTAGATCTCATAAAGTTTAGGGAGAAAAGTGAACCAGTTACAGTGGCACACACCTATAATCCAAACATTCAGGAGGAGGAACATACATCTGAGACCACCAAGGGCTACACACAGGGAAATTCCACTCAAAAAGTTAGGGGAAAAAAAAGAAACTGGAGAGATAGCTCATTTGCTGCTTTTGCAGAGAAGCCAAGTTCAGTTTCCAGCACTCATGTGGAACAGCCCCTACTGCCTATAAGGTTAGCTGCAGGCAAACAGCACCCTCCTCTGGCCTCCATAGGTATTGCAGCCAACAATGCACATATCCATACATAGGCATACACATAATTAGAACAACAAAAACTTGGGAGTGAATCAAGGGGTCAGGGATGCAGCTCTGTCAATGAAATACTTGGTGTGAAACATGAGGACCTGAGTTCAACCTCCCAGAACCCATGTCCAAAAGCAGAGCATGGCAGCAGCCCCAACACTGGAGAGACAGGAGGGTCCCAGGAGCTTCTTGGATAGCTGTCTAGCAGAATCAGCAAGCTCTAGGTACAGCAAGAAACCCTGCCTCAAAAAGTAAGGCAGAGAGCAATTGTGCAAGACGTTTGACATCACCTCTGGCTGCATATGCACCCATGCACAACACATAAGAAAAAAGTGAAATATTTTTGTTTTGGGTTGAACTGAGGTCTCATTTAGGTTGGCCTCAAATTATGTAGTTAAAGTGACGACGAGCTCCTGATCCTACTGCCTCTACCTCCCCAGTGCTGGGACTATTGGCACTCGCCAACACGCCCAGCTTTACTAAGTTTTCCTGTGCACACACAGAATGATTTTAGATACTAAGTAATGGAGCTATGAAAAGTGCAGAAGTATTTTTGCTGGCACTGTTTCTTCTGTGGTTCTGCCTGCTCCACAGCTTCCCCTCTCCTGGGTGGCACTGGTGTAGTTCTCTGTCTTTACAGATGAATGTGGGGACAGAGGTTGAGTGGTAAGCTGCCTTACCCTCCAGATCATCAATTGCCCCAGCATCCACAATGTCGTCCTCCTCCTCCTCCTCCGGCCCTTCCTCCTCTGCAGTCTTGGTGGAAATGCCCCACTTCCGAGCACGTCCCCTTTTACCAGCTGCTGCTGCTGCTGCTAGCACTGCTGAGAGAACGAAACAAGCTGCCATGTCTGGTTGTGTCCTGCCCCATCGGGCCCAGCGGCGGCTCCGGACGCACCTGGACGGAAGTGCCGCTCCCGCATGTGGCGGAGCAAGGTCGCCTTGGTGCTGCTCCGGTACTGGCACATCTTGCACCTGAACTGCTCCACAACCACCACCTCCATCATGGCCTCCAGGCTCTGTAGGTCCAGCTCCTCCGTGACAGGTGCTGGGGGTGGCTGTGCTAGAGAGCTGGGCTCTACCTGCAGCTGCTCTGGAGGCTCTAGGCATGTGGATGTGGGACCATCAGCCAGGGCTTCAATGGCAGCCAGACTGTTGGCCAAGGTGGCAGTAGACAATGATGATGCCATGGGAGCACCTGAGGACAGGAGAGAAAACAGAAGGCAAGACTGGCCATGAGCCTCAGCTATTCTTCACGGGCAGGTCCAAATTTCCCAGAGGCCATCTTGTCAGCAGCCAGGATAACTGCTAACCCTCCAGGGTCATATGGAGTCTTGTCTTCTGCCCCCATCCATTATAGCTCCCGGGAACTAGGGACAGGATTCATACCATCATCTGGGCCCTGCAGAATCAAGTACTGTGTGGTCTCAGCGCCTCCCTCTTCACCACTGGTCACAGTGATGCAGCCTGATAGAGAAGGTGGAGGGTGACACTCTCAGAGGGACCCTGGCAACAGGCCCATACCCTTGGACCCTGGGTACATCCACTGCAGGATGGTACAAGGTGGGGTGTAGGTGATGTGCTAGCCCAGTCACCAGGATATCAGAGCTACCCTGGCTGCCTGGTCTTTGACAAAGTGGTCCTACTGGTCCTCTATCCTCTTTAAACTTCCTCAGGACAGAGATCCTGCAGGCACCCTTCTCCGAATGCTTCTCAGACTATGCCAGAGCTTTGTGGGATGCTGGTGCTTCTATGCAAGTCACTACTCATAGAGACCCAGCAGCTTGAACTCAGGGGTCGGTCACCTGTCTTGGCTTACTGCCCAGAGCACCCTCTACTTAACAGTGTCACTGGGTAAGTCATTTTTTTGGTGTCTCTCTCTGTGCCTTATAATTCTCACACGGACTAGGTTAATGGCAGCCATCTCCTCTGGAGGTCACTAGAAGATCTGCCACCTTCTATGTGTTAAGTGTTTATAACCGCCCCTAGCACAAAGCTAGATACAACTGCTTCTACTTCTTAAAATTAGCTACTGTTGCATGTACTTCATGTGTGTCTACGGGCATGCGTGTGGAAGTCAAATGACAACTTTGGGAGTCGGTTCTTTCATTCCACTGTTACGTGGGTTCAGCAGCAGTTACTAGGTCTGCCTGGCAAGCACTATTTCCAGCTGAGCCATCTTACTGGCCCTCAGCTACAACTCTCCCTTATTTGATTCTTGTGTTGTTTACCACTAGGAAACAGTTCTAAGTTTCCCTTACACATTCCTCAGTAAAGTAATTAATCTTCATTCATTCATTCATTCACACAGCTGGCTGTTGGGTTCTACAGGGCCACACCCTCTCCCTACTCACTCTGGATGAGGTCTGGGCCAATGGTAGACTCAATGATCTTGTCAATGGCGGAGCCTAGGTCTGAAGAGGAAGCTGTGCAGTCAGACACCAGCATGCTGGGGTCTGGGAGAGCACTGGAATGCACCAGGGCTGGGGGGCCACCTGGCACCTCTGCCACTGGTCCCCGGGACACAGAAGATGAATCAGGGAGGTAGCCATGAGGCAAGGGGTCTGTTGAAATGCTCTCGGATACCTCCTCCTAGGAGTAGGAAGCAGAGGGCAGTTCAGGAGCCAGGGGTGGGGCAGGACAGAGCAGCCTGTGGATACCCAAGAAACAACAAACAAAGCCACCATATTTCAACCCCACAGAGGACTAGGAGAGCTCTCCAGTCAGTGAGAGCTCTAGAGCCCATGGGTGTATTCAGGTGCTACCCCAGGGTTAGAAGAATCTCTCTAGACCACACACCACAGCCAGGAGGGACAACTGTTACTGGGCCTTGGCATCGATCACTCCCTCTGCTGCAAACTCTTCCATGGTCACCCAGAGTCTACATCCAGCCCTCTCACAACCATTTAGGCACTGCCCCTTTTAGAGGGCAAGCTAGACCTTATTAGGCCCTTTCTCCTGGAGCACTCTGCCGAGACTTTGTCACCTCATTACACTGGAATGATGACAGGTTGGGTCTACACTAAGAGCAGCATTCCTACAGACCCAGTTCCTCAGCCCAATCCCACCCACCCTGGCATCTCAATGATTTCCACACCAGGCTGTGTTCTCTGTGAGGACGCGGACCATACCTGTCCTATCCCTAGCAGTAACTCTGTAACTTAGCACACGAAAACTCAGAGTAGGCCCACTTCTGCTGATATGATGAACCCCCAAACTCACATCCAGGGCCTCTTATCTCCATCAAGTGGAGCCCAGATACAACCCCTATCTCCCAAAATTACTCATGAAGTTGCCAGACATAATAACTCTCACTTAACGGAGGATGTAAGGGCTAAAACCTGGGTAGCCTGCTCAAATCATCAAATCAGGAAGAGATGGCTCAGTGTTTCCCCTTACAGCCTAGAGAACCTATAGAACCAGGTCCTTTCATTCCAATTGACAGATGGAAAGACTAGGGTAACTAAGAAGGATCAATATGTGAGCCAGAAAAGGCTCACGAAGCCTGAGGGCTCTGGGTAAGACAGCGAATAATGAATTCTGGCTCTGTAGTCATGTTCTGCCTCAGTTTCCCTTTCTGCAGATTCTTGGAAACAAGTGGTTTACATATGTCTCTTAACTACGAGGCTTGTCAAACGACAAAACCTACCGTAGCAGTTTGGCATGGCATGGCGTCTGCCTCAAAAACAATTCTTTTCTACAAGTAAGCTTTGCTTACGGTCCCCCAGCCCACACCATCCAGACTGATCCCTACCACAGCGCGGCCGCCACTGTCTGAGCTCTGCCCCACACCAGAGTCGTCGGCCTCCGTTAATCCTGGGGCGGGCGCAGAGTCGCTGCTGTCCGCGGACACAGCTTCCGAAGTGCCCACACCCAGGCCACTCTCTGAAGGCTCCTCCGGCTGGCCAGGCCGAGGGGCCGCGTCGCTACTGCTCTCCACCTCGTTCTCCTCCATTGGTTCCGGGGACCGACTGACAGCGTAGCGCAGGGTATGGGGCTTTCACTCTGCCGGATGAGACGACCATGGTTGCAACAAGTGGTCCACCTTTTGGACCCGGTCAAACAGCACCCACACAGCACCGGTGTGCCCATCCCGCAGATGCAAAAACTGAGCATCCGACTAGACGGGGCGGGGTTTCCTGGAAAGGGAACCTTCCAGAAAGGAACAGGGACTTCTGACTCTCAGGGTAGGGCCCCTCTAGGAAGGGTGGTCCTGGTGGCTGATCAAGGCCCTTTGCTCCTCCCAGAGGCGTGAATCGACCCTGGGAGGACACAGCGGTTCAGCCCTCCGGACCTCGCGTCCCCTCGGATGAGGAACCAGTGGTACAGCCCGCAGGCCCCCGGGGTCAGTGGTTCGCTCCCCCTCCCCGGGCTCCCCTGTGGAGGGGGCTGACAGCGACGGTCGCGGGGCCTGGTGACTCGGGGCTGTCCCCGGCGCTGCCTGAGCTCCAGGCCCGACGCCATCTTGTGGCGGCGCTGGGTTTCCGCTCAGGCAAATGCGAGAGCGGCTAAAGGGCCTGGGACCCCGGGGCCCTGTTCGGACAGCCCCGCCGGCCCGGGAGCTCGCCACCCGGCAGCCCCGCGGTAGAGCCTCGATGCACAGCAGTGTGCAGTGAGGCAGCCTGCCTCCGGCAGTCTCTTACCTGAGCCTCTGGCTGCTGTGTCGCTCTCCGACTCCGGCATCGACGAGGTCGCCATCCTCTCACCCCCGTCGCGGAGGAACCCATCAGCCTCCCTCGAACCGGAACTACTTCCTCCGCCGCCCCCCGGGGAAAGAGAGATTTGCGGAGTTTCAGAAGGTCTCTCAGAGGACTCAGAACCGTCGCCTGGTCCAGAGGGACTCTAGAAGTTTATGTGCTGCATAGTGTTGAGGCTGGGGTCAGCCGGAGCCGGGAACTACTTTTTCTTGTGGCGGATGGCTACACGGGAAGTGGAGTGACGTCACGCATGTCTCATCCAAGGCTCGCAGGAGGAGGCGCGGCGGAGGCGCCGGGTTCCTGTGGGCGTGGCTCCCAGCGTCTAGCCACACCTTCAGGGGTCGCTTAGGGAACCGTAGCAGCCTCGGATGGCTTAAAGGTGTCCAGAGGGGAGGAGATATCAGTTATTTTCCTGGCTTTTCACCTATAAAGCTCCACTCGAGCCCTATCGGGTCCTCCCGGGTTAGGTTTGCTGTGCCGTGGGGAGGGAGCATATACGGATGGGAAAACCAAGATCTGAGGACAAGAAAGGCTGGGGGTAATGGCAGAGGTCAGGGAGTTTTGGAGAAAAGTTAATGCTTGGACCGTGGTGCACTTCGAGCTGTATTTCTTAACGTTCTTAGGACTGGAGGTTCAAACACCCAGCTGCTCTCTGGTCATTGTAGATAGTGTAGATTTGTTCAGAAGCTGAGGAATTAGTTCAGTGGCAAACATGAGGCCCTGGGTTCGATTCCTAGCCTACACACTCGCGCACGTGCGTACACACGCAGTGTTAGGTATTTTTAGAAGCCTGCAATTCCTGGGCCCAGTGTGGTGGCTCATGCTTTTAATCCAACATTCTGAGAGAGGCAGATTAACCTCACTTGAGTTCACATAGACCAGCTGGGGCTACATAGTGAGTCTTTCCCAGAATCCACATGGTAAAGGAGAGAACAGTTTCTTCCAGGCTGTCCTCCCACCCCCACACGCTTTTTGTAGCATGTGTGCCCCCATAGATGTAAAATAAATAAATGCTTAAAGCCGGGCAGTGGTGGTGCACGCCTTTAAGTCTTAGCACTTGGGAGGCAGAGGCAGGCAGATTTGAGGCCAACCTGCTCTACATAGTTTCAGGCTATATAGAAAGATCCTATCTAAGAGCAAAAACAAAAACAAACAAAAAAGAAAGAAAGGAAAGAGCCAGGGAGTGGTGGCAGAAACCAAGGCAATTTATAAAAGAAAGAAATGGGTTATGGGGTCTCTTCATAGCAATAGAAATATATCTAAGATATTGGAGTTTTTGGGGGCTTTTGTTTGTTTGCTTTTAATTGTTGTTATTAGCAAAATATCTGAGGGAACCAAAAGGTTTGGAATTGCTGTCCCCACAGTGCCCTGCCATTGCTGTCTATTGATTAATATCTTTTCTAGTAAATCTATTTTACAAAGAAAAATCAGTTTCAGTATACCCTTTGAGCTCTGTTTTGGGACATCTTTTTGCTATGATTAAATAATATTATCAAAAGCAACTTGAGAAGGAGACAGCTTATTTTGTTTCTCTTCCATATCAGGTTCATCCTCAAAGGAAGCAAGGGCAGGACTCAAGCAGGGCAGGAACCTGGGTGCAGGAGCTGATGCAGAGGCCTTGGAGGGGTGCTGCTTACTGGCTTGCTCCTCCTGGCTTGCTCAGCCTGCTTTTTTACAGAACCCAGGATCACCAGCTCAGGGTGGCACCGCCCACAGTGGGGCTAGCCCCTCCTACATCAGTCACTAAATTGTTCTACTGGCTTACCAACAGCCCAGTCATATGGAGGCATTTTCTCAGTTGAGGCTCCTTCTTCTCTGACTATAGTTTTTATCAAGTTGACATAAAACTAGCCAGCACCCCCATCCCAATCTGAACCTCTCAGTAACGACAGAAGGAGAGGATGATTGTATTGGATCATGTCAGAGTTTCTGTCCACAGTCAGATGTCTCTGCTGGGCCTGGGACAATGTAAAAGACCAATCAAATCACGGTGGGTAGGGAGAAGTGGGTGGGACAAGGACAAAGCAATACTGTACTTTCAAAGGCGTGCCTCCAGTGAGCTTCTTTGAAGAAGGTACCACCCAGTAGCCACTCCACTATAAATGCGTTGGTGAATGTAGTGTCTCACAATCTCACAACCCAGTCACTTCTTAGTGTACCACCGGCTGGGACCAACCCTTCAGTATGAACCGTTTGGGGAAAGACTTTATGCCCAATTCATAGCAAAAAGTTCTCTTCTGTGCACAAAGGAAAAAAAATTACTGAGGATAAAAAGAGACTTCTTGGGGCTGGAGAAATGGCTTAGTGGTTAAGAGCACTGAGTGCTTTTCCAGAGGTCCTGAGTTCAAATCCCAGCAACCACATGGTGGCTCATAGCCATCTGTAATGGGATCTGACACCCTCTTCTGGTATATCTGAAGCCAGCTACAGTGTAGTTATATATAATAAATAAATCTTAAAAGAGAGAGAGACTTCTCCAGGGTCACTGAAGAGAGTAGGGCTGGTTTGAATGTGAATGGTCCCCATGGCTTCATATATTAGAATGCTTAAGTCACTAGAGCAGGGAACTGTTTGAGAATTAGAGGGATTAGAAAATGTGGCTTTGTTGGAGAAAGCATGTCACTGGGAATGGGCTTTGAGTTTTCAAAAGTCCAATCCAGGACCAGTATCTGTCTCTGCCTCTCTGTGTGTGGATAAGGACACAGCTCTCAGATACGTCACAGAGCTATGCTCCCCATAACGTTGATAATGGACTAAATCTCTGAAACTGTAAGCAAGCCCCAATACAATGCTTTTTCCTATAATAGTCACCTTGGTCCTGGTGTCTCTAAACAGCAATAGGACAGTGGTAAGGACCACGATAAGCTAACGACATTACCCTCTGATTTGTCAGGAGATGAGGTGCGGGTGTTGGCCTTCGTTTCCCTTAGTGCGGGATTTAAGGGAGGGCACAAATTAGCCCTTCTTGGGATTCAAAACTTTAAAAAACAAACAACAAAATAAAACAGAAAAATTCAGAGAACAGAGAGGAAGAGTGATGGGAATAATCGATAGTGTCCTGAGGCCACCATTAGCCTCGTGCAGAGCAACCTGTGACTCAGCATTTAAATGACCTGACTAATGCTCAGTGTAGAAAACTGAGAATCAGGAAGTTTTCTCCCTCTGAACTCTGTGAACTGGGGAAGCTTTTAAAACTAGAAATGACAGGGCCTTTCACCGTCTGACTCCTGAGACTGTAGGATTTGGGGTGAGTGGGCTTTGAGACAGAGACTGCATAACCTGAGGAGACTCAAGAAAAACAAGTCCAAGATGGACTGGCTCATGTGAACCATGTGGATGCTTGGTCACAACCACTTCAAGTCCCATGAATGTCACAGATGGATAGATAACAGGAAGGACAGATACTACTAAGAATACGAGACACGCAGCAGGTGGTATTTGATGCGTAGTTTGCTCAACCTGATAAAGCTGTGTTCACAGGCGACTTAAGTCCATTCAACGGGGATCTCGATGTAGCACTTTAGTGGCTTTGCTGAGCCCAGGGTGGGCATGACCTTTACAAGGTGGGTGGGGCTCTAGCGGGGCTGAATGATTCAGAGCAGCCTGTAAGTCATAAAGTGCTAAAGCAGTTGAGATGGTGAGAGAGTGGCGAAGCAGATGAGGGTCTGTGTGGCAAGTCAAAAGCACATAGACAGTGTGGGAATGAGGCTAGAGTTCCTCCCCCCCCCCGCCCCCACCCCCCCCCCAAAAAAAAGAAAAGGATGTGAAGTGTGAAGTGCTGTGTTTGTGGGTTTGGGTTTTTTTTTTGTTTTGTTTTGTTTTTTTTAAACTTTAATGCCTGAGCAGCAGTTTACTAAAGGAGTGGATGCTAGCACACCACAGGAAGAAATCATTAGGCTTCTAGAAATGGTCGCTTACTTCTCTTAGGTGTCCTGTGTACATTTGTCCCATGGGAGAAAGTGTATCAGGAATTGTCTGTCCAGTCTTGGCCCTGTCTGCAGGCAGCTGTGGCTGATTTTAAAGACAGGGTCTCACTATATAGCCCTCGATGGCCTGGGACTCACAGAGACCACCTGCCTCCCTGCCCAGTGCTAGGATTAAAAATACACACTGCCAAGCCCAAGTCCTGTTCCAGACTGAGCAATGCCAGACAATCCCCAGCAAACCCAGTGGGTATGGGGGGACGATCTGTGGCCCCACAACCATGTTATCAGGATGAAAATGGGGCTGGTTTGTGGAGAGTGACATCAGACTCTCGAGAGTAGACAGGTGGTGGCACACACTCCCTGCTGCTACCAGCACTGCTTTTCTGGTAAAATAATTGATTCAAGGGCTGGAGGGATGGCTCTGCAGTAGAACACAGACTGCTCTTCCAGAGGATCCAGGTTCAATTCCCACCAACCACAATGCAGCTCACCGACTTATGCAGTTCCAGGAGATCTGGCGCCCTCTTCTGGCTGCTTGGAACACAGCACAGGCATATATGCACCTATATGCATAAACATATTCTTAATAATTTTTACTTTCTGTGCATTGGTGTTTTGCCTGCATGTTTGTCTGTGTGAGGGTGTCAGATCTTGGAGTTACAGACAGTTGTGAGCTGCTGTGTGGCTGCTGCAAATTTAACCCAGGACCTCTGGAAGAGCAGTAAGTGCTCTTAACCACTGAGCCATCTCTCCAGCCCATACACAGGTATTTTTTTAAAAGAGAAATAATTGATAAAAATGATAGGTTTTTCTTGCTACATTGGTCCTTGCTAGTGTTTCTGTTTTAGTATCCCATTGGCTGCCAAAGACGAATTATCATTTTCCTTGCACAGAGAGTAGAGAGAGCCTTCAGAGCCCCCGCCCACCCTCTGTAAAAAGAGTTCAGTACACAGTGCTCACCTGACTATCTATCCTACAGATCTGGGAGAATGCCTGGAAGAACAAAGTCAACAGAAAGGAAGAGTGACTGCAGGTACACTTACGGCTTGGGAAAGACACCCTTAGCAGCCGTATACTGTTGAGTGGAAACCCCAATGCCAGGGGTGGGCCACCACTATATATTTCTGGACACAGAGTCCTCTGAGGCCGCCAAAACCATAAAATCTGTTGTCATGCACTGGATAGTTTTTTTGTCAATACAAGCTAAAGTCTGAGTAGAGGGAACCTCAGTTAAGAAAATGTCTCCATGACATTGGACTCTCTGAAAGCCTGTAGGGCATTTTTCTTTATCAGTGATTGGTTGGGGGAAGAGCCCAACCCACTGTGGGTGGTGCCATCCCTGGGCTGGTGGTCCTGGGTTCTATCAGAAAGTCAACTGAGCAAGCTAAAGCAAGCCAGTAAGTAGCAACCTCTCTGTGGTCTCCGAATCAGCTCCTGCTTATAAGTTTCTGACCTGTTTGAGTTCTGCTCTGACATTTATTTATTTATTTATACCCTACCACATGTACACCCACATCCCAGAAGAGAGCATCAGATCCTCTTATAGACAGTCGCCAGCGACCATGTGTCCTTCCTGCTGAGCCATCTTGCCACTCTCTGCCCTGACTTTCTTTGATGATGAACAGCGATGGGGAAGCATAAGCCAAACAAACCTTCTCCTCCAAATTGCTTTTTTGGATGCAGTGTTCCTTCCATCACAGCAATGGAAACCCCAAAGAACAGGCAGACCATGGCTATTAGTGTGCGCCAGGACGAGATGTGAGACCCTATTGTTGAAGACATCTCTTATTTTGGGTGCAAGCCATTGAGAAACTAGCAAATGGAACTTACAAGGCTCAGGAAACAAAACTCATAAGATCCAGGAAGCTCAAAGTCAAAGGACTCTTGAGACACCTGATTAAGGTTATACAAATCTTGAGTAACTGCTGGGGGAGGGGGGAGTCTCTTCGAGGGAGGAGTCTCTTCAGGAGGAGGAGTCTCTTCAGCGGGAGCTCTGAGGGAACAGCTTTTGTGAATCATCCATCCTGGTTATGGGCTTTTGGGATACAACTGCCTTGGAGTTACCCATAGCAACCCCAATAAACTCGGCGAACTTGGTTCGCCAACATAGACTTGAGTAGAGCTGGTCCTTTCTTTGGTCTGCTGTCTACATCTGGGGCAAACAGATAGAAATTGGTTCGTGTCTCTCAGGAAAAGGCACCCAACATCTGGTCTAGTGCAAGTGACTCCAGGCCGGATCTCCTGCAGGAGATGCCTGTGCTGTTACAACAGGGGTTTACTTACCTGGTGCCAGGGGCTTCAGATGCACTGTGTGCTGCAATCACAGGTGGGCCACTAGATACTCCTAACATGGCTGTGACACCTAAGGAAACTGGCCCAGGGCTTGCAAGGTGGCCAGAGTTGTGCACATGGGAGTTCACCCCATGGAGTCCTGGATATGTCCTTACTCTCTCTTCGGTGCCTCTTCCATTGCACAGAGCTGAGGCCAGGCAGGCCCATGGTAGCTAGTCACTCACTATTTCACTCCAGGCCACTAGGGTTAAGTGAGCTAAACCTGTTGTTAAAGACCTATTTATAGCCCCAAACTACACTCCTGCTTGGGATAATGAGCCCCTAAGGTCGACTCCCTGTGGTGTGAAATGGAGGCTTTTTTTTTTTTTTTTTTTTTTTTGGTTTATTCTGAACCTTTCTGCACTGGAGGAAGGTGGGCTTGTGGGGAAGGGGCTTCAGGATCAGAACTCCCCGGATTCAGAAAATGGACTTAACCTTTGTATATGATGGCAGTTCCTGAAGGCAGCAGGTGACACAGAGGCAAATGTTTCTCCTGATGGCAAGAAGACAGGTGACAGAGGCAAGACCTGTATTTGCCTCTTTCATCCATCTCTTGCCTATGGTATCCTCAACATTTAGTGAAGTGTATTGGCTCAGGAGACACTACACATCTGTTTATACGAATGAATAATTACTACTACTATAGCGTATTATATAGTAATAATAATTATTTGTTCATCCACACACAGATATATTCGAGACGGGGTCTCACCATAGGGCTTTGGCTGACCTGCCACTCTGTGTAGAGCAGGCTGGCTGGAATTGGAATTTCTCTGTAGTAGACTTAATATAATAAGTGGATTATAAGTTCCCTTGATGCCCACTATGTGCCTCTGTCTGTCATAGTTTGTGTCATACTGTGACCTTGCCAGTGACCCCCCAGCGTCTCCAGCAGACTGAGCTAGACCTGGGCCAGCTTTATAGCTCTGTTCCCCAGAGCATGCTGCTGCTGTTGTTGAGACAGGATCTTGCGAAGCCCAGGCTGGCTTTGAGTTTTTTACATAGCCAAAGGATGGCCTTGAACTTTTGATTGTCTTGCCTGTGCCTTCTGAGTTCTGGCGTTGTGAGCCGGTGGCATGCCAATCGGTTCTATATGGTGCTATCGACGGATAAAACCCAGGGCTTCGTGAAGGCTAGGCAAGCACTGCAAGCTACAGCTCAGCCCAGAAACTGGTTGTTGTAGGAATCAGCTCTCGGTAGGATGACTTAGCATAGAAAACTCCAAGAAAATCACACCAAACCAAGGCCCAAATAGCCCAGGAACTACTTTTATCCTAGCCTGACCTGGGACAGCCCCCCACTCATCTTGGCATGGGAGCAGCAGCCATAATCCTGAGGAGTTAAAAGCAGGAGGGTCTCTTGACTGTTCACCTTCACCTCTAACCTTGGGATGACATTAATGTGTCAGATTTCATGTGCAAAAGTTAAGTGGTGCAATATAAATGACCCCCATTTGCTTAGTGACCACACAGAGTGACGTCATACACTGAACAGGGAGCCTGGACCACGCCTTCTTTACAGAGCTCAGACACTGTCAGAGTGGGGGTCCAATCCATCTCCACTGAGTCACCAAACAAGGAACAAGTTAAGTTAGTGATGGTTTGACACTCTTCTCCTAGATGCCCAGTGCTTTGGGACCTTCCCCTCTGCCCCAGATACCACAGAATAATCAACACAGTCTGGCAGTGTTAGACAGTTCAGGAGACCACCTTGGAGGCGAAGGTGGGGACTTCTGGACCTGTGGTGACATGTGCAATGGTGTGACAGATGCTGAACACACTGCCCTACTTTTTATCCTTGAAGCCGTCTTCAAAGTTCAGTGCACCAGAGATGAATGAAGAGTTCTGGGAAGGTCAAGCTCACCGAGGCTGATCAGAAGCGATCTGCAGGGCTGGAGAGATGGCTCAGCGGTTAAGAGCACTGACTGCTCTTCCAGAGGTCCTGAGTTCAGTTCCCTGCAACCACATGGTGGCTCACAACCATCTGTCATGAGATCTGATGCCCTCTTCTGGTGTGTCTGACAGCTACAGTGTACTCATATATAATAAATAAATCTTAAAAAAGAATAAGTGATCTGTGTCTGCACTCCATTCTGGACCCTCCCCTCACTTCCTGGGGCCTCATGTACAAACTGCCTCCAGGGGCCAGCAGTGATGTAACATTCTCAACCTGACAGGAGACAAGATGCCTGGTAATGAAGTCTGTGCATGACTGTAAGGATTGCCCTGGTTAGGTGGACATTTCCTGAACAAAGTCTTGAACTTCATACAAAGAGGAAGGTGACTGAACAAAAGCATCCACTCCTTTCTTCTTCCTAACTGTGCACACAACGTGACCAGTTGCGCTGGATTTTTGCCGCCATGGCTCCCCACTTCCCAGGATCAACTTATCTTGAACTGAGCCATAATGAGACTCGGGTTGCTTTTCTCAGACTGTTTTATCACAGGAACACAAAAGCGAATATGCCAGGGGGATGGACGATGAGGCCAGCACCGCTCAGGGCCTTTGACAGCTGTTCTGGGGCCCGGAAGCACGCGGCACTACCTTGGAGCCTGGGAGGATGATCAAAAGACAAGACAAGGCAGAGAACAGAGGCAGAGCACCGAAAATGGGCTCCGTCCCAACTCCAGCGTCTACCTTCAGCACAAAGCTTCCTGCATACTTGTCCTGTGGCTCTGAGCAGGTCAACCTCTCAGGTCAGTGTCCTCATGTGTCACACGCAGGGTCACCACTCCTGCTCGGTTGTCATGGCATTACATGAGACACTGTGGGGAGACAGAACTGGGTCAAGTCCAGGCCAGGCTCCGGTGCTAATTAGCTCTATGACCTAAAGTTGTGTCTCCTGTCTGAGCTTTCTTTTCCCCATTCAGATATTGGCCACTGCCTGCCTCATGAGCACTTGGGGACACTGTGGTTAAGGAGTGGCTGCTGGTACATTTACCTGGGCTCAAGGAAGGCCCTGTCACCTTGATATGCTTAGTCCTCTCTGGTAAAGTAGGGGTTAACACTAAGTCCCTCTGCTTCATTGAGCTGTGACATTAGATGGTACAATCAAGAGAAAGAATGAGGGCTGGAGAGATGGCTCAGTGGTTAAGAGCACTGGCTGCTCTTTTGGGTTCGATTCCTAACACCCATCTGGCCAGCTCACTACCATCTCTAACTCCAGTTTCAGGGGATCTGATGCTTTCTTTGCCCCAGGCATTCACACGGAGCACAGACATGCATAGAGGTAAAGCATTCATACACGGAAGATCTTTCTTAAGTTAAATACATAATAAAAAGAATGTAGCCTGTAGCCTTCTGTGGCCGAGCACTCATTAGCTCCAGGTCTGGCACCTCCCAGGGACTAATTCTGGCTGCATGCTGGGTACCACTTTCAACGGTTTACCCTTTGCCTCTCATCCTCAAAGCAGGCCTCTGAGCTGGGTGATAGACTGTCTCTATTTTGTTCCCGAAATTGAGTCACCCAGAGGTCCAGTGTCTTGCCAGAGGTCACAGAGTGATTAGTGGACAGTCTGAGTCTAGCCGACTCCTTGCCATCCCTAACAAGGGATCCAGAAATGGGAGCCATTAGAATATCTGTGTTACGTTTTTGGATCCAGGAGAGGAGGCAATTATTCATGTCTCAGTGGAGTAGGGCTTAAATGAGCCCCAGAGGCAGTTCTCTTGGAGGAATGCCAGGTCTGTCTGCTCATTTCCTGAGCCCGACAGCAGGGGGAGCCCTCTGACTCTGCCTGGGTCTGGTCCTCTGGCTGGTGACTTGGTGTAGGCTGTGTCTAGCCTGTGGGTCCTGTGAGCACTTGGAAGTACCAGCTGAAAGAAGGTAGCCGGTGGGAAGCCAGGGTGATGCAGGCTTGGGTCTGAGCGGTAAGGCCCTTGCACAGAGTTTGTGCATCCCAGGGCAAAAGACTGAGCCAGAATTTATGGTCAGATATAGAAATAGAGCTGTTTATTAAAAAAGGGAAAACTAGGGGGCTGGAGAGATGGCTCAGTAGTTAAGAGCACTGACTGCTCTTCCAGAGGTCCTGAGTTCAAATCCCAGCAACCACATGTTGGCTCACAGCCTGATGCCTTCTTCTGGTGTGTCTGAAGACAGCTACACTCTCATATACATAAAATAAATAAATCTTTTAAAAAAGAGGAAACTAGATAAAAGGCTTAGTGCACGGGGCTCATAGTGATCTTAGATTTTGGCCGCGCTCCCAGCGTGCTCCAGAGGACCTGACACTTTCTCTGGATTCCACAGGCACTCCATCCATGGGCATAAACGCAGATAAATACATGTATGCACATAATTTTTATTTTAAAAAAACTGCCCTCAAATACAGTTTCAAAAGTAGGGGTGCTCCTGAGAAAGGGAGTGGACAGGCTAATGAGCTGGAGAGGCATGTCTCAAATATTCTGGGCTGAGAATCTGTTCATATAGTATAGTCCAGCTTGGGGGGCGGGGAGGACTTCCACTCTTCCTATGCCAAGTGGCTTCTTTAATGTATTGATTAAAAAATATTGAGCTTGGAAAAGCAAGATGCACGCCTCAGTGTTAGAGATGCTGAGGGGAAACACCCTGGTCAAAGCAGCTTGGGGAGGAAGGGCTTGTTTGACTTCCAGTTCCACATCACTCAGGAAGTCAGGACCGGAACTCAGCCGAGGCAGGAGCCTGGAGGCCGGAACTGACGCAGAGGACACAGAGCGTTGCTTACTGGCTTGCTCAGTTGGCTTTCCTGTAGAACCCAGGACTACCAGCCCAGGGGTGACCCCCATTCAAAATAGGCTGGGTCCTCCCATATCAATTACTAATTAAGAAAATATTCTACAACGAATCTATGGAAGCATCTTCTCGATTAAGGATCGCTCCTCTCTGATGACTTTCGCTTGTGTCAAGTTGACATAAAACCAGCCCGCACGTGCACAGAATTTAAGGAGGAGGAGAAGGAAAGGTTGTCAAGAGAGCACTCCAGCTCCTCCAGTGTATGAGCACTGTATGACTTCAACTGTCTTCTGCCTCCTGCTCTGCACCAGTAGCCAGTGGAGGAGAGTCATCCTCCACTCTCAAGGGGATGGGCCCGGGAAAGTGTCCCGTGGAATGCTAGAGGCAGACCTGAGGCTGTTAGGGCTGGGACTTCTGGAGTTCCAGGGACCGTGCGTGGGACATCTCGGAGTGTGAGACTCTGGCTGAGAACATGTCTCATCTATGGAGAGGGTAGACATGGCCGAGAGCCAGGGGAGACTCCGTTAAAGGTTGACGTCCAAGGTTGAACCTGCCAGGATCTGAGCTCCAACTCGGAGCAGTGCGGTTTGCACAAGGGCTAATGAGACCTGAACAATGTGCTGTTTGCCACCAGTAGCGCAGTAGGGCAAATAAAACACACGCATGTGAGCACCTCAGATGGGGAGAGGGGACGAGACAACAGAAATGCACAGTCACCTTCCCTTTGTGACTTCCAGACACAAAAGGATCTCTGGGGCTTTTTAGCTTCTAGTCTAGAAAAGAAAAGCTCAGGATCCAGCTAAATTTAGGGGAAGCCGCCTCAAAGGAACAGGCAGAGTGACGGAGATTACCTGATTCCTTCTTCTGACTTCTGCACACGAACATGGGCACACATGCACATATACACACTCACACCTAAGACAAAGCAAAAAAACAAAACCAAAAAAAAAAAAAAAACATAAGGTTCATGTTTCTTAAGCAGCAATCTCCTTCTTCTGGAACATTCTGTGTCAGTGGGGCAGGAACAGGATGTGATGGGGATCAAATCCAGGCAGGGCCTTTGCAGCACTAGGCAAGCATGTTCTGACAGCTACGCTCAGTTCAGGTTTGTTTTGTGGTTTTGTTCTTTGGGGTTTTTGACACAGGGCTTCACTGTGTAGCCCAGGCTGGCCTCTAACTCTTTTTTTAAAAAAAAATTTATTTATTTTATGTATGTGAGTACACTGTCGCTGTCCTCAGACACAACAGAAGAGGGCATCAAATTCATTGCAGATGGTTGTGAGGCACCATGTGGTTGCTGGGATTTGAACTCAGGACCTCTGGAAGAGCAGTCAGTGTCCTCAACCACTGTGCCATTGCTCCAGCCTCTGGCCTATAACTCTTGATCCTACTCCCCGAACCTCACTACACATACACACTTCAGGGATTACAGGTTTGTAACCCTAGACCACCGGTTCCTGCTTTGGTTTTGAGTCTTATGTTAGGCTCTTGGTGGTTTGGGGATTTTATATTGTACGTTTGAATGTTCTGCCCATTTATGAAGATTAGAGAGCAAAGGATTTTGAAATTACTTTTAATGGTCAAAACAAAGTTTTGAGATAGGACTTTACTATGTAGCCTGGGTAGCTCGGGAATTTATAGCAATCCTCTTTCCCCAGTTTGCTGAGGGCTGGGAATGCTGGTGTGAGCCACTGAACCTGGTTAGTCAATGCAGTCTTAAAAATGGAAAGCCAGCATTCTAGGTCAGCGCTCCTAGAACATTAGTGAGCCCCTGGGGGCCCAGGGCCTCCACCTGCAGCCTCAGCACAAAGCCCAGAGACCATGAGGATGCAGTAAGTGGGGCTTAAAAGCAGTTCCTACCTCAAGATTACAAAAACAATTCATACTTCTCTCTAGAGGATTTCTCCCAAAATAAGGCTTCTTGTTGAAGTAACTAGAACAAGGAAGATGTTGCTTTATTTCTTCCAAGTGACTGACCAGTTGGCTTACCACCATAATCTGCAGTCCCCTCTGCCTTCACATATACCAAACTCCCATGTGCAGTTGGCCTACTTCTGAACTTGGCATTCTGTCCTGCTTGGCTGTGTTTACCTGGAGCTTGAGGGTGGTGCTTCTCTGTGCAGAGAAACTACTGTGGGTTCTCAGCAAGGAATGGGGAAAGTGATCTTGCTAAATCCCTCCCCCCCTTTTTTTTTCTTTCTTTTTTAAATTAGATACTCTGTATTTACATTTGAGATGTTATCCCTGCTAAATTCCCTTTCAAGAGCACACCTTTATCCTGCACTTAGAGATCTACTACACCCAGCTCTGGAACAGGGTAAATAATATTCCACGGTGGTTTGAAAGAGAATGCCCCCCATAGGCTTGTAGAAGTGAATGCTCAGCCCCCAGGGAGTGGTACTATTTGAAAGGAAGTGTGTTACCCGAACAGGCTTTGAGGTTTTAAAAGCCCACACCAAGTCCAGGATATCTATTTCTTTCTGCGGACTGCAGATCTGGATGTAAAACTCAGTTCCTTCCTCAGCACCGTGTCTGCCTGCATTCCTCCATGCTCCCCACCATGATGATAATGGACTAAACCTCCAAATCTTAAGCCGTAATTAAATGCTTTCTAAGAGTTGCCGTGGTTGTGATGTCTCTTCATAGCAACAGAACACCGACTAAGACACGTTATTAGCAGAAGATCATTCTCGGTTTGTTTGTTTGTTTGCTTAGTGCATTATTTTTGTTGTTGTTGTTGTTGTTATTGTTTTTAGGTTCAGATTGGGAGAAATGTGCACACGCCCTCTCTCTGTAGGTCCTGTGCGCAGTGAGCACTCTCTAATTGAACATCCCTTTGGTAACTTCCTAGTGCTGCTGTGGCTAAGCACCGTGAATTCAGCGGCTTAAAGGGCCCTGGAGCTGGCAAGCTGGCTGCAGGTAAAGCAAAGAACTTACATAAGCAGTCAGTCCTTGAATGGAGGGTTCAGCCTCACCAAGGAGAATTGCACCCTGGAGGATCTCTTTTGCCAAATGTGGTCACATTGTCAAGCTTGGCATCCCCTTGAACACAGAGGTGGGAATTGGGCAGGACAGGAATAAGGTAAATGACAGTCTACCAGCCCAGTCTTCCTCTGTAACTAACCTGTGGTAATCCCACAGCAAGAAACAAGACCTGGACTGGAGAGATGGCTCTGGCTGCTCTTCCAGTGGTCCTGAGTTCAATTCCCAGCAACCACATGGTGTCTCACAACCATCTGTAATGGGATCTGATGCCCTCTTCTGGTGTGTCTGAAGACAGCGACAGTGTGTTCATATAAATAAAAATGAGTTAAAAAAAAAAGAAAGAAAGAAACAGGACCTTCTGCTGTGGGTTGTAGCTCAGTATTAGAGCAATTGATCAACATTCCTGAGGTTGAAGGTTCAGTCCCTAGATGTGGCATAACACTTGATGATGATGATGATGATGACGATGATGACGGTCAGTGGTGGTGACAAAGTAGTAAAGACAATGACAACAACAGATGTCATACAGTCCCAGGAGACTTCCTCACACCCTGTTTGGCATGACTTGATTTCCTTTTTGTCTTTAAAAACTCAGCACTCGAGAGAAGTCGCAGAAACACTTCAGTGAGCACTCGTGACTTTCGCCTTGGCACGGCTGTGAGCATCCAGCCAGTGCTGCTCGCCTCGGCCCCTTCTCTCTGCTGGTGTCTACTCAGATGTACCCTCCTTGTTGTTAGTCAGGTTTTGAGACAGGGCTTCTCTGTGTAGCTCTGACTGACCTGGAACACACACACACACACACACACACACACTCACACACTCACACACATTTATTTATAACAGAGTTGGTGGTAGACATACATATATACGTTCACTGATAAATTTTCTATTCTAAGTTTTCAAAAAAGCAAGGACAGACTACTACATACATAGTCAATGGATGACTACCCAATAGTCTGTATTATGGTCCCCACAATGGTTTCTTTCTCCCATTTTCCTAAATAGGAAAACCTACTTCTGGGGTTTTTCTGTTTTTGTTTTGTTTTGCTTTTTTCTCCAAGACAGGGTTTATGAGGAGTCCTGGTTGTCTTGGAATTCAATCTGTTGGCCAAACTGACCTTAAACTGCCAGAAATCTGCCTGCCTCTGTCTCCCAAGTGTTAGGATTTAAAGCAAGCACCATGCCCCACACCCCAGCCCTCTTAAACCCAGAGCCCAATGAAGAATTTATTTGGCTCACAACTCCAGGTTCCAGTTCATCACTGTGGGGAAATCAAGGCAGCTGGAGTTTGAAACACCTGGTTGCATCCTGTCCAGTCAAGAGCAAAGAGAAATGAATGAATGGGCAATGGGAAAGTGCCTCTCAGTGCTCAACTCACTTTTCCGTGAGCTCAGGGCCCAGCCCCAGGGGGTGGTGCAGCCTACTTTTAGGCTGCATCTTGCCCTGCTGATGAATGCAATCCGACATGCCCACAGGGCAACCTGAGCTAGCCTGTTTATTCTGTCTAGATTGTATCAAGTTGACGGTTTTAAATAACCATCACAAGGACTATGCCACCCTACCGTCTGGCCATTCCTCACAGGCAATACGGAAATATGGTACACTGTTGGTGCCCTGGATTCAACATCTGGGTGATGTTGTATGTGCAGCTTAGCTGCACTGTCCAGATGCAAATACTCAGCCATCTGTGAGGTTTCTGGCGCATCGCTAGTGACTTCTGAACACTTGGAATGTGTCTGATCCCACTAAAACTGGCTCCGCTTCGAATTGTATTTCATTTCAATGTGAACTGAAATGGCCGCTGGATCGCACCACCTTAGCCCAGACATCTTTCTTGTTCTGAACACACAGTCAGGAGTGCCGGTAGGGACAAGAGCTGTGCTCTGGTTCCCCAGCCCTCTTCCTAGAGGGGTGCTTTGTTCTGCTAGAAGGGAGGCTACAGGAGAGCCCTATAGCATCTGTGGCTCCCCTGTCTCATCTGCTTTTTATCTTTCTGTCCCTCCTTCCTTAGAGCTCCATGGGTTTTTACTAAGCTCCTCCTAAGGGATAAACAAAGCGGATGTGGTCTCTGCAGTGGCTATGGCGGAGGACACTGTAAATGTCTATGATTGCATGTGTGTCGGACATCCGATTATCATCCTCTGAGGTCAGGGGCCTGGCGCTGTGCCTCATGGCCAGAAAGAGCTTAGTAAAGGTTTTCTGAGGCCTGGCCTGTGGCTTACGGCTGTCATCCCAGCTACTCAGCGGAGTGAGGCAGGAAGGTTGCAAGTTCAAGGCCCATCTGTGTTATATAAGTTTAAGGCCAGTCAGGCAACTTAGAGAGAGTCTCTCTCAGAACAGAATTTAAACAAAGCAAAACAAACCCCCCAAAAAACAAAAAAACAGATCTCAGAGAGCCTGGTGTGGTACAAACACCTGGAATTTCTAGTACTTAGAAGATAGAGGTCAGAGGATCAGGAGCCTGAGGTTATTTTTATCTGCACAGCAAATTGGAGACCAGCTTGTGTTACGTGAGACCTCTCTTTGTGTGTGTGTGTGTCGGTCTGTCTATCTGTGTGAATATGTGTGATGTGTGTCTGTCTATCTGTGTGTGTGTGTATATATATATATATATATATATATATGTATATATATATATATATATATATATATGTAGTGTATATCTGCGTGGTGTGTGTCTGTAGTGTGTGTTTGTTTGTCTGTTTGTGTGTATATGTGTGTGTGGTGCATGTGTCTGTAGTATGTGTGTCTGTTTGTCTATCTGTGTGTATGTGTGTGGTGTGTATCTGTCTATCTGTATGAATATGTGTGTATGTGTAGTGTGTGTATGTGTGTGTGTGTACATGTGTAGTATGTGTGTGTGTATCTAAGAGAGAGAGAGAGAGAGAGAGAGAGAGAGAGAGAGAGAGAGAGAGAGATGCTAGAGCTTATTGGCAAACCTCTCTCTAGTATACCAGATGCCCTGAGTTCAATCCTTAGTATCACGAAAGAGCAAACGAAGGAAATTTTCAGAGGGAAGAGGGGAAAGGAGGGGGAGTTTGTGGATTGCCCATTTAATGCTCAGACAGAGGAGACGGAAGTGCTGCCCAGGAGAAGCCAAGGCTGGGGTCTCCCTATGGCCAGATGGGGCTCACTTGAGAGAATTCTACCCAGGTGCTGTCCAGGCTTGCTGGTTCTCCCTCAGAGCCTCATCCTTCCCTGCAGTAAGTCAGGAAGTTGGAGCTGTGTCAGTGTGAGAGACCTGGGCAAGCATAGGTCCTGGGTAGGTCCTCTTCCCAATCTGCGTTAAGCACAGAATAGGGGCTCCCTCTGATTCAGCTTCAAGAAGAGGGGTAGACGCTCCCTAAGTCCTAGGGTCAAGATGATAAAATCAGCCTTAGGGGCCACGACTTGCTGACCACAGAACTTCATTGGTGTTCCCTGGAGGCTCTAGGTCAGCCATGAACCCACACCTGCCGGAAGGTGCCGCTGGGAGAGGAAGGAGTGCCCTGGGGAAAGGAGGTCCACCTTTGAGTAAACCTGACCCGCAGGGCCAGAGGGCGCTGCACCTCTTACCTCAGGATGTGCACCCTGCCCTGTTCTGCCCTGCTCATGGGTGACTCAGGCTGAAACTGGACCAGGTTTTCATTTTGCCCTGAGGCGTTTGCCCTGTCTGAGTCTGGGTTGTTTGTGTCCGGGGTGTGGCCAGCTATTTCTTATTCACTCTGCTGTGGCCGTGGCAGGACTAAGATCGAAGATTGCTAAGGTTATCCATCCATGTAGTAAACTCCTATTCAGTCCTCAAAACCCGCTGAAGGCATTGTTCCTGTGGAAGACTTCCCTAACCTCTGACTTTTCACAGAGTTCCAGTGGGCACTTGGGTTTGAATTCCATTCTGCCGTATATTAGCTGTACGACCTTGGGCAGCTTACCTAACTTTTTCGTGCCTCTGTTTCCGTATGTGGAAAATGGGGTGGGGCGGAATAACCGTACCCAGGTTACTGAATAACCATGAGGATTAAATGAGTTACTAAATAAAAATCTTAGGATAGTACCTGGCATATCAGAAGACCTAAAGAAAAAGGGTGCCGTCAGGACAGCTCAGTGGCAAGGGTGCGTGCTGCAAAGCTCAGCCTGACCAGCCTCATGAGGAGCCACATGCTGGAGGCGGAAGCTGACTTCTGAGAGTTGTCATCTGGCCTCTGTGCATGTAGCATAGCATACGTGCACTGCGGCACGCACATGCTCACACAGCTGCATACCAACACATGCATACTCCAAACAGATAAAGAGATAAAATAAAAAGTAGACTGCTATGTAACTGTTATATTTCTTTATTTAAGAAATACCTGTTAACACCATGAACACAGCAAATACAGCCCTCTCTCCCGGCTGGTGCTGAGAGAGACAAACAGGAAATTCACTCTGGATTATGAAGAAGAAAAAAAAAGCCACAATAAGGGAAGTGGTGGGTTCAGGGGAGTCATGGGAGCAGGGAAGAGGTCCCCTTCCCAGATTAGGTGGTCAGCGGGATTTTCCTGGAAGAATGCTGACTCAGCCGAAATCTAAGAAATGAATCAAACAGCTGGACAAAGCGGGAGGGTGAGGGAGGTGTGGGAAGGCAGGCAGGAAGGAGTGGAGTGCCAGCATCCAGCAGCTGGGGGCTCTGCCTGTGCTGGGGTGGGTTAGAGTGCTGGCGGGTGGGAGCCCCTGACGTGTGGCTGAGTGTATCAATCCATCGGTGCTCTGCCTCTCTTTCTCTAGGGCAATAGGTCCTTCCACGCTCGGCACCAGCATCCTGACCAGCACTGGGCTGAGCACTGTGAGCGATGCTGGGCCGTCTCAGCCAGTCTTTCATTTGTTTATACTTTTGCTATCTTTTTTTTTTTTTTTTTTTTTTTTTTTTTTTTTTTTTTTTTGAGACAGGATTCCTCTGTGTAGACTCTAGAACTCTGTAGACCAGGCTGGCCTTGGACTCAGAAATCCACTTGCCTCTGCCTCTAGGTACTGGGATTAAAGGTATGTGCCACCACCACCACTACCACTTGGCCAAGTTTGAATTCTTAAGAGACTTATAGAAAATCTCCATTTTTTTTTTTTTTTTTTTTTTTGTACTGTTTCTCAACTTCTGGAATTAGTGATTCCCTTCAGGAACACGAACCTCAACCTCACACATGCTAGCCAAGCACTCTAATTCGAAGCTACATCCCCAGTCCCCGAGTCATCCCAGCTTCTACCACCTAAGGGGCTCCTGCAGGTGAAGCCAGTTCTGGGCAGGAGCTCTGGGGGTTAGCCTGGACTTCTGCATTTCTGACAGACTTCAAGAGAACAATGTTACTGTGGGTCTGTAAGCTACACTTTGAACAGGAAAGCCAGTCTAGTGACAACACGGCCGTTCTCCCTCTGCCTGTAATTGTGATCATGACCGCAGAAGCAGGTTGGAGCCAGACCCTGCAAAGTTTGGATGGCAGCCTACGGAGTTCATTTTGGAGACACTTGGGAGCTACACAAGCTCTGTGTACATGATCAGGGATCGCTGACCAAGGGTGTGAACCTGGGAATATAGGTGCTGAGTGTGCAGGGACCTGAAGCTCAGGGAGAAGCGGTGAGACAGGAGGAGGAAGGGTGTCATGGGTTAACCTGAGTGCCATCGGCATTTATACCTTGGGCACTTAACCCCAGCACCTTCAAATGGATTGCATTCAGAGATAGGGTCTTTAAAGAGGTAATTAAGTTGAAATGGGCCAGTAGGCCAGTCACTAATCCACTATGGTTGACATGCCCAGGGGAAAAGCATGCGAAGAAGACACAGAAAGAGAAGCCACCCGGAAACCAGATGGGAGGCTTCCAAAGAAGCCACCCAATGAGCACCTTGTTCTCCCCTTCAGGACTGTGAAAAATGAACTCTCTGATGTTGAAGTCTCTCAGCCTGTGAAGGCACAGATTCAGAGGGGATGGTTTAAGGGGATTGTTCGGATTATTAGTTGAGGGACAGGAGGAGGGGAGAGACGTGTGGGGTGTGACACAGAAGGTTTGGGGAGATTCAGGATGAGGAAGTGCATTGAGGGACCAGGTTGTATTGGAAACACCAGGGGAACTTCAGGAGATGCTCTAGAGACGGGAGGAAGTTAGCCTAGGGTACTTAACACCAGATACTTGGTTACAGGAGGAAGAGAATGGTCCATATCTCAGTTGAGACCCTTGGTTACACTCATCAGATCTGATTCCAGTTAGCTCAAGCAAGCAAGATTGTAACGAAAGTCTCCCGAGGCTCCTGGCAGCGATATGAAGGTCAAAAGCCAGACCTGGCAAATGAGCCGAGACTCCGGTAGACGGGTCACCAGAGAGTGTGACAGGTTGCAACATGCCTCTAGACTCTGCATGAGAATGCAGTATATTCCAGGATGGAGCACTCTGGGAGGAAGCATCTTATGGCACTGGTCCGGTCAGATGTTTGCATCCTAGAAACACCTGGGAGGTGTCCAGTGGGAAGCTGCCTCTTCTCCCTTGGAAGATCAAAGGCTGAAGGCTCTAGGACCATTGTTCTTAACCTGCAGGTCACGACCCTTTTGGGGGTTGAATGACCCTTTCATAGGAGTTGAATATCAAATATTTGCATTATGATTCACAGCAGTAGCAAAATTACAGTTAAGTAGCAACAAAAATCATTTTGTTAGGTTAGGAGCCACCACAGCTTGGGGAACCGTATTAAAGGGTCAAAGCATTAGGGAGGTTGAGAATCCTGCTCTAGGGCTCTCTTTCCAAGTAGAAACAGGCTGTCTGCTTCCTGTCCCTTGTGACTGCCTTAGTCAAAGGACCAGAGGAGAGGTGGCTCTGTGCCAGCCCAGGACCAGGCTTTGAGGGAACTGGAAGCTTCTAAAAATAAGCAAATAAATAATAAAATTAAAAAATGAAAAAGGGGAAAATGAGAGATTGCTATTTATAGTTCCCTGGGTTAACATTCTTGACAATCCTCCTGCCTCAGCTTCCTGAGCACTGGAATTACAGGAGTAAACAGTAGCTGTGGTGTGTGTGTGTGTTTGTGTCGGGAGGGGTGGGGGATGTGAGGAGGAGGAGGAGACAGCCCTGAGGATCGAACCCAGGGCCTTGGGCATGCTCTCTAACCACTGCAGCCCAGAGCTGACTGGTTTGAATAATTCCACTGAATTCTGGTTTCCAGGAGTTAGCCCCATTGCTCAGTGCCTGGGCACAGAAGACTTGTAATAACAAGGTTAGAATCTTGAACTGCAGGAGGAGGTAGAAGAGGAGGAAGGAGGTTCAGGAGGTGTGGATTGTTTGGAGCAGCTTGCATGTTTACTCACAGGGTGCTCTTGAGCCAAATGTTCTCTCTGGGAGCCAGCTAATCCTGGGAGGGGCAGCCCCAGTCTAGGCCTAGAAGCTCAGATGTGGGCCCATCATACAATAGAACTATAAAAGGTTAGCATGTCCTGAAATGTAAGTGAAACCTCATTGTGATGACTCCGTGTGGCAAGAGCAGTGTCACCGAGCTGGCCCTGTGCCTACTATCCAAACTCCTCACCCACAAACCAGAGGGATACACTCAAAAGAAATAATGTCATTATTATGAAAGAAACCTGGTGGCAGGGTCTCATTTAGCCCAGGCTGGCCTTTAATTCTTCGTGTAACCAAGGATTACCTTGAACTCCTGATCCTCCTGTCTCTGATTCCCAAGTTCTGGGATAGTAGATGTGTGTGGTATGCCTGGGGGGGAGGAGGGAAGCACACATGTGGAGGTCAGAAGCAATTTACAATGTCAGTTCTCTGTGGGGTGGAGTGGGGGAAGTGGGTGGAGGATAGGAAAGTCCGATGGTGGAGGTGTGCGTGGCACACACCTTCAATTCCAGCACTTGGGAAGCAGAGTCAGGTTGATCTTTTGTGAGCGCCAGGATAGCCAGGGTTCTGAAAAGACAGTTTCTCAAGGGGGAAAATAAGTCAGGTTTTCCCTTTCAGTTCGTGGGCCCCGGGGACTGACTTGCTTGAATTCAGGTCATCAGGCATGAAGAAGGCAAGGGATTACTGCCAGAGCCATCTAGCTAGGCCTCATTTGTATTTTATAAGGACGAAGAAACTCGAGTTCGTGGAGAGTCAGTTATTAACTCAAGGTCACACGGTTCAAGTCCAGGTCTGCCAGATCCCAGCCACCTGCCCGGTCTGTAACCTAACTGGACTCCACTTTACCCAGGTCTGTTGCTGGGAGAACCTTCCGAATGGTCTCTCAGCCAGGAACCTCAGTCAGGCCCTGGAAAGGGGCAGCCGCCATCTCCCCATCTCTAATGTTCCCACTAGATAAATTCAGCATGGTCCTTCCGCAGGAGCGGGAGGGACCCGCTGTTTCCAGGCTCCAGGCCTTCCCGCACCATCCCTCCCGATTCTTTCCGCCCCCGCAGCCCCTTCAGGTGTATCAAAGTCGCAACGCAGCGGGAAGTTCAGCTTCGAAGACGTCTCAGCAGGCTTTGTGAATATATTAAGTTTTATTTTCCTCTCTCACCCGCTACGGAGGTGGAGCTGGGGGGCGGGGGAAGGGCGGCGCTGGAGCTCAATATGCAAATATATGCAGATGTCGCGAGGAGGCTGCCCAAGGTTTCGCGAGGCGGAGCCGCTCCGGGCTCGCCCAGCCTGCCGCAGCCCCGGGGCTCTGCGGCACCGCAGTGGGGAGGGTGTCTCGTGCTCTTCGGAGTCTGAGCTTTGAAGCAATGTCTCCGCAGCTCAGGGGAGGAAGCGCTGCGGAAATTGGTTCTGGATACTTGCTGGCCGTGTTCTCAATTGCTTCAGCTCCGTTGGGGGTGCAGTGGGGAGAGGGCGGGGAGTCTCCGAACACCTCTGGGTTTCCTCAGCCTGGAGGGGGCGACTGTTCCTGTTGTCATTTCTACATCCAGGGATCTTGCTAACAACCACTTCCGGACCCCACTGATTACCGAATCTTTCTTTTTTAAAGCCCCCAGCCTAGGGCGGAGTGTCGTGGTTCACGCCTTTAATCCCAGTGTCTCTGTGAGTCTGAGGGAAGCTAGCCTGATCTACACTAGGGACTGTAGAACACTGGGAGCTCCAGGTCAACTGGACTGCATAGTGAGACCCTGGTCTTAAAAAAAAAAAAGTCCCCAGCCTTGATAAACACGGATGCAAACTGGAGTTGGTAATAAGAGTCTTTTACAGGTGGGGGAAGGGTTGTGTAGATAGATATATTCTCAGTTGTGATTGTTTGAATCACAGGAGCTTCACACTCAGGTTGTGCCCTAGTCAGAGAAGATGATGAAACATGAATGTCACTGCTGGAAAACGTCCCAGGCTGTCTGTGGAGGGGGTGGTACCTAAGTGGGAAAACGATCGCCTGCGGGGTGTGTGCGCATGGGTTCTATCCCCAGCAATGACATAAAAAAAAAAAAAAAACAGACAAAAATACCGGGAGAGACCAGCGTGTGCGCAGCTTTGCTGAACACGTATTCCTATACGTATTCCTATACGACACGTGCTTTTCCCTGTGATCTTTGGAGTCTGTTGAGCTCAGGGACCGTGCCTGGTACTGCAACCTTCAGGGGTCTTCTGGAGTGTAGACTGGATCATACTAGCACAGTGCCAGTCCTATTAACATACTGACGGATTCCTGTGGGTGACTTTGAACGTACCTGGTGCCTGGCACCCCAGGGCTGCACCCAGATTCCTGGACCCTGTAGGATGAGTTTTGAGTAGCCAGGCCTCCTGAAATTCTTGACAGTTTTATATTTATTATATATATATATTATATATTTATTATTCCTCTATAATATAACAAAGAGCACTCAGCTTTATTGTTAGCACTAGTTATGTAATGGGGCAACTGACTTTAACTTTGTGACCTCAGATTCCCCCTGGAAATGGGGTCAAAACCGTTCCCACTCCGTGTTTGGATGAAGCTACATTAAAGCAGATCGCTCAGGCGTCTGAATTACTTGGCAGGCTTGTTAAGTCTAAGACTGTAGGGGTGGAGCTCAGTAGGAGAAAGCTTGCCTCACATGTACAAGGCTGTGGGTTTAGATACCAGAACTACAAAAAAAAAAAAAAAAAAAAAAAAAAAAAGAATGAATGAGCAAGTGAATGAGTGAATGAGTGAGTGAATGAATGAATGAGTGAGTGAATGGGTAAGTGAATGAGTGAGTGAATGAATGAATGAGTAAATGATGAATGGGTGAATGAATGAGTGAATGAATGAACAAGTGAATGAATGGGTGAGTGAATGACAAACTGGGTAGGGACAGGTGAAGACTTGCTTTTCTAAATGTCCCCAGGAGCTGCTGCTGCAGGGCATCAGGGACCCCTGAAAAGTATTGAGAAATGGTTCCTGGTAGTGAACTCAACCTGGTCTTGGAACAGGAGCAAACTCTGTGTGATCTGTGCACCCTCCCCTCCTGATATTCGCCAGGGCCTCTTCTTTCATTCTGTCAGCAAAGGCTGAGCCCACTGAATGTTTAGCCTTGGAGTTTTGGGGCTAATCCTCCAACAGTCCCCACTGTGAAGAGTCAGGTTTAGGTTTCACTGTGATCACAGGAGTCACAGTGTGCTTTCCTGACCTCCCTGAAAGCCCAACAGCAACACCAAACCATGGAATTACCTTATAAGGAAGTCCAACTGAGGATGGACTTTTTTTGCACACTGGCCATTTTAAGGGCAGTTTTTGTTCCCTCCCAAATATCGAAAGCAACTTTTAAAACGTGTATTTTGAGGGTGCACCTGCTTGGCAGAGACCCCAAGCATATTCATAACTCCTGGTTGGACAAGCTAATGGGAAGGAGTGTATCTCACTTCCATCCTCCTCCCTCCATCCCTGGACCTGACTCTCAGCACCATCTCTTCCTGGGAAGAAGACCCTCGGGCTTTAAGGGAAGTCCTCTGGGCTGTTGTACCCTTCCAGCTACCTGACTCTCCTTTTTAATTCCTTTCCTTTCTCATTCTAGTTTTCAATAGCGCCCAGCTAGATATACCCACCATTGGTTCTGAGACATAACCTCCTGGCTTCTGAACACCTACCCCCAACCCAGATTCTCCCACACCGACTTCCTTCTTGCCTGAACCAATGACCCGATCTTAGCATGGGACTTAGAGTCAGAAGGCTGAGGCAGGAGCCCTGTCACTCACCAGCTGGGGGACAATGAGCAATTTAAAACACTTCTCTGAACAAGGCATAGTGACACATTCCTGTAACCCCCATGCTCCCAGAGTAGAGGCAATAGAACCCAAAGTTCAAAGCCACCTTGGGCTGGATAGCATGACCCTGCCTCAAAAGTCAAAGGGCTGGGGGTGTAGGTTATTGGTAGATTGCTTTTCTCAGAGCCCCGGGCTCCATCCCTAGCACTCTATTAAATCCAGCTATGCAGTGCACACTCAGCGGCCCAGAGACGGAGGGAGGAGGTTCAGAAGGTCAAGGTAATTTTCAGCAGTGAGTTTGATGTCAGCCTGGTTACACGGGACTTTGCTGGGGGGGGGGGGGAGCAAGACAAAACCAAAAAAGCACAGGCTTTGTGACTGTCACCTTGAAAATAGTCCACAATCTCTGCTTGTGCTGTACTGAGGTCTGTGATGTCGCTGGAGCAAACTGTCTAGTCCATGTACACAGATTTAGAATTACTTCAGACAGAGGTGCCTGAGACACGTGCACATTCTGGAGAGAAGGTTGGGGTCCTGGTCAGGGCCAGACTGAGTCTCTGGTGATTCCCTCGCTGGGTGTATGAACTTGGGTGAACTCCAATTTTCTCATCTCCAAAATGAAATTATGAATGGATCCTTATTTGTCATATTAATGAGATGAAAGCATTAGAGTGAAGGAATCATTGTACCCCCCCCATGCCTGTCATGTGTCAGTCACTGTGTTAAAAGTTTGCAGCACAGCTTCTCACAAAACCCTTACTATTACTCTGTGAAGTAGACTTTTGGGAGCCAGGCTCTCGATGAAGGCCTTTGAGCAGAGCACGCCCCACAGTTGAGCTACATCTCCCCATTTCACGGACAAAATGGAGTTACAGAGAGAGAAAGTGACCTGTGAGGTCACACAGTAAGTCCTAGGAGCTGGGGTTTGAAGCCAGGAGGTCTAATTCCAAAGTCAGTACTGCTCCATGCAAGATGCTAAGCAAAGGCCAGCAGGGAGGCAGGGCTCCGCGTCAGGAAATAATCTAGGAGTCAGACTGGGGAATTGCCCCTATCCTGGGGCTGGGAGGGATGCTTGTGGTAGGAGGCTGGGATCTAGTGATACACTTCTTTGGCGGCCTCTGTTTCATCTCAGACAAGGAGTGTGTCTCCCTCACTTCCTGCCTGTCAGAGCCTCTAAGGCCTACCTGGCCCTTTCCTCTTCTGCAAATTTGGGAGAAGCAGGCTTAGAATTCCCCCACGCTAGACAGAGGAAGCCATTCCTTATCTCTGAGGTTATCCCTGTTGTGGAGGCTTTTTCACGGCTGTGTCATCCTGCCAGGGAGTGACTCAGGACTCCAGGTCTAGCCCAGTCCCTGTGCTACTGTAAGGGGTTCAGAGTCCAAGTTATGATTCCAGGTCAAGAGTTCAGAGCTCCAGGGGGTCAGATTTTTGCCCCCTAGGGGGGCATTTCTTGCTTTCTGTATTCTTTCCTGAGTCCTTAGCTAAACTCTGTTGTAGTGTTAGGAGGGGCTGAGGAAGTGGGGAAGGGGATGTGGTAATCAGAACCACTTCCTGCTATGGCTGTGTTGAAAACCAAGCTTCCCCCAAGTTCCCCTTCGTGGGGGTTGGTGAGCAGGCTGTATGTATGTGTGGGGGTGGCAAAGGAGGAAGTTGGGGGTAGAGAGAGAAGAATTATTGCTAGGATGGATTCCAAGCCCTGGGTAAGAACCACCAGTAATCCTGAAGGCAAGCGTAGCTGAGAAGTGGTACCCAAAGTATACCAGGCACCCCTGTAACAGGCCCGCATCGGAAACACCATTATTAACAGCATTTTTAAGATGGGGAAACGGTAGGTTGTGTGATTGCTGGGGTCACACAGTGAGCTGAAGCTTGGATTTCGGCTGTCCAATCCCAGAGTGGGAGCCCCTTTTGCTCTACATACTCTTTCTGTCAAGTTCTATGACTCTGCTTAACCCCAGTTTCCACATCTTCACGATAAAGGAAACTAGAATAGGTGGGGACACCTCCATTTGTGGTGTTGACTCTTCTTGTTCCTCCCCCAAATTTCTTCCCAGTCACAGCAATATAGACTTTTGATACCAGTACTTGCAAGGCAGAGGCAAGCAGGTCTGTGAGTTTGAGGCCAGCTTGGTCTACACAGTATGTTCTAGACCAGCCAGAGTTTCTTGGTAAGACCTTGTTTCAAACCACAACAATGCACACACACACACATGCACACACATGCAGGAGCACACACATACACCCTTATACACACATGTACACATATATACATGCAGGACCGCACACATACATGCACACACATTCACTCTCACACACAAGCACATACTTGCACACATACACACAAATGTACACACACCACGTATTGCATTCCATCTGTGTGTGTTTGTCTATGGGAGTATGTGCCATTGTGCTCAGAGATTAGAGGACAACTCGTAGGAGTTGGTTCTCTTCTACCATGAAAGATGAACTTCGGTCTTTGTACTTGGTGACAGGCTCCTTTAACTGCTGAGCCATGTCACTGGCTCTCCAGTAACTAATTTGAGATTCTAGCTCAGAAACAAAAGAAGAGGAGGAAGGAGAAGAGGAGAAAAGAAGCTAGGCTCTCCAGTAGCCAGGGTGGCTAAGAACTTGCTACGAACTGAGGATGATCTTAAACTCCTGATCCACCTTTCTCTGATACCTGAGGACATAGCACACTTAGCATAATGCTTGCTCATGAAACTCAAAAAAAATGTGTTGAATAGCTTGTTTTATTTGTTTGTTTTTCGAGGCAGGGTCTCTGCGTAGCTCTGTCTATCCTGGAACTCGATCTGTAAACTAGGCTGACCTTGGACTCACAGAGATCCACCTGCCTCTGCCTACTGAGTGCTGGGATAAAAGGCATGTGCCACCACCGTGAGGACTTTTATTTATTTATTAATAACAGGGTCTCCTGTAGTCCAGGCTGGCTTCAAACTTGCGATGCATTAGGGATTGGCTTTGAACTCTCTCCCTCTTGCTTTCACTTTCCAAGTGTTGGTGTGACTAAATTGAGCAGTCATTAAAGATGTGAAGCCGTAGCTGGATGTGGTGGCAGACACCTTTAATCCCAGTGCTGGGGAGGCAGAGACAGGTGAATCTCTGAGTTCAAGACCAGCCCGGTCTACAGAGAGAGTTTCAGGACAGCTAGGAGTACACAGAGAGACCTTGTCTCAAAACCAAAAACCAACCAACTAAACAAGAACAACAACGAAAACTGAGGATCCTCACCAATGGTCTGAGTATTTGATGAAATGTTTGGGTCATTTACAAAGAAAACTCAACACAGACCAGAGGTGCCTCCCTCCCCACTCACACAGGGAACATTTGGTAACATGATGGTTGTCACAATGGGTACAGGTGGTGCTGCTGGCACTATGAGGAAGAGAGGGTGAGGACACCTCCAGACACACTGCAGTGTCTGGGGACATCCCCAAACAAAGGACCGTCAGCCCCAAGTATAAAGAAGTCAAGCTTAATGGGTGTGGTGGTGCACACCTTTAATCCCATTATTCAGGAGGCAGGGGGGATCTCTATGAGTTTTTGGCCAGGCTGGTCCACATAGCAACGTCTAGGCCAGCCAGGTCTACATCGTGGGACCCTGCCTCAAAAACAAAAACAAGGGTGTAAAGCTCAAGAAACAAGATAAGCACAGACATGACATATGGTATAGATGTGACATACTACATAGATTTGACATCTAACACAGACAGGACACACAACATAGATATGACATATATGTGTCATACAACACAGATGACATGACATCAATGTGACATATAACAGATGTAGCATACCATACAGATAGGACATACACACATAAATGTGATAGCCAACAGAGACATGGCATAATGCATAGTCATGACACTCAACACAATTGCTGGCAAGATGAAGGTACTTCACAGATTTCTCTGAAGTTCTTGTCTGTCACCTAGATGAAGATCAGGATGAGAGGTCCCAGTACTTTGTTTCCATTTCAAATCTTGTATTACTCTTTGATCCCACACTCCCAAGTCTATAATGTAGTTGCCCTGGATCCCTGTCTTCAACGTACGATCCCTCAAAGTCCTGAGCCTCCAGCTTTATCATAGTTAAGGCAGCAGGGGAAGAGAAGGGTTGGGGTGGGAAGGCTCTGGAAACCCACCTATTTCATTCCCCTGCACTCAGATCCGCTCAGTCCCCATAGCAGATGAGAATCTTTAAGATTCAAACTGCTCAGGGCTTGAACCCTGGCTCTCTGTTTAACTCACATCGTGGGGATTTGTGATCATGGGCAAGTCCCTTGACTGCTCTGAGTAGAAGTTTCCTATTCCAAAAAATCCAGAGTTACCTCCCAAACCAACCATGGTGCACACACCTATGACACAGCACACAGGAGGCAGTGGCAGGCGATGGGAGTTTAAACCTGACCTCCATTTGGACCTTCTCTCAATAAATCAAGATGGGCTGGGGAAATGACTCAGTAGAAGCTTGAGGACCTGACTGAGGATCCACAGCATACCCGTAAACAGCTGGGTGTGGCACCCAAGGATGCATCTCCTACACTGGCTGATGGAGACTCAGAGACAGGATTACCAAGGTTTGCTGACTACCAGCCTGTCTGCAAGTCACTGGGCTCTAAGTTTAGGGAGAGACTCTGCCTCAAAGGGGGTGGGGAGGAAAGATGACAGAGATGACAGCCAACATCTTCTCTTGCCTTGGCAGTTATGGATGTGCGTTCCTGCACACACACATATGCACACACACATACCCCTTTAAAAATTAACAAAAAACAAGGGCTAGGAACAAATCAGTTGTAGAGGGCTTGCCTAGCATGTGTAAGACCCTAGGAGTGTGGGGGCATACACACACACATATACACTCACAGATTAACACATGCAGTCACACACATACATAGTCACACACACAGACTCTTACCCTCAGACTCATATACACACATAAACTCATACATACATGAACTCACACATACACAGTCTCACATATGCTCATGCACACACAGACTCTCATATATACACATACACACGGACTCTCATATACATACACAGACTAACACACACAGTCACATGGAGATACATACACACATACATACACACACAGACACAGACTCACACATTTACACATGGAGACACAGACTCTCTTTCTCTTACACACACACACTTGCACAGACTCACACACATATGTAGGGGATAGGACATATATGAGAGGTTTGTAGAGAGCACATCACAATGTTCAACACAACAAATCACAAAAAGTGAATTATCACTGTGGCTTGGAGGAGAAATGCCTTGCCTAAGGTGACAAGGTTGGGAAATGGTGAGGTTGGGAAACGGTAGATCCAGGACTGCAATTGAGTGTGGCCGCTCATCCGTCAGAAGCATGTAAGGGAAACCTGGGACCATGTCCCAGCTTCCCCACTCTGTCTCACAGCTCTGTTCATTAGGAAGCGTATAATTAGGAAGCTCAATCAGAATAGCTTGCTGAAGACAGATAAATGGCCCTGCTTCACCATGGTGGCAGGCTGGGAGGACAGAAGGCAGGGAGGAAAGACTGTGCAAGAGTTTTCCTGGATGGAGTGGGGCTGGAGGAGGGGAAGGATCCATGGAGAATTCTGGAGAGGAAGGTGTGTGCCCCATCCAGGTCACCCTGAGGCTTAGAGCCAAGACCCCGGTCTAATTTCCAGTCACAAACCTGACATCAACTGAGGTCTCGTGGACACTGGCTGAAAGCATCGTCTATCTTTCCTGAGTCTCATTTTATCCTCAAATCAATATAGAGACAAAGGCTTGAGGGTTTGTTTTTTGTTCTTTAAACAGAAGAGGAAGGATGCTAACCAGCCTGGGAAGGATGAGGCTTCTGCTTGCTTCCACATGTCCCCGAGGCTCATCTTTCCTTCCCCAAGGAGTCAACCTGCTGGTACTAGGGGGTTGCCCTGTGGAATTCCCCAAATCCTGCCTCAAAGAGCCTGCTCCCAGAGAGGAAGCTGAGTCAAAGACACTCTCAGGAGGTGGAAATGAGAGGATAGAACCTACAGCATAGGGAGGGGCTCCCGGCTGCTCTCTGGCCAGGAGGAGGGGTGTCTCAGAAGCCTAAGGAAGAGTGGTCCCAAGCCTTAGGTCTTCCAGTCCTTTACCAGGCTGACTACGCAGGGCCTTCAGACCTAGGGCTAGGTGAATGCTCCATTATGCATATCCTTCTTCCTTTTCCCACAAATTCCTCAGTTTGCAAAAACTCAACCGCTTCCCTGAGTGCTGTGGTTTCCTGTGGGTCTGGGGTCCTGCCTGACTTGGCAATGGGGACTGTGGGCAGAGCATAAAAGAGTGGGTAGTGTAAGCACTTTCTTTGGGCTGCCCAACACACACACACACACACACACACACACACACACCCCACTCACATCCTGAGTCAGCATACGCCTGGAGGGGAGGGGCGGGGACACTGATTCAGTTTTAGGGCCTCTTTAAAATCTCTGCAAGGGCAGCTTTACCCAGAAGCTGCTGTCCTCACCATGAACCCCTGGAAGCCCCTGCTCCTGGCCCTCCTGGCTCTCAGCTGCAGCTCCGCAGCACCTCACCAGCGCCAGCCGACTTATGTGGTCTTCCCCAGAGACCTGAAAACCTCCAACCTCACGGACACACAGCTGGCCGAGGTAGAGAGATGGTTCAATGGAAAGTTGGGAAGGGCTGGCCGGGAAGATGTCCACTTTCCCGAGGAAGGGGGCCTCAAATATGCTTTCTGGATTTGGGAGCAATGGGCATGTCTGGAGAAATAGAGGTGCCAGGGTTAGGCAGTAGGGGCAAGTAGTCTGGAGGCTCGGAGCAGATTCGGGTTTCCTGCAGAGATAGAACAGGGAAGGCTTCGAGGGCTTGTGACATAGGCGCAGGTTGACAGTGAACAGTTAAACCCTAGGGGTCTGTGGGGTAGGTAGGCATGGCTTATATCATTTGATGTGGGAAGAAGCGATGCTATCCTCAGGATAGGGGAATTCTAGCTGTGCAGTAAGTTCTGGTATCCTGGGCTTAGAGTCCCTAAGCATGTGGTCCAGCGGTCCAGAAGGGAAAGTGCCAGAACGCTGCCATGTCTTTGCCCCTTCCTCTATCCACAGGATTATCTGTACCGCTATGGTTACACTCGGGCAGCCCAGATGATGGGAGGGAAGCAGTCCCTGCGGCCCGCTCTGCTGATGCTTCAGAAGCAGCTGTCCCTGCCCCAGACTGGTGAGCTGGACAGTCAGACACTAAAGGCCATTCGTAGACCACGCTGTGGTGTCCCAGATGTGGGCAATTTCCAAACCTTCCAAAACGACCTCAAGTGGCACCATCATAACATCACATACTGGTGAGATGCTGGGCTATAGAAGAAGCAGGTGCCTGGGTGGGACTCGGAGGCCAATTTGCACCTCCTTTTGGCAACTTCGGAGAGGCGGAGAGGGGGAGAGCCGAGTACTGCTGCCCCGCCCCCTCCCAGTCGTGATCCCTGCGTGCCCCGTCTTTCACCGACGCCATTTTTTCACCTCCAGGATCCAAAACTACTCTGAAGACTTGCCGCGAGACGTGATCGATGACTCCTTTGCGCGCGCCTTCGCGGTGTGGAGTGAGGTGACGCCGCTCACCTTCACCCGCGTGTATGGGCTCGAGGCAGACATTGTCATCCAGTTTGGTGTCGCGGGTGAGAACTCCCGGGCCGGGCAGGTCATGGGAGGGACGACCACGGACAGAATAGAAGGGGCAGCAGATCCGTGCGCTCTTAAGCCGGCTCCACAATTCCTAGTCGCCGCTCCCATAAATGACACTCCCCCTCCCCCGCTCCAGCGAGGTTGGAGCCGCAGCCACCTCCTCTCAAGGCCTGGGGGAGACGCAGTCGCCTTCAGTCTCTTGCCCTAGAAGAGAGCAAAGTGTTGTTGACCGATTTCCTTCTGCAGAGCACGGAGACGGGTATCCCTTCGACGGCAAGGACGGTCTTCTGGCACACGCCTTTCCCCCTGGCTCCGGCATTCAGGGAGATGCCCACTTCGACGACGAAGAGTTGTGGTCGCTGGGCAAAGGCGTCGGTAAGATCCTGAGCTTTCAAGTATCCGCCCCCCACCCTCACCCAGAACCCTGTCCTAACTCCCTCCTCTTACACCGACCCGTGGCCAGCCGTCCTGACGCTAGCCTCTTTTCTACAGTGGTCCCCACTTACTTTGGAAACGCAAATGGTGCCCCGTGTCACTTTCCCTTCACCTTCGAGGGACGCTCCTATTTGGCCTGCACCACGGATGGCCGCAACGACGGCAAGCCTTGGTGCAGCACGACAGCCGACTACGACACAGACCGAAAATTTGGTTTCTGCCCCAGTGAGAGTGAGTCTGCGCTGGGGGGTTGGGGGAGCCGGCCGCCACCTTTAAGGCTCCAGCATCTTCGTTTCCTCTTTGCCATTTAGTGGTGTGGCCAGGCTACTCTCCCTCCCTCTGGGTCCAGTCTCCTCTGTAAATGAGAAGCGTGCTGGGGCCAGGCTTGGAGGTAATACTACCTGGGTCTCCTCAGATCTCTACACTGAGCACGGCAACGGAGACGGCAAACCCTGTGTGTTTCCATTCATCTTTGAGGGCCGCTCCTACTCGGCCTGCACCACTCAAGGTCGCTCGGATGGTTACCGCTGGTGCGCCACCACAGCCAACTATGACCAGGATAAGCTGTACGGCTTCTGTCCTACCCGAGGTACCTCTGCCCCCCCCCCCCCCCCCCCCCGCTAACAGGGTCAGCCTGGCTCTGCCCTCCAGCACGGATCTCCAAAGGTGGCTTTTCCATTCATTCATTTCCTTTCTCTATTTACCATCCACCGTCTGCCTCCACGCCTCCTTTCCTTGACTCCCGATTGGGCAGCCTTTTTTGTTTACCTTTAAGCCTTGGTCTCCTATCCTAGGCTCTGCTCATTAATATTTCCTGGCTTCAGCAGCGCTCTACAGCGCCCCCTAGGCTTCAAAAATAGGCCATCGCATCGAGATTCTCTGGCCCAGCTTAGTTTGGCCCACTCCTGGCACCATATTAGATCCACTCACCAAGATTCTTGTTCTCTTCAGCCGACGTGACCGTAATTGGGGGCAACTCGGCAGGAGAGATGTGCGTCTTCCCTTTCGTCTTCCTGGGCAAGAAGTATTCTACCTGTACCAGCGAGGGCCGCCGTGATGGGCGCCTCTGGTGCGCGACCACATCGAACTTCGACACTGACAAGAAGTGGGGTTTCTGTCCAGACCAAGGTGGGCGGGGTTCTGAGGCTCCTGGAGTGGGGTCTGAATTCTCCTGGCAGTCGTGGTGGAGCAGCCAGGGCTGGGGCCTTGGGCTGATGTTTACATTTCAGGCTCTTTCTATCTTCCAGGGTACAGCCTGTTTCTGGTGGCAGCGCACGAGTTCGGCCACGCGCTGGGCTTAGATCATTCTAAAGTGCCGGAAGCGCTCATGTATCCAATGTATCGCTACCTCGAGGGCTCCCCTCTGCATGAAGATGACATAAAGGGCATCCAGTATCTGTACGGTGAGACTGGGGGGCAGAGATGGAGGAGCAGAGGAGAGGATGTAGAAAGAGGGTCGGGGAGAAATGGAGAAATCTATCTGGGTCAGGGTCTGAGTGAGTGCCCAATAACCACTTGGAGATGGCATTCTAGGCCAGGGTTCGAAAGCCAGTCCAGGGCTGGCTGTGCAGCTTAGTGTTTAGAGTACATGCTGAGTGCTGTAAAGCAGGCATGTCCTGGGTTCGATCCTCAGTAAGAAGGGTCAACCACGTCACCTCATAGATGAGCTTAGGTATGTTGGTTCCCTCCTATATAAAGTGGCGGGTCATAATAGAATGGTTCTCATACGGATTTGATAGGGCTAAATGAAGTAGAATGATACCTGACTTTATTAAGTGATATTTGATTGTTTTGTTTTTGATCATCATTAACCTTAAAAAAAAATGGGGACACTTGCTGGGTAGCATTGCAAGCCTGTGATCCCAGCACTCAGGGGGTTGAGACAAAAGGGTTACCATGAGTTTGAGGCTGGCCTGGGCTACTTAAAGCTCTGACCCAAAAGAACTCCCAATTGATTTGTATTTGTTTGGGTGTTTTGCCTGAATGTATGTGTACCATGTATGTGCAATGCCAGAAGAGGTCAGAAGAGGGCGATAGATCACTTAGAATTGGAGAAGCAAATGAGAGCTGCCATGTGGGTGTTGAGAAATGAATTCAGGTTCTCTGGAAGAGCAGCCAAGTGGTCTTGACCATTGAGCCATGTCTTCAGCCCCCCCCCCCCCCCCCGGGAGCTTTTAAAGGCATAGCAGGCCAAGCATGGCATGGCTGCACTTAGGAAGCAGAGGCAGCTTGCAGCACTGTTTGAAACGGTGGTTACCCAAAAGATTCTCTCCCTGTCTGACTTGGGGAAGGGGGGCAGATTCTGCCTGTTCTGTTCTGAGAACCTAGCCCATATCTTCACAGAGCTCAGTTCTGGATACTTAGGCTTGGTGTATGAGAAGAGGCTTGTTTGTAGCTTCTAGCTAGCTTCAAGGGAAGACTGAAGGCATCGTTGCTGGGCTTGGTAGTAGGTTGGGGCTACAGAAGAATGCTGACTAGTGTGTTTTACCTAGTGTCTTGTTTTTAGGTCCTGGCCCTAAGCCCGGCCCTAAGCCTGACCCAAAGCCTCCAGCCACCACCACAGCGGAACCACAGCCGACAGCTCCTCCTACCATGTGTCCCACTCTACCTCCCATGGCCTATCCCACAGTGGGCCCCACTGTTGGCCCTACAGGCGCCCCCTCACCTGGCCCCACCGATCCCCCTACTGTTGGCTCTTCCGAGGCATCTACAGAGTCTCTGAGTCCAGCAGACAATCCGTGCAATGTGGATACCTTTGATGCTATCGCTGAGATTCAGGGCGCTCTGTATTTCTTCAAGGACGGGTGAGCAGGAGGGGTGTGTGGGTCAGATGGGGCTTGGAGAAGAGCCTGCTTGTGTCTTTCATCAACTTTCTCGGGCCAAGATTCAGGGCCCTGATATTTCCTTCCTTCTCAGTCGGTACTGGAAGTTCCCGAATCACAGAGGAAGCCCATTGCAGGGCCCTTATCTTATTGCCCGCACGTGGTCAGCTCTGCCTGCAAAGCTGGACTCAGCCTTTGAGGATCCGCAGTCCAAGAAGATTTTCTTCTTCTCTGGTTAGTTTGAGCCTCTCTAGCTTATCTATTCCTCGAGTACAGACACCTGGCGTAACCCGTGAAAATGCTACTTCAAAAGTTCGCCAACGCCCGCCTGATGCGATTTGACATTGGGGGGCGGGCGAGTTGAATCTCAATGTCCCTGGATTAGCTCTGATACTAGGCCTCTCTGGCTTCTCCCTCCAGACCTTCGGGAAAGACTGCGCCCCACCTTTGTGTCCACTGACCAATGTGACCCTTCTCTTCCGCAGGCCGCCAAGTGTGGGTGTACACAGGCTCGTCGGTGCTGGGCCCCAGGAGTCTGGATAAGTTGGGTCTAGGTTCAGAGGTTACCCATGTCACCGGGCTTCTCCCGCGTCGTGGCGGGAAGGCTCTGCTGTTCAGCAGGGAGCGTGTCTGGAGGTAAGAGCACTGCGGCCACCAGTAGAGGGAGCCCTAGCGCCACCCGCCCGCAGCCCTGGGGTGGGGAGCGGGAGGGGCTCATCACTAGTCCATCTTCCTGCAGATTCGACTTGAAGTCTCAGAAGGTAGATCCCCAGAGCGTCACTCGCTTGGATAACGAGTTCGCTGGTGTGCCCTGGAACTCACATGACATCTTTCAGTACCAAGGTGAGGACTGCTGATGCTGGCTGGGGAGGGTCCCTTCATGAGAATCCTCCCACACTGGACTCCCTCCTTTAGCAACTGTCCAGTTTCTTAGCAGGAGAGAGCAAGCCCTTGGAGATTGAAGAACATGTTCCAGATAAGAGCCCTGTAGAGAACACCCCAAGTTCACACAGCCTGATCTAAGTCCCGGATTGCTTGCATATCTTTCTCTTTCGGGAACTCCAGCAGAGAACACAGCTCTCCAGAAGGCTCATTCCTGGATTATTAGCCGAGGGCCTATAGTGTGCAGGGCTGCCATTGGTGCCTCTCTCTTGGGGCCTCCATTTCCACATCTGTAAAACAGAGACATTATCTGGAGTTCTGTTAGGCCGACTCTAAGGCTCAAACCTCCCAGATCTATTATTTTTCAGCCATCTCCTTTATACCTTTCTCTTCAGTCATACTAATTATCCAATAGCCTTTAATATAATCTTCAAGAGTGAGTAGGGACTAATAGTGGAGAGCAATGGTTCCGACAGTGATCCCAAACAATACTAAGATAGAAGAACCTCCCGTGGCCCGATCTGTATGTCCAAGTTCTTTTCTAGAAGATTTATTTATTTATTTTATGTATATGAGCACACTGTCACTGTCTTCAGACACCAGAACAGACATCAGATCTCATTACAGATGGTTGTGAGCCACCACGTGGTTGCTGGGATTTGAACTCAGGGCCTCTGGTAGAGCAGCCAGTGCTCTTAACCATTGAGCCATCTCTCCAGCGCAATATGTCAAAGTTCTTATCTCCTCCCCATGCTCTTGACATTCTCTCTACTCCACCTAGAAAGGCTGCTCTTTGAATAGATCGAGGTCCTCCATAGCTTAAGGCCTTCAGGTCAGTTTTTCTCTGTTTGGAAGGCTTCCCACCTGAACTGTCAACAGGCTGCCTCTCTCTCATGCTTCAGATTTCAGGGCCCTCCCTGAACCTCATTTTTAATTTACTTCTTTTTATTTCTTCCTACATCTTAAGATTATGTCTCTGTATATATATATATATATATATATATATATATATATATATATATATATATAGTTTTACTGTATTTCCTCAGGCCTCTCACAGTACTCAGTACATAGTTGGTGCTCAGTAAATATTTGTTGAATGAATGGATGAGTTTGTCCATTGGATGTAGTTGGATAAATTGAGCTTTAAAATAGTAACCATTCGTGAATCTTCCTATTAACTCACAACCTACTGTATGTGGAACACCTACTTTGTGTCAGGTTGGCCAGTTCTTTGGGTGTCAAGGTCTGTGCCCTCCAGCATCTCACGGGCAGGTAGAAGAGATGGAGGTGTCATGTAAAAAGCGCAGAAAGACATAGAAAAGCCAGGAGGTGTGTGTCTTAGTTATGGCTCAATTGCTGTGAAGAGACACGGTGACCATGGCAAACTTAAGAGTTAATGTTTAAGGGAGAAGATTTAATTGGGGCTGGCTTACAATTCAGAGGCTCAGTCTGTTATTTTCATGGTGGGAAACATGGCGGCATACAGGCAGACATGGTGCTGGAGAGGTAGCTGAGAGTTCTACATCAGCAGCAGGCAGAGAGACACACACTGGGCCTGGCTCAAGCATCTGAAACCTCAAAGCCCACCCCCAGTGACACAGGTCCTCCAATAAGGCCACACCCCCCTCCCACCTCCAAAGTGCCATTCCCTATGAGCCTATAGGATTCATTTTCATTCAAAACCACCACAGGGTGCTCTTAAAAATTTTGTTCCTTTTGTCTATGGTAAGGAAGTATAGGATTCAGCTTTCTTGTGTCTTCTTGTTTCCCATAGACAACGCCTATTTCTGCCACGACAAATACTTCTGGCGTGTGAGTTTCTACAATGAGGGGAACCAGGTGGACCACGTGGGCTACGTGACCTATGACCTCCTGCAGTGCCCCTGAACTAGGGCTCCTCTTTTGCTCCAGCGGTGCAGAGCAACCCTCTAGAGACCACCCCTGAGGGGAAGGAACTAGTTTGCCGGATACAAACTGGTAATCTTTTCTAGAGACTAGGAAGGCGCGGAGGTGGGCAGGGCCCCCTCCGCAAGCTGTCATTTCTTGTTGGACTTTTTCTAATAAACATGGATTCCCCCAGTCTTTACCAGTTACTTTAATGAATCAGCTTATCTGCCATCGTATATGCATTTCTGCTGGTCAGAAGACAACTTTGTGGGGCCGGTTCTGACCCTTTATTTTTGTGTGACTTCTGGGGATTGAACTCAGCTGGCTTTTGTGACAAGTACTTCCTCCGCTGAACCACTTTACCGTCTCCAGACCTTTTATTTATTATGTATGTGGCCGTGTTCACATGCATGTATTTAACCTATAGAATGCTTACTGTGCATTGGGCCTTGCGCCAGCCGCTGCATAAATATTAAAGTATTTGGTTACCCCTACTGAAAGGTATTATGTAACTATTTCTCTCTTACATCGGAGGACACCATGGAGCTATCCACTCATCAAACATTTATCAAGAGCATCCCTAGGGAGTCAGACTCTCTACTGGGCATCAGGGACAAGGGAATTTATTGGATGTTGATTCTTCCTTCAAGGGTTGCTCAGGAATTCTCAGTGTCCTGAAAAATCTGCTGAAACCAGACCCCAGACTCCACTCTTGGGAATCCAACTCACTGACAGGGGAAACCCTGTGGTTGCTGGCCACAGCATCGTGTTTAGAGAGCATGTGTGCTAGAGAGGATGAGGGTTCTGTGCATTGTAGTGTAAGTCAGACCATGTCCTCCAGCTGAGATGATCCCTCAGCTAGAACTGATCCAAAAAGGACGACCAAGTGTCTTCCTGAAACAGTGTTTTTTAAATAAATGAATATTTGTTTATTTGTGTGTGTTGTGTTCGTGTGCACGTGTGTGCTGATGCCCCAGGAGGCCAGAAGAGGGCATTGGATCCTTTGGAACTAGAGTGGTAGGCAGTAATGTGTGCTGCCTCATACCAGTGCTGGGAGCCAAATTCTGATCGTCTGGAAGAGCAGCTAGTGCGTTTAAGTTGGAGCTACCCCTCCAGCCAACCATCCCGCCAGACCATCAGCCTGAACACGGACACACCGGATGGGGGTCATAGTGTTCAACACATGAGAACCTAGCAATGGGGATGAGTGCCCAGTGAAGAGAGCCCGACCAGGGTGCATGTGAGGGTGTGCTCTCGGTGAAAGGCTAGAAAGAAGAGGGAGGCTGGTGTGATGTAATCGTGTTCTGCTTGAAGAGTCCAAGCCTGAGCTTGAGAAGTAGCCCAGAGAACCGCCCCCAGGCTTATTTGGGGTGCTCCTCTCCCTGCTGGACTATTTCTAGCTCAGGAATGAGCCATGCCCGTCGAGCACAAGTACTTCTTAACATGCCTTGTTTAAAACCGCTCTGCACCCTGACTCCCCAGAGTTACCACTGTCCTGCTTCTCCACTCCCAGCCCACTCTCAGCAGAACTTCCCCACAAGTGGACCCTGCTCACCTCCACTCCCTTGCTCCAGGCCCCAAACAACTGCTCACCACAGGTTCCGGCCTCACAATGACACCGGTTCACCTGTGACTTCCAGTTGGCACAGTGAACACTCTCTGTCCCCTATCCACACATGGACGGGATAGTTCACCTTGCTTTCTCTCCAGAAATACTTTCCATACCTCCCCTCCTGGATCTTCCCTTCCTCCTGGTAGCCTCTCCTGGTAGCGCACCCTAAGGTTCAGTTCTCAGAGTCCCCTGTGGACGGACACTTGTTCTCCGATCCCAACCAAGCGACCTACACTACATAGCATCTCCATGCAAAAGACTCCAAACTGACATTCCCCAGCTGAACCTCTCCCCTGAGCCCTAGACTCAGGCTCCCCTGACTGCTCTTCTTGACCTAATAGGCTTTCCATCTAAACAGACCCAACCCTTTCCTCCAGCCATCACATGCTGTATGATCATGGACTCACACCTTCACACACAGAGGATGACAACTCTTAGGAGTTCTTTCATGTCACTGTGGCTACTCAGCAAGCATTTTCATCCGCTAAGCCATCTCATTGCCTGCCCTCACTATTTAGATAGTTCTAGAAGGTGTGTTGTACCTTTGTGTCTCTTGAATTCCTTTGTTCAAGGATGTCCCTGTGAGCTTTGTGCATGTTTCGTAAACAGTGGATGGTTTATTCTCAGTACTGTGCCCCATTCCATTTCGAATGCCTGACAACGATCTCTTTTTGTTGCTGATAGACATTTGGGTATATGCTGTCCTGGGATCATTATGATTAATGCTACTGTGACCATTTTTTAGAAAAGTCTTGGTGCAGGAGCAGCTGGAAAGATGGCTCAGAGATTAAAGTACTTGCTGGTCTTGCAGAGGATTACCAGTGCCCAAAATCTGGTGGCTCGCAATTGCCTGTAACTCTTAATTCCAGGGGATCCAACACCCTCTTCTGACTTTTATGGGTACCACACACACACACACACACACACACACACACACACACACACACACACAAGGGTTTGAAAGCAGATGGGCAGCCATTTTTTCTTCTGCCCAAAAACCAGAGTAAAACTGGACCAAAGGGCACCACGTACTTGCCTAGACTTAAGGGATATGACCAAGCATTGAGAGTGACTTTGGCTGTTGTCACCTCATTTCATTGTCATGCTTATCCCAGCTGAGGTCCTGCTGCCTGTGCCTCTGCATGTCTGATGTCTCTACTTCTCTAGACTGGCCACTGTTAATTACCCCTTCGTTACACTCCAGGTATCCACTCCTGACTTCTGCCCACATGTATATGTTCATGTGTGTATGTGTGTGTGTGTACATGCATAAACATGTGTAGATTCAGGCAGAGGCCAGAGGTCATGATGCCTTGGGTATCATCTCCAGGGACTCTCCATCTTGACTTAAGAACATACGACATTTCTTTAGTTGGTTGTGTGTATGTAAATGAGCATCCATGTGCTAACAGCACTGCATGGCAGCTGGTGGACCACTCTTTACTTTATCTATGTGAGTTAGGGATCAAACTCACATTGTCAGACTTGTTGACAAGCGCCTTTCCCTGATGAACCAGCCATCTTGCCACCCTCAGCCCCATCTTGTTTTTGAGACAGGGTCTCTCCTCTCTCTTTCCACCTCTACGCTCTCTCTGAGACCCGGGGCCTAGTTGGGCTGGCTGCCTCTGAGCCCCAGGAATAAGTCATGTCTCTGCATCACCAGCCATAATATCACAGCCTGTGGGCCCCATGCACTTTTCTGAGTAATCTTCCTGTTACTTTAGCTCAGCTGTCAAAGACGTTGATCTTGTTTAACTATAAATTAGACCGCCCTACCCCTCTGCACCACAGCTTCCTGTGCTTTCCTTATTGGATTAGAAACAAATTCAGGGGGCTGGAGAGATGGCTCAGTGGCAAAGAGCACTGACTGCCCTTCCAGAGGTCCTGAGTTCAAATCCCAGCATCCACATAGTGGCTCACAGTCATATGTAATGGGATCCGACACCCTCTCTCGGTGAGTATTAAGACAGCTACAGTGTGTTCATATATAAAATAAATAAATAAAATAAATCTTTAAAATTAAAAAGGACTCAGATTCCTCCTTTAGAAATTATCTTAGGTTTCTATTCCTGTGACAGGAACTCTCTGACTAGAAACAGCCTGGGGAAAGAGACTTTGTTTAATGTCAGCTTACAAGTTGCAATCACAGCCATCTTGAGGGAAGTCAGAGCAAACTCTGGAGGCAAGAACCTGGAGGCAGGCACCTGAAGGCTGGACCTGAAGCAGAGGCCTTGAAGGAACACTACCTGCTGGCTAGCTCCTCCTCGCTTGGTCAACCTGCTCTCATACAGCACCCAGGACCACCCACACAGGGGTGGTGCCACTCACAGTGAGTAGTGCCCTCCCTCATCAGCCAAGAAAATGTCCCACAGGCTTGTCTTACAGACCAATCTGGTGAAGGCATTTTCTCGGTTGAGTTCTTCGATTCTAAACTGACTCTAGTTTGACATCAAACTAGCAAGGATCACCATCAGCTTGTGCTGAGTGAACGAACCAAGATGTTCAGGAGAACCTAGCAGAGGTGAGGAAGTCCTCCGTGAGAAATGACTCACATATGAGTGGGCTCCTCAGGAGCTTCTGGTGAAACTGAGAGTCTGGGGCCATAAGAAGTGGCCAGATTGGGGAGGTTGGGCACAGCGGGCACTAGGACCCGGCGCGGCACGCGGCGGGCGGGGAAGCTCTTGGCGCTCCAGCAGCCAGGCTGCGGCCACTTGTGCGATCCCGCCGCCCCGCGCGCCATGAGCCGCAGGTTCACGGTCACCTCGCTGCCCCCCGCAGCGTCCGCCACCTCCGCTGACCCTGAGTCCCGCCGGCATTCGGTCGCTGACCCCCGCCGGCTCCCGAGGGAAGACGTCAAAGGTAGAGGCCGCGAGGGGGAGGCGGGACAGCTGGGGGCGGGGCGAGAGGGCGGGGCCACTGCAGAGTGGGGCGGGGCCTAGGCTAGACAAGGGGGCTGCAGGGAGCGGACGCGAGTGCTGACCCAAGGACTTGGGGCGCCCCAGCGGGAATAGCGAGGGGGGCGTGACCGGATTCTGGTGGGCGGGACCACAGGGGAGCAAGTAGGGCCAGGAAAAGAGCTGGGGCAGGGGCAAGGGAGGAAGGGGCGAGCTGAAGACTGAGGGCCTGGGTCTGGGTCTGGAGGGGAGTAGGCCCAAGCACTAAGGAGGTGGGGACCTTGAGGAGAGGGAGTGGGGACCAAGGAACGGGGACTATGAGATTGGGGGTGTCCAGAGCTGCGGTGAAGCAGGCCTAGGTCGATTTGGGGAACCAGTCAGAATGAAATGGGCTGGGAGGATCAAAGTAGGGCCAGGGTGGGTGGGTGGGGTCGCTGAAGTAGGAACTACGTTAATGGATCCTTGATGCCCAGAGGATTCTCCAGGCTTCTGCCTCTCTGTAGAGAGTCAGAATGCCTGGGTATCCCCTAAAAGAGACTGCGGACAGGGAAATTAGTTAGAATCATAGGTAGTTAGGTCCAGGAAGGATGTCAAAGAACACAGTCCCAGTCCTTGGGCATTCATGTCCCCCTGAGGAAGAGCTCCTGAAGGGTTGGGAGGAGCTAGCTGAGCTGGAGTTGGGGGTGCTCACTTCAGTGATCTTGTAATGGAAGTCACACACAGCTACACTGGAGAGGGCAAAGGGATCCTTCTGGCTCTCTGAAAAGAAGCGACGTCCTAGTTACAGGAACAATCCCCTCTACAAGGGTCACTTTCAGGGTTTTCCCTCTTCTTAGCTCTGTGCCCTTCTCCTTTGGAAGGAGAGGGAAGAATAGGCTTGGAGCGGCCCCAAGGCCCGGAGGAGAGAGGCTTCCCTGGTCGCTAGGGGTCGCTCATGAGCCGCGGGTGAGCTCGCATTGCCTGGAGCTAACACAAGCCTGTTTTGGGGGGTTTCCTTCAGAAGGTTCCTCAACTGGACAGGTTCCTCAATAACTCCAGGTCTGGACTTCCGCAGGTTCCAGTCAGGTGACCTGACCACCTCACGGATTGTGGACACTCGGGTTTCCTCCCGCTCTCCCTCTTTACTGCGACTCCCCTTGTTTTTCATTAAAAAAAAAATGGCTTATCAAACCTCTCAGAATCAAAATTTTCAACAACACCTTCTCATCACTGTTTTTTCATCAGATCCAATTGTTTCTCATTATTTGTTCACTGGCCTTCAGAGCTGATCCTGAATTCTGTTACATTTCTCTACTGTGGGTCTCCATCCCTCTGGCCTGAGGTTGTAATGTTGCTCACATAGCCAGGGCCACATCCTTCTCTCTGAACTCCCTGCCGCCAGCCCAGTCTAACCATCCCACATTAAGATGCTCATCACTGTCTGATAAAGGCCAAACCCTTTAGTCTGTCATTCAGCTTCTTGGCTTGCATCTGGAATGTCTCATCCTGTTTACCCCCCATCCCCAGCCTGCCCCACTTCCACAAACTAGGAAAACTGGAGTCCATTCTGCAAGTTATAGCTTGTTTCACCTCTTCTGAAATCCTTTTCACGTTCCCTTGCTCCCAGGAAGAGGTAATCATTCCCCTTCAGCCTGTCCACTGGAGCCCATTTCAGTGAATGCTGGTTCAAGCACATTAAAGACAGGGGCCGTGTCTTTTAACCTCTGTGTTCTCAGTTCTGGGCCCAAAGCCTAGCAGTGAGTGACCAGTGCTCATCAGACCAGAGTGTGTGTGGTCTAGTCTCCTCCTCCTCCCCTTTTGCCTCCTCTCCTCCTGTTCCCCAGACCTTGGCCTGGGAATAAGATGTTGAGGACTCATGTCCCAAGGTGATTGCTCAGTTTTTCCATTTTCACCCTCCAAACACCTGCACCATTGAAGTAAAATATAGACCCGGAATTTGACTGTCCAAATTGTATGTGGAAAGTGTATGGGACATCGTGTGCTGGTGGCTGAGGCTGTGTGTGCATGTCTTGATGGGAATATCTCTCAGCAGCCTTCATGTCCTGTCAAGTACTTAGTGAGTGCTTATGTCACACACCCTCCTGCCAGTGTGCATGTGATTTACATGTTGGTGTGTATATTTCCCTGTTTGGATCCATGAGATCATTCAAAAGTTCCCCTTTGTCACGATTTGGGTGACTCTAACTCTCAAACCCTCAGATGACCTCAAGCTCCTCCCTCATGAAGGTCACTGCAGGGAGACTTAGACGAATGCTCCCAGGGGGAGCTTAGCATCTGCTGCTTTTTCCACAGCTGCTTTTGTGTCAGTCTTTAGACATAAGAGTCAGTCAGCCAGTGGCTCAGAGAGATGCTCTCCCCACCTCTGTCTCCAGACCCAAAGGGAGCTGTGACAGCATAAATAAGGCTGGGAGTGGCTATGGGAGACTTTGGCAAACCACATGTGTGTGAGCATCATGTTTTACAGTGGGCCCAGGATATAGAGTTTGCCCCTTGGAGTGTTGCCTGCTGTATGACCTCCAGGGATAAAAAGGGCCCACGAGTGGCAGAGCCTTGAGTGCACCCTGGACTGTAGCCCACATACTTCGGCTGCCTCTTTCGGTCCATGGAAAGGAAGGTTGATGGTGACCTCCTGAGATAGAAGTAGACATGGAACAAATTCTTACATCTCTGAGCCTAGCCCATATCCTTTTACCTATACCCTTTGCCTCAACTTTTCAGGGGGACCCTAGACAATGGAAAGGAATCCTGGGGATAGCCAGGCTCACAGAAATTGGGGTGTGCTTTTATGGAGGTAGAATGGAAACTTTTTGATAGGGGATGAAGCAAAACCATAAAATGGGCTACACATGCTCTGGGTCAGGCGCTATGGTATCATCTCAGACATGCTGCTTTTCCTCCCTGGGCCTCAGTTTACCTGTCTGTAGTAAAAAGTAGAAAGGGTCCTTCCTCCAATAATAGTACTAACACTGAGTTTGTGGCAGTGGTCACACCTATAATCCCAGGAGGCTAAGGCAGTCAGTCCAGCCTTAGTAATAAGGACCCTAGTTCAAAACCAAGCCAACCAAACACTCAAAAAGACAACAACAACAACAAAAATTAGGCGAGAGGTTTGGATGATCTATAATGGTGGGGCCTCCCCAGGACTCAGATCTCACATTTCAGTCTATCTATAAATTGGGAAGAATGATGCTGCTTTGGTGTGTGTGTGTGTGTGTGTGTGTGTGTGTGTGTGTGTATGTGTGTGTGTGTGTGTGTGTGTGTATGTGTGTGTGTGTGTGTGTGTGTGTGTGAGAGAGAGAGAGAGAGAGAGAGAGAGAGAGAGAGAGAGAGAGGTGCTGGATACCTCTGCCCAATTGGTTTCTTCACCTTCAATCAAGACTCAGAACCTTACTGCCCACCTCAGCCCAAGGTGAGCCCTAGGAATCTCCATGACAACAAACTGGTTATGAACAGGGCTGCAGTTGCCATGGTGACAGGTCTCTCTCTCTCTCTCTCTCTCTCTCTCTCTCTCTCTCTCTCTCTCCTTCCTCCCTCCCCCCTCCCTCTCTATTTCACATTCCCCCCTCTCCCCTCCCCTCTTCTCAATGAGCCAGAGCTATCTGCAGGCCCCAGCTTTCCCAGGCAGGGTGAGGGGAGGGCTGAGTTACAGGAGAAGGGGTCCAGATTGGGAAATTGGGAAGATAGGCTGAGTCTGCAGGGGAATAGGGGGCTGTTGGGGTGCTGTTGCCATGGTAACAGGGCTGCAGCCTGTTAATTAAGCCCCCGGTTGCCACGGAGACGGTGGTGGTTGACGTGCTCTGCGGCAAGCCCTATATGTGTGGGGTGTGCTATGCACTGGTCTCAACTCACTACTGGGATCTGGGTCTGGAGGAGAGAGTATGCAGGTAGTAGGAGGAAGAGTGAAGAGAGGCCTCTGGGGGAGCCTTAGCTCTGTGACAGGAAGTGGGTAGGTCATGGGGAATAATAGGAATGGGTAGGGAGGAAGCTGAATGGGGGGAATATTGTGCCTGTGGAAAAAAGATACAGTTGGGTCTTCAGCTTAGTGGTGAGGGCCTGCAAAGAGGTTGGGCGCTGGATTCTAGTCTCCACTTGTAAATTCAGCCTCCCATTCCAGTTTCATTTCTAGACTCCAATTTCATCACAAGTGGTAAGTGGAAAAAAATAATTTATGAAGTCCTTTCTAGCACCCCAGTCCTCCTGCAGAGAGGCAGCTTCACTGAGCTTCTGAGAGACACAAGGTGGGAGGGTGTATGAATTTTAGAGCCTCTGAATTCAAAAATAGGACCCTGCTTGACTGTCCCTTAAGCTGTTTTACCCAGAAGTTTCTCTCTACTGCTCCATCTTCCTAGAGCTTTGGACTTTCCCTTGAATGGGGAGGAAACACTGAGTGGTACTGTCTGGTTCCTGGGCCTCAGCTGAAAGCCACTTCTTATTGGCCAAAGTTGGCTGAGTAGGAGGTGCTTACAATGAGTTTTCTCAAGACCTCACCTCACAGGTGAGGAAGAAGACCCAGCCTCCCTAAGTGGTGTCATTTGGAGAGCTTGGGGTCTTTTTTTGGGACTCTGCCTTTGCTTGGTCTATATGTTCCAGGAAGAATGTCACCCCTGCTTACTTTGCAGTGTTCTGTGTGGCTTGGAACTCATATGTAGACCATGCTAAACTTAAAATTTGTCATGAGAACCCTACCTCCACCTCCTAATAGGTGTGCACCCCTACACACAGCTAGGTAACCCCCAAATACTTTTATGGTGTTGGGGATTGGACTTGGAGTCTTGTAAATAGTAGGCAAGCTCTCTCACGCAGAACTATGGCTTTAATCAAAGACTCACAGAAGACAGGGAGGAATCACTCCTTTATGGATGCAGATGCTCAGGTCCCAAGAGGGGGACTTAGTTTTGTCCAGGAATAAGCAGAATTCTGCAGTAGAGGATAGGCTAGAACCCACATTTTCTACATCCTGGATGGCTCTCCAGGTCAGAGCTCTAGTGAGGACTGGCAGTGAGGTAGTCACTCTGGCCTTCACCTGTTTCCCCTGGGGATCTACATGCCCCATGGATAGGTTTACTCCCTGTGTGACTAGAGATGCATTAGAGCCAGAGATGAAGAAGCATGCCCTAATAGGGACACTCCAAATGGTGATTGCTGGGGGGAAAGTGTTCTCGTCTGCACAGACCTGCTCAAGCAGACATTATACCCTTTTACACTTCTCTACAGAAGAATACAGACTGGTGTGTGTGTGTCAGAGACAGAGCGACAGAGAGAGACAGAGGGAGGGAGGTATGGCTGACTCTGGGACAGCCAAGGGTATCAAATACTTATACCTTTATAAAAATATGTTTGTTACTGTGTATGCGGGTAAATGACTTGCAAGAGTAAGTTTCTCATCTTCAACTGTATGTGAGTCCCAAGCACTGAACTTGGCTTGTGAGGTTTGGTTTGTAAGTGCCTTTATTACTTTCTGCCAAATGTTCCTATCTTGCCTGAATGTTAACTCTTCATGCTAACAGATTATATGTGTGTCCACAAAACCAAAAGGTGTAGGCACCTTGTTGGCACACCCTTCTTTGAGCCCATCGTGGAAGACCCCACAGCGTGGTTGGCAATCTGAAACCATTGACAGATTCCATAGAACCAGCGCGGCTGGCCCTGTCCGAGGTGCTGAAAACGGCTGGAGCAGATAGGCTTTCTGCTCCAACCAAGTGGCCCGGCTCTAGTCCTGCATCTTTCTAACCTGGGCATAAAAAGGGAAAAGCTCAACCCAGACTCAAGCCCTGCTAACTTTTTTTTTTCTTGGAGCAGAGAATCAGAGGCAGCTGGGCACTGTAGATATGATTGTATTCTTATTTCTTTCATTGGAGGCAAGATCAATTTAAAAAGAGGTTCTATTGAGGAGAGACCTAAGTTGGAGTAAATAGAAATAGGTTCTAGACTGAATTCTGCCATTCTTTGTGTGCCTGGGCAGTCATTTCCCCCCTTGGGTGCTTAGTGCTTTTCATTTATGAAATGAAAGCTATGCATTGGGTAAGATGAACAGTTGTTCTGTCTTGCAACTCTCCTGGGATTTTGAGGATCCAAGCTGGGAACCGGGATGACCGTACAGCAATGTCCTCTTCACACTGCTAACATATGTTTAGCTCTCTAAGATGCAAAGGGTCTAAACCTCAAATGTCACTTTCTGAAGTGTCTCCATCATTGGCTCAAATCTGGTCTCTGGGTTGCTAAGGGGTCCCAGGGTAATTGAGCTTCTGGGGCAGGGGGCTGGTTTCAGGAGTGGAGGACAAGAGAGCATGTTTGGTCTGGAAGCCTCAGAAAGCAATCCTGGATTAGAGGATTAGACATTCCCGCCCCAGGAGAAAATCTGGTCCCCAACCGGCAGGTGGCCTCATTCCCCCTTCCCCCACCCTGTTCCTGGCCAGCTTGGGGCCAGCGTACCCTCCCTAGAGGCTGCACCATCTCGGGTGGGAAGAAAGTGCTGCAGGACCTCAGTGCTGCCTGCTCCACACTGCATTTTATCCACAGGTCATTCCATGTCAGAAAGCCCCTGTCTGTGGTATGGATTCCAGGGACTTGTCTTGGGGGTAGGATGCTGAGACTCCAACCAGTCTGAGCACCAAGAGAGAGTTCTCTACAACTCCTCTAGTGGCAGCTGCCGATTTAAAAACAGAATGGGTCTAACAGACCCATTGATCTGAGCCCCCTGGGGCAGCAAAGTGCCTCACTGATGGGGGTCTAGGCCCCATCTTTCTCCTAGGTTCCAAGCTCTAGGACAGCGACCTGGGAAAGGGTCTGGTTCTCCTTCCTCCAGGCCTTACCTCACCAGTTTTGTAGACAGACTCCCTGGGGCCCTTATATTCCACAGCGCCCGCCCCTGCCACGTCAGTCCCCTACATCTTTCCCCCAGGGGTCACCGCGGACCCCTAGTCAGGCAGCCGCTGCGGGGCCGCCTCCCCACGGCCGCGACCTAGTTCCCTGCCGTTATTTTTAGGGCGCGGGATGGCACCTGCCCACGTGCCGGGCCCCGCCTGCGCCGGAGTGGGGGGGCTGCGTCTGCTCTAGGGAAGCGAGGGCCGCGTCCCCCGCAGCACCCCCTCCATACCACCCGCGCAAGCCCCCAGTTTTACCGTGAGGGGGCCACCAGAGCTCTCTGCCCGCCTCTCATCCCCTCTCCTCCCTCCCTCCGGTCCCCCCCCTAAGAAAACCCGCCAGTGGCTCACGCCTCCTGCATACGGGATGAGGTGAGCAGCGCCGCTACTGAGAGGGGGCGCGCGCGGGTGTGAGCGTGTGTCCGTGTGCGAGTGTGTGTGCGCCGGGCGGGCGGGCACTGCAGCTTCTTCCTCCGTGGAGCGGAGAGCGAACGAGAGAGCTCGAGCAAGCGAGCGAGCGGCGAAGGCGGGCAGAGGGGCGCGGGCCAAGCGGCGCAGCCATCCTGAGCCCGGCGCCGCGCAGCCACCATGCTCAACAACCTGACGGACTGCGAGGACGGCGATGGGGGAGCCAACCCGGGTAAGCAATGGTCCGGGGGCGGCGGGGGAGGGGGCAGCGAGGAGGAGAAGGAGGAGGAGGAGAAGAAGGAGGAGGGAAGCTTCGGAGTGGGGGGCCGAACCGGAGCTGCTTCCTGCAGAGAAGAGCCTGGGGCTGACCCGGGCGGCGGATGCCGGAGGCTGCGGGGAGGCAAGCTCCATTGGAATGCGCTAGGCGCTGTCCACGGTTCTGGAATGCGCCGCGCTCCGAGGCAGATTGGGGACCCGGGGTTGGAATGATCCATGGCCTGGGGGCAGACTTGGATTAGCTAAACCCGAGAGGCCGTGGGAAGGGGATGAAATAGCTAGAACAGGGCTGACGTGCTGTTCGACGTGCAGGAGGGAGGCTCCTTCCCCGAGAGGGGACCCGGGCGTCCTGGCGCAGAGCAGGGACCGGCAGCTTCTAGGGGCGCAGTCTGCTGCAGTTCCTCGCTTTGAGTTTTTAGCTAGGTGTGTGTGTATGTGTGTGGGGGGGGGGTGATGGCTCTGGGGTTTAGAGGCATATGATAGCTCTCGTCTGGGCTGCGGTGTCTCCTTAAGGGGACACTTGGTGCAACCAGAACCCCCTCCCCCAAGGTTCCCTGAAGTCCTTATCTCAACCTGAAGCTACCACTTCTGTGAATTTTTCTGGTCTACTTTGCCAATTTCCTCTTCCTCTCGGTTCTCCGTGGGTTCCTATTCAGGACAGGAAGCAAGATCCTATTCTTTGCTCTTTCCCCCTTCTCTTGGTACCCTAGGGCGACAGTGTGGTTTTTAGGGCGGGGCAGGGGGAAGTCTTTCTAGTTAGCTCTCTTAGCTATCCCGGTGACTCCTCAGAAACGGGGTCCTAGTGACTGACTCCCCACCGCTGTGGCGACACTGCGGACTCGCTGCGGTGGGTGCAGAGACTTGCCAGGAACTGAGGGGCTCTGGAGCAAATCCTTGTGATGTTCTGGTTCTCCGTCATCCTTCACTGCCGTTTCACTGCTCCGAGGTCTTGGGGCCAGCCACCCCCTCGAGCTTCCAGGCCCCTCGCCGCCCCCCAGCGGTCTCAGCCATCCATCACGGCTGTCAGCCGCCCCCAGCCCCCACCCTTTAGTGGCGCTGCGTCCCCTGCGCACTAGCGCATCTTCAGTGCCTGCTGTCTGCGCTCAGCGCCTTCAAACGTTCCCCCAGGCATTGCTTGACCCTCTGGACCGAGACTCCCATAGACCTCCCCAGGAGACGATCCAAGATCCCAAAGGCTGAAAGCATGATCTCGCAGACACTAGCAGGTTTGACTCTGAGGTCTTTGATTTTGGATCACAGTCAGGTCCAACTAGAGGCGTGGGAAGGCTGGGGGCACCAGTGTCCCTGATCCTTTGTCCGAGACACCCCCTTCCCATTCTCCCACAGGGCCGAGTCCTATACTGGGGACAGAACTGCTGCTGGCCAGCTCATCCATCTCTCCAGTGACCCTGGGGTCACCTCATCAGACAGAGCTCCCTTGGCTGAAGGGGGAGGGGAGTTGTAAAGTCCAGTTGCGGCAGCTCCAGGCATCTTGAGACAGTGCTCATGAAGCCGAGGGATGGGATGTCACTTCCTCCTGAGATCCCCCTCAACTACCTCCACTCCCCAGAATGGGTTCTGTGGATTTCTCAGCATCTGCTTCCTCCACCGACCTTCACTGTACCTCGGAGCTTCTTTGGGGTCCCCAAAGGCCTAGTAAAGAGGTACATGTGTGCTGGAAGCAGGATTCTGACTAGTGGTTCTTCTTACCAGTCATTAGGCCTCTCTGTTAATTTCTAGATGCCGAGTGTAGCAGGCCCATCTGGAGACTTTCTTTATATAGAGTCCAGTCCTTGGAATTAGAGTGGCCAGAACCTGGGTCAAGTATTCGGTGTCCCAGAGGGGGAAAGTTTACCCTGGATGCTTGATGAAGGTGGTGGAGGCACTGAAGACTTCCTGGGTCTGATCAAAGAAGGACCAAGAGTCCCTAACTCTGAGTCTAGATTTTTAGGACTATATGGAAGGATCTGGGTGTTGACCTCGGGGAAGAGTATGAGGACTCCACTGGGTCAAAGAAGATCCCAAAGATGTTATCCCTGGCACCTAGATTTTCTTTCCCTTGGAGGTCTGATGCCCCCTTTCTCTCCCCAAGTTGCCGTGGGGATTCCCTCCAGGTTCAGCCCCAGGCCCCGAGGGAGGCTTCTAAGCTTGCGCCTGTTTCCTCCGGGCGAGCTCTGGCCTCCGCAGCTTAATTGAAAGCCGATTCAGGCTGAGAGCTCCCAGGGGGCGGGGACGGGGGCGGGGGCGGGGGCGGGGAAAGGCTCAGCTTGGGTCTGGCCAGTCTCTTTCGCGCCTCTAGGCTCTCCCCCATCACCCAGACTCCTGGCTCTAGGGAATTAGGACTAGTTTCCCCTTCGTTGTCCTGTTCCTTTGAGAATGCAGACACTCGCTCCCCATCCCCCTTAACAAGTGAGCCCAGCGTTTCAGGCAGGGGACAAAATCAGTCCTTGGCTGATGGGGACGAGAGCTTGGCGTCTGGCCCGGGCAGCGGATGGAAAGGCGGGACCCAGGACAAGCCTACCAAGCTGCCCCCTCCCCTGCGCTCCCCTCCTGGCCCGGATCGGGCCTTTAGTCTGGCTAAGCGTTGCGCGCCGCGTTACATAAGTGGTTGCGGGCGCGTGGCCGGCTCGGCTCCGCGCAGCGCGGTCGGCCTTCGCTGTCGCCATGGAAACCGGCGCCAGGCCTCCTAGTTACGGGGTCTCCGGCCAGGATGTCCCCCTTCCAGCCCATTGAGCGCCACTTGCTGGGGCTAAGAAGGCAGACTTGAGAGGGGATGCGAAAGACAGAGGGGAGGGGTTTTGCTGATGGTGGTCTGGGATCCAAGAAAGGATGGTTCCAAGAAAGGCACCCAGCCATACAGAGAAGCCCTAAAGTCTTTCAGCTAAAGGAAGGATGTGAGACAAGGAGTCCAAGCTGGATGGGTACCAGATGTGCTAAGAATGTTAGTTGTAATAGGAACAGTAGGTACACCTGTATCACTGCCATGGTGGAATCAGTTGAGTTCCTTACCATTCTGAGTTAGGCCAAGTTAGTATCCCTTTGCCACGGGAGACTGAGAGGCTGGAGACAGAGCCAGAGAGGCTGGTACTGAAGTTTTCCCAGCTCAGACCCTTTCCTGAACACTAGAAATTTTTCTCTTGCACCCCATTAAGTTCTCTAGTCCCCGCTATCCTGTGGTAAGAAAAGAAGGCATATATCTGGTCAACAATTTTTTTAAAAGATTTATTTATTTATTTTCTGTATATGAGCACACTGTAGCAATCTTCAGATATGTCAGAAGAGAGCATAGATCCCATTATAGATGGTTGTGAGCCACCATGTGGTTGCTGGGAATTGAACTCAGGACCTCTGGAAGAACAGTCAGTGCTCTCAACCACTGAGCCATCTCTTCAGCCCCTCTGGTCAACATTTTAAAAGGAGAGGGGGCTCACCTCATTTTTCATTTCTTCTGTTTCTGGTCCCAGACAGATCTTTTCAGATTCTGGAGTCTGAGAGGAAAGCCTTGAAAAATTTTCCTCTAAATACTATTTCCTGAACATCTATTATGGGCTGGCTTCCATAGGGAGGATAGGCCTGTTATTTCTAGCAGCTCACTCCCACCCTGCCACCTTCCTGTGAGAGAAAACAATGGCTGGGGTCTAGTTAGGCAATCGGGCATTTCTGTCCCAATGGGCAAGGTGGAAGTGGGTATTTTATGGACCAGGCATCCCTCCTCCCTCCAATTTTTAGACAGGTCAGGATATATTGGAGATGGTCCCCAGCTGGGTGCCTGAAGGTTCCAGGAGGCAGGGAGGATGCAGAGAGTTGGATGGATAAGGATGACAAGAGATGAGAGCTAGGAGATTCAGAGTCCACGAGGCCTTAGCTTTACTTGGAACTTGGACAATGGTGAATGTCCCTTGTGTCCAGGAAGATGTCTGCTGTTTGACCTTCATCTCTGGTACTGAGGTGGGCTGATGGCTGGAATTACCAAATTATGTCCACTGAAAACACAGATCATTTTGGAGAGAGCTTTCTTTGCATCAACAGTGTTTCTCCTTGGCTTGGCACGTTTTCTTAAACACGTTTGTGTGGCCACCTCTGGCCCTTATAGTGTGATTGCTCCCTCTGGGTGCCCAGGCAGCTTCTGGTGATGGATCACCTTTAGCTAAGTCCAGCCTCTTCCCCACTCCAAACTCCTGTCTTCTACACTTCCATTTCATTAAGCGACAGTATCATCCCAGCCGTTGTTAACCCATGCTAGAAACCCCAGGCATTACCCCAGACTCTTCCCTTACCCTCCCCAAACATCTGGCACACCATGCTTCCGTAATGCTCGAAGCTCCAGTCTTTCCACTGCCCCATGCTGCTGGACCTAGGTCGCTGTCAGCCCTTGCCTGGATTATGGAAAAGCTCCAATTGCTTGCTGTATCTCTCACCTGAAGCCAGAGGCTTGCTGCAAAACACAAGTCAGGTCATGACACTCTTTGGCCTGAAGCTTCAATGACTGCCCATCGTCCTCTGGATGAGGGCCAAGTTCTTCAAGATGGCCTGCCACTTCCTTAAGTCTCACACTGCCTTGACTCATCTTTTCCGAAGCCCCGATACACCCCTTCCTAAAGTCTCTAGCCAGACTGTGCTTTGTTCAGCAGTTTTGACCTGTTCCGTTGGTGCCCACATCTGGGACATCAAACACACTGTTCTGGGTTCTCTCTGCCTGGAACACCTTTCTGCCCCCCAGTCTATCCCTTACTCATCACTCAGTTCTCAGTTGACACGTCACTTCCTTTGGGGAGCCTCCTGTGACCTCTTGGGTTGGGCTGCATGCCCTCCTGCATCCCTGATGTTTGCTTCTTTCACAGACTTTAGCAGCCTGTTTACCATTTCTTCTCCCCTGGCTTTGGCCCTTTGATCCCCCTTCTTCCCGTTTTATTGACACATGGGAGTCTGACAGTGGATGGGATGCCAAGAGGGTATCCTTGGGAGTTGAGGTTGCAAGATTCTCTGCTGTCCTCCCTGGGGTGGGAGGATTCACCCACGTACTAAGACAGGCTCATTTATATCCGAGAAGACAACTCTGGTGACTTTTAGGTGTCAGGGCGGATAGACTAGAACCCTCAGAATAGAACCCTCCCTCAGAAGCAAAGAAGGGCTCACATGTTCACCAGACACTCAGGCCACGCCAGCAGTAAACTGGGTTCTTTATCTATACTGCCAACTAAAATCATGCGAGACGGCAGCACAAGCCCAGTCTCTCCAGTGCATGAGCTGAGGCTCAGAGAGCTAACGCGGTCATGTAAGCAGGGTGCATAAGGCACAGTGACTGGTGTCAGACCCGACTCCTCTCCTTCTCAGGTGACGGCAACCCCAAGGAGAGCAGCCCCTTCATCAACAGCACTGACACAGAGAAGGGGAGAGAGTACGATGGCAGGAACATGGCCCTGTTTGAGGTGGGCTGCTTGGGCTTCGTCACACTGGTTCATCAGTGTTCTGTCTCTCCATCCCTCCCACAGGTCCACTTTCTTCCTCGGCCTCCCTATCCCTCCTTGGCCTCTCCTGGCTTTACCCTCTTGGCTCCCTGTCCCCCTCTTCTGTCTCACTACCTCCTTCTCCTGTGCCCCTGCTCCCTCCTCTTCTGTTCCCATCATCATATCCCAAACTCGGGGGCTTGACCTTTGTCCCAATCTCTTTACATCCAGCTTACTTCAGTTACTACCCTGACCCTCCAGCTTCCTAACACTGACCCGTTCTCCTCCATAGGAGGAGATGGACACCAGCCCCATGGTATCCTCCCTGCTCAGTGGGCTTGCCAACTACACCAACCTGCCTCAGGGAAGTAGAGAGCATGAAGAAGCAGAAAATAATGAGGGTGGAAAAAAGAAGCCGGTGCAGGTGGGGCTTTGGGGGAGAAGGGATGGGAGAGGGAGTGTGGGGGAGGAAAATGCATCTGGATGGAGGGGTGAATGATGGAGAAGCAGGAGAGGGGGTGACTGTACGGGAAGAGGAAGGATGTAAGAGGAGACAAGGCACCCTGAAGGATGCATGAAGGAGGTGAAGGGAGGGGTACTGGAGGTTGGTAGAGAGTAGGGAAAGGGTGTGAGAACCTGGGGGAAGAGTGAAGGGAGGGGAGCTGCAAGAGAGGAGAGGCAGGGAAGGAACAAGGAGAAGGCGTGGGTTAGGTAGTTGGTAATGAGCGGGCAGGGCAGGGACTGATGCTGGCCTCTTTGGCAGGCTCCACGCATGGGCACCTTCATGGGCGTGTACCTCCCGTGCCTGCAGAACATCTTTGGTGTCATCCTCTTTCTGCGGCTCACTTGGGTGGTGGGCATTGCGGGCATCATGGAGTCTTTCTGCATGGTCTTCATGTGCTGCTCCTGTGTGAGTGACCCTCTCCCTCTGCCCGGGGAAGGCAGCTGGGGTTTGGCTGAGGCCTGGGGGTGGGTGGGTGGGTGGGTGGGTGGGAGGTAGGGAAGCATGAGACCTGAGCTTTTTATAGGAGTCACTGAGTTTTGAGAGAAAATTAGGTCTGACTGGTCCTTCCTGAATCTCATAGGCTTCCCTCTGATGACTGTCAATCGGGTTTCACCTGGATCTGCGTGTGTGTGTGTGTATATGCGTGTGATCACACAAGTACTGCCGATCCATTGGTGAAAGTGATACATGCAGAGGAGAAAACAAAATTCAAGTTAACTGCACGAGCTAACATTTTGAAAGTCCCTACTCACAAGAAATGAGATTATGTCTCACAGATAACTTTCCAATTAGATTCTCCTAACCCATACATATTAAAGCAAAAATCCAATATCTGTTGAACACCAAACTTGAGTGAAAGACTCTTGAGTCTTCACACATAACCTTGGGACCACTCTGTGTGTGAAGATGTCAGCGCCGGAGCGATTGTTTTCGTTCTGAGGCTTGAGAAGTGAACTGTGTTTTCTTGGGTCATAAGATACCCAGCGGCCAAACTGTGGTTACCAGGGTTCTCTGACACTAGAGCTCCTCCTATTTGCACTGGGAAATAGGAGGCTTTTTTTTTTTTTTTTTTTTTTTTTTTTTTAAAGAAGGGATTGGCATGAATAGAAATTGGAACAGACCCAGAGAGAAGCTCAGGAGAGGAGAGCCTGTGGGTTTGGCTGGTGGCTGTAGGGTATGTTGGCTTGGCCACCAGCCAGACCACTGCTGCCCCCAGCAGCCACCACTCTGATGGTCTCTTTCCCACAGACGATGCTCACAGCCATTTCCATGAGCGCCATTGCAACCAATGGTGTTGTGCCTGGTATGTGACTGGGCCCTTTGCAGAGTGGGGGAGGGCCAGAGGCCTAATGATTGGCAGGGGATGGGGTGGGGGTGGGGAGAGCAGAGGGCCAGGCTTTGTGGGTCACCGTGACCTAAGACCCAAGACAGTATTGCAGACCAAGAGTGGGGCTATGGTTGTTCGTGGGGTGTAAGGAGTGAGCCACTGGGGTTAGGGAAGGAGGCAGATGCTGGTGTTGGGTAGGGTAATGGCTATTCTCTCCCCCACTCAAGCTGAGACCCTTTTTTCAACCATCCTACTTTCTGAGCCATGACCTCTTTACAGGAGTAATTAGCAACATGGTAATAATTAATGCAGCAAACTCCATGCAGAGTGGTTGGCTGGGTCTACCATAGACTCCTTTCTGGGGCTGCAGCCCAAGGTCTAGAGAAACCTTCTTCTGTCCTCTGTCCCTGATCCCTGATCACTGCAGAGCTGCCCCGGGCCCTCTGACCTCACTGACGCTAGGTTTTCTCTGCAGCTGGTGGCTCCTACTACATGATCTCCAGGTCTCTGGGCCCAGAGTTCGGGGGCGCCGTGGGGCTCTGCTTCTACCTGGGCACTACCTTTGCTGGGGCTATGTACATCCTGGGCACCATCGAGATCCTGCTGGTGAGAGGGGAAGAGGAGGAGGTGTGGGGATCCAGGCTGTCAGCCACTTAAACAGCGTCCCCTGGACACCTGCCCTAGGCCAAGCCACTGCTTAAGGCCAAAGAGAAGTCGGATGTGGTCTGTCTCGAAAGAGTTCCCAGTCTGGTTGGGGAGACAAGATACGATAATTATGTAACACAAACAGCTGTGGTTTATCAGGCACCCACTGAGTTCTCAGCATAGCTCCAAGTGCTTTACAGTCATTATCTCGAATCCTTAGAGGTTTAAGTATTATGATGGCATTTTTACAAATGACAAGTTCCAAAAGGCAGATAAAGCTAGCTCAAGGTCACCCATGCTGGCAAAGGTGGATTTGCAAGCGCTAAAATAACAGCTGCAAATAACGCAGCCCGAAGCATTCTAGGGACTGTGCAAAGCACTCTTCGGATATTAGTTGCAGAGTCCTAATGGATGGTTCTTAGATCGCAAAAGAACCACGAGGGACCCATGTAGAGAGATCTGTTAGGAGTAGTGTCTGCTTGTGGGGGGTGGGGAGGGTTTGTGACTAGGTGTCTGTGTTGTTAGAAGGCCTCCTGTTCTTTCTGTTTGGGTGGCTGTGCATGAGGTTTAAGTAACTTAGTTGGAAGACCTCTTGCCTAGCATGCTTGGAGCCTTGGCTTTGCTTCTCAGCACCATATAAACTCTCTATACTTGGAAGGTGGAGGCAGGAGGATAAGTTTGAGATTGTTGTCAGCTACATAGTGAGTCTAAAGCCTGTCAGGGCTACAAGAGACCCCATCCCAAATGAAAAGAAAAGAGAAGAAGGCATAGAGTTAACATTTTTCAACTCCCTTGCCCTCTGCAAGTCCTAAGTTTTTCAGGCTATTGGGTTTTGTTTGTTTGTTTCTCTCCCCGCCTTCCCATGAACCTTTCATGCATTAGAATACACCCATTTTACAGATGAAGGGGGTAAGGTCAGAGAGTCTCAGGAACTGCATCCCTCTGGCTTTCACGGTCTGTGCTTGTCAATGGTTTCCCATGGTATTGGGAAGCCAGAACTAAAGGAGCAGAGCTTTTGGTGTGGGGGTAGGAGAGAAGAACTCAGAGACAGTGGTGCATAAGTGGGTGTTCTGGCGAGAGCATCATTGTAGACCTCTGTGACATAAGGCATTTCCAAATGCACTATCAGTTTTCCCATTGCCTGTCACTGGAACAATATCAGAGTAAAAGATAAAACTGATCCAGTGGCAATCAGAAGCATTTTAGTATCTGTAGCTCACACGTCTGTCTTTCTGTTTGAAAAATTTCTGCATTTGTAAAATATAACTCCACCTATAAATATTTTCTTAAGAACCCACACACTCCATTTATTTATAAATAAAAAGTAACTTATACAAATATAAGCATTTTAAGTTTATGTAGACATTTTAGAAAATAGGAATATGTAAAGTCACATTTTAAAAGCTTCTTTTCTTTCTTTTTCTTTTTTTTTTTTTCTTTTTTTTTCTTTTTGGAGGCAGGGTTTTTCTGTGTAGCCCTGGCTCTCCTGTAACTCATTCTATAGACCAGGATAGTCTCAAACTCAGAGATCCATCTGCCTCTGCCTCCCGAGTGCTGGAATTAAAAGTGCACCACCACACCCAGCTTTTTGTTGTTGTTTTTTAAATTTATTTATTCTATGTATTTGAGTACACTGTAGCTGTCAGACACACCAGAAGAGAGAGGACATTGGATCCCATTACAGATGGTTGTGAGCTACTATGTGGTTGCTGGGAATTGAACTTAGGACCTTTGGAACAGCAGTCAGTGCTCTTAACTGTTAAGCCATCTCTCCACCCTGCTTTTTGCTTTTTTAAAGATGGGGTCTCTTTATAGTCCAGGCTTGTTTGGTACTGGTGATCCTCCTGCCTCAGCCTCCTGAGTGCTCAGATTACACACATGTCTAGTACCAGTGATATTTGGACATCCTACAAAGACACCCACAATCCTACTCACACAAATGAGTAAATATTTCCACGTGTGTAAATCTACAGAAATGATCATAAGATATGTGCTTTTTTTTTTTTTTTTAACTTGAGCTCATTTACCCAATACACTACAGATAATTTTTAAACTCGTGAGTGAGGTCTTGCTGTGTAGCTTAGGCTGGTTTCAAATTCTCCTGCCTCAGGCTTCCACTATAGGTCTGTAGAGCTGTGCCTGCCATGGACAGGTTTTGAATCAGTCCATTTAAATTCATGCCTTTCCTGGTTTGATACCAGGGATGGAACCCAGGGTCTTAAATGTACTTTCCATCACCGAACCATCCCAAAGTACTGTGCCATCTTTTAAAGCAGCTCTGTGTTTAGCTAGAGTCATAAGGATTTATTTACCTCTCCTCTAGGAATGGACGCCTATTTTTCTACCTTTGCATCACAAATAATAAAAGTAGTAACTGTAATTAATAGTTATAGTACATAATGTCAGTGAAGAACCTTTCCCGGCATCTTTGAGCGGCACTTTCACGGACTGCATCATAGATCTTGTAAGAGAGCCCACTGCATCTTTAGCCAGGGACCTGTTAATGGATGCCATTTCCCACTTTGGAGACCATTTCCCTGGGGTGAGTCTTGGTTGGCTTTTCCTGGGTCGTCTGTCTAACGTCCTTTGCCCCTTTTCTACAGGCTTACCTGTTCCCGGCGATGGCCATCTTCAAAGCAGAAGATGCCAGCGGGGAGGCAGCTGCCATGTTGAACAATATGCGGGTGTATGGCACCTGTGTGCTCACCTGCATGGCCACCGTAGTCTTTGTGGGTGTCAAGTATGTCAATAAGTTCGCCCTGGTCTTCCTGGGTTGCGTCATCCTCTCCATCCTGGCCATCTATGCAGGGGTCATCAAGTCTGCCTTCGACCCACCCAATTTCCCGTGAGTGCTGTCTTTCTGAGTCTGCAGTATTGTGGCCCTCACTGGTCCAGCTCAGGCTGGCATAGGAGAGCCTCTGCCTTCTCTTCACCTCTCAGAACTAGAGTTGGTGGATTGAGAGCAAACATCCCCCAGAAGGGTGAACGTTTTCTGTTGAGGGGAGCTTATTCAGGGTGGGATAACATTTTTGGAGGTGGAAGGAAGTTCTCTTGAGTGTCTCAACTGCTTGCTGGGGGAGGACTTAGGCTTCTAAAGGAGTATGCTCTGTGTGGTAGGGAGCCTTCTGGAAGGGCCAATCTTTTGGAATAGACAGTCTTGGTCTCTAACACATTCGCAAGGCTGGGAAAGAACCCAGAAGAGGCAGAGCCCAGGGTTCAGGTCCCATTTGGTTCCTCCTGTAGTATGGAGTCCCTTTTATCTCCGTAGCCAAGAGGACAGACACCGAGGCTGCTGTCCGCGGTGCTGAACAGCATACTCGCTCTCCATCTGCATGCTAGAATTACTTGGGGACCTGTAGAGAAACTCTGATGGCTATGGCCTAGACAGACTCAGAATCTCTGGATGTGGGACCCTGAAATCTGTATCTTTAAAGCTCTCAGTGGCTCTCCTGTGAAACCAGGGAGAGGTCTTGTTCATCCCAGCCTCCTTTCTCTCTTCTCTCCCTAGGATCTGCCTCCTGGGGAACCGCACGCTGTCTCGCCATGGCTTTGATGTCTGTGCCAAGCTGGCTTGGGAAGGAAATGAGACAGTGACCACACGGCTCTGGGGCCTTTTCTGTTCCTCCCGCCTTCTCAATGCCACCTGTGATGAGTACTTCACCCGAAACAATGTCACAGAGATCCAGGGCATTCCTGGTGCTGCAAGTGGCCTCATCAAAGGTCTGAGGGAAAGGGGCTGGTGTTATCTAGGGAGTGCTGCGGGGATCATAGGTTCAGGTCAGGATCATGGTCAGGATTAGGGGTATCCCTTGGGGTTCAGTTCAATTAAGTCAGCTTTAATTGAACATCTTGTACAGGCTATGTTTTGTCTTAAAAACTATGGAGAGGTAGAGGCAAAAGTGTGGAATTCACTTCACTGTTATTAAGAGAGAAAGCCTGTGTAATAAGTATTCTCTACCCACGAAGTACTCAACACTGTGCTAACACACTGGGCCCATGGTGCACACAAGTCTCAGTGCTTGGCCTTGGGGATTTTAGTGACAGATAGTGTGCTACTAAATAAACTACGATCCATATAGATGTGTATTCAGTGACCAGAGAGCTATGAGGACACAGCATCTGTATTTATCAGGTGACAAAAACAGGGCTTCCCACACTTGCCATAACTCGTCAGTTATGTAGGGGAATAAGGGGATTACAAAGAAAAAACAGCCTGCCTAATGTGTGTGACCACAAGATTCATAGCATGTCCTCTGACCTCAAATCATCCAGTGTGGCAGGCCCCAGAAGCCATGCTGAGGAGTTATATCCTGAAGGCAATGTGGGTGCAGGAGAGGCAGTGGGGTGCAGGAGAGGCAGTGGGGTACAGGAGGAGGTCAGTGTTTTGCGTTTGGAACAGAGATGACTGGACTGAGAGTCAGTAATGGTGAAAGTGGGAATGGGGTAGGGGCTCGGCTAGAGCTGCTCTTCTGCCCTGGAGGCGTTTGATCATGTCTGGACACACATACAAATAAACACACTCTTCTTTTCTTTTGCTTGTGTATATGTATGTGTGTACACGCATGTCACATGTACACCTGGAGGTCATAAGACAACTTGCTGGGATCTGTTCTCTCCTACCATGTGGGTTTTTGTGGTTGAACCCAGATTATCAGGCTTGGCAGCAAGTTGAGCTTTACTCACTGAGCCGTCTTGCTGGTCCCTGGAGATATTTTGGTCATCAAAACTAGGGGCATTGACAGAGCAGTGATGGCTCATGCCTTTAATCTCAGCACTCTTCAGGTAGAGGAAGGCAGATCTCTTTGTGGCCAGCCTGGACTACAGAATGAGTTCCAGGACAGCCAAGGATACATAGGGAAACCCCATCTCAAAAAAACAAAAACCAAAAAAAAAAAAAAAAAAAGCTAACAAAAAAACCAGAGGAGTTGGATAGATGTCTCAGAGATTAAGACAATTTGCTGCCTTCTGGTCTCTACAGGCACCAGGCACACATGCAGAGCGTAGACGTGCACACAGACAAAACACCCATGCCCACAGAAGATGAGACAAACCGAGGGATGCTTCTAATGCTTAGTGTGTGGACCCCAGGCTTCTGCCTAACACCCTATAGTGCTGTCCGATGGTTCTCCAGAGCAGTCACTTATGCTACCCACCACTGGTGCACGGTGGTGGAGCCCGGGGATGGGAAGAAGAGACGTGTTAGTGAGTGGTCACAGACAGAAGTCGGGAAGCTTCGGAGCAGAAAAGGGAACAAACAGACGGAGCTGAGAGTGATACCAGGGTGTTTGAATTGATTAATGCCAGTGCCATTATCAAGATGAGAGATGCAAGAGCCATCTGGGGCTTGAGAGCCGATTAGGTCACCTGGGGACATGTGGAAGATAGTCTTATAGATGATCCTCTGTGTCTGTCCCACTAGATTGGACGCTGTAAGGGCAGAGGCTCAGTCCCATTCAGCTTTGAAATTTGTGTTCACACCCTGGTGCAAAGCAGGAGCTTGGGAAATGGCGGGGTGTCTAAGGCCAGGGGCAGGAGTGAGGGTTGGATGGTCTGATTTTCTGCTCCCCACTCCTCCTGGTCCGAGCTCTGGTCTCCAGCTTCTGGTCGTCTCCCTGAGTACCTCGTCTTCCTACAGAGAACCTGTGGAGTTCCTACCTGACCAAAGGGGTGATTGTCGAGAGGCGTGGGATGCCCTCCGTGGGCCTAGCAGATGGTACCCCCATTGACATGGACCACCCCTATGTCTTCAGTGATATGACCTCCTACTTCACCCTGCTTGTTGGCATCTACTTCCCCTCAGTCACAGGTGAATGGGAGCTTAGAGAGAGAGAGGCCTCTGCCTGGGGGTAGGTGGAAGGGAGAGAGTCAGAGCCAAGACTAGTGGTTCTTAGTTTGATAACCCTGCCACCTAAGCAGGAAATGATCAGTCAGGTGAAGGAACCTCAAAAGAGGTAGCACATGAGTCGGCATGGCAGGGTGAGGCACTGGGCCTTTCCCCAGTGGCCCTGGGTACTATCTGAACTGCTCTCCTGCCTACAGGGATCATGGCTGGCTCAAACCGGTCTGGAGACCTGAGGGATGCCCAGAAGTCTATTCCTACTGGAACTATCCTGGCCATTGCTACCACCTCTGCTGTCTGTATCCTACACTGCTGATCTGTGTCTACCGTGCGTGTGTGCTTGCATGTGTGAGCCATTGCAGGAGTGTGCATGTGTGTGTGCGTGCGTGCGTGCGATATTGCAGGAGGCACTGCAGATCTCTGGTGGTTCAGGATGGGGGTGGGGGCACCACCATGTTAAGGATTCTCCTTCACCTTCTGCCATAGATATCAGCTCGGTCGTTTTGTTCGGAGCCTGCATCGAGGGGGTTGTCCTACGGGACAAGTAAGGAAAGGAACTGGTTGTCCTGAGGGAGGGGGTGGGCTCAGGAGGAACTAGACCTGGGGGGGAAGGCTGGGACCTGAGCAAGGGGCCATGGGCTGGAGACCCCTCATTTTTCTCATTAAATATTTTCTCTTTCTTGCCACTGAAGCTCTAAAAAAGTCCCCTTAGAAAGATGTCACCTTTGGTTTGGGACAATGATACATTTATTTAAGATCTTTTTAAGATTCATCCATTCACCGAATACTCCTGTGCATTGTTTTCTATCTTGAAGGTATTGAGGGAAGCAACGAGTAAAACAGGTTTTGTTTTTGTTTTTGTTTTTGTTTTGTTCTGAAGGAGTCCCATGGGGGTAATGACCACACTTAGAAACATACTTAAATGCATAAAGAGAACCCAGGGCTACAGAGAGCACACAGGGGCGGGGCGGAGCCGCCACAGTGTGACGTGGTCAGACCATTTGCATACATTACTGCTGTCTTAGGGCAGTTTGGATTCTTTGTCTCCCTTCTTCAGAGACCTCCCATGAGATTGCCTGGGGTCCAGCAGTTCCTTCACTTCAGCTCTTTTGTCTAGCATCAGAAGGACTTCTGCAGAGGCTCCTTTGAAAAGGAGCTGGAAGGGTTTTTTGTTTTTTTTTTGTTTTGTTTTGTTTTGTTTTTTGTTGTTGTTGTCTGTTTTTTTTCTTTTAACATTGTAATTTGTTTGTCACTGACCACAGATCAAAAGCATTTGGCTAAAACTCAGCTAGTGTAGATTTTTCTTGGTCATTGTCTCCTAAACAATGCAGCATACATAACATCTGGGCCCAGAGCACTTCCAGTGTGTTCCGGGTTGTAAGTCACCAGATGTGAATCTGAGTTTTCGGAAGAGTGTATGCCTGCCAGGGGATACTGTGCCATCTACTGAAGAAGGAGCACCACGGAGCCTGGCATTTGGGGGGTAAGGGTAGTGGTCCCTGCCCCCTGTGGATACTGCTTCAGTCTTCCCACTTTTTTTTTTTTAATTTTATTTATTGTTGGGCTGTGGTGGCATACACCTTTAATCCCAGCACAGAACCAGGGAGATCTCTGTGAGTTTGAGGCCAGCCTGGTCTACAGAGTGAGTTCTAGGCTAGCCAGGGCCACATAAGAAAACCTGTCTCAAAAACCAATAAATAAATAAATAAATAAATAAATAAATAAATACATGCTTTATTGCTAAGCATGGTGGGGCATGCCTTTAATCCCGGCAGGAAGGCAGACCTCTGTGAGTTCAGTGCTATGTAGAGAGGCCCTGTCTCAACTAACCACACCCCCCAAATTTTATTTCTTTATTTATTATCAGTACATATGTATGTTGGAGGGCTGTGTGCATGTGTGTGCAGACACATGTGTGCCATGTACATATGGGGTGTCAGAAGACAACTTTCAAGAGCCGGTTCTCTCCCTCCACCATAGATTCTAGGGATTAAGCCCAGGTCTGAAAATTCCACATCTGTTATTTTAGAGTAGTTTGACCTCCATGCATCTCATTTAATCATGGACCTGTCATGAGACTGCCAAGGGTCCCGCAGGCCCTTGGTCTGCAGCTCTCCACCTGGTGTTGGAAGTGCCCCAGCAATGTCCCTATGAGCACACCTGGGGAACAGGACCTCTTAGCCACTGAGGCAGCAGTCCCCCTTCTCTCTCCCTTCTCTTCCTTTCCCTTCCCCTACTTACTTTCCTTTCTTTCACCCTTCAAAAAAATATTTGTCTTCATTGTATGTGTATGAGTGTTTACCTGCATGTATGATGTATGTCTGTGCACCACGTACATGCCTGGTGTTCATAGAGACCGAGAGTGAGTTGCTGCATCCTCTGGATCTGGGGTTACAGGAAGTTTGTGAGCCACCATGTGGGTGCTGGGAACTGAACCCAGGTCCTCTTAGCAGCCAGTGCTCCTAACAGATGCTTCATCCATTCTGCCCACCCCCCTTCTCTGGAAGTAGGGTCCTGCTCTGCTACCCAGGCTGCCCTGGGATTCCTGACTCAAAGGTTCTGCATCAGCCTCACAGGTGGCTGGCACTTTGGGTAGTTGCCACCACGTCCCTTCCATTTTGAGACAGTGCCATGAATGCAAAATTCTTTCCCTTGGTTTTGTTGTTTTTTATTCTTTTTCTTCACTCAGGGTTTCCCTGGGTAGCCTTGGCTGTCTTGGAACTCATTCTGTAGACCAGGCTGGCCTCGAACTCAGACCCACCTGCCTCTGCCTCCTGAGTGCTGGGATTAAAGGTGTGCACCACCATGCCTGGCCTTAATTTTCTTCTTCTTCTTTTTTAAACATTACTTTATTGTATAGATGTGCATGTATGTATGTATATGTATGTACATGCTCATGTTTGTGCCGTAGTACATGTGTGGAGGTCAGAAGACAACTTCTGGGAGTCAGTTCTCTAGTTAGTTTTGCCTTCTACCAAACGGGTGGGTCAGGGCATACAGCCAGGGTCCTTCCCTCCTAAGCCATCTTGCAGGCTCCTCCCCCCCTTTTAAAAATATTTTATTTATATGAGTACACTGTAGCTATCTTCAGACACACCAGAAGAGGGCATCAGATCTCATTACAGATGTTGTGAGCCACCATGTGGTTGCTGGGATTTGAACTCAGGACCTCTGGAAGATCAGTCAGCGCTCTAACCACTGAGCAATCTCTTTTGTTCTTAAACCACCAAACACACAATGAAACCAGAGCTTCCATTCCTCAAGTGGAGATGCTGCAGTCCTATAGAGCCCAAGGGACTAGCTCAAGACCATCATGTTAGCAACTGTTTATCAAAATCACCACCACACCATGTTCTGGGCACAGTTTTCACATTCTGTCTCCTGTTCTCTCTGTATTTGCATGAGGTAGGTTCGTGGAGATCCTCAGCTTATGGCAGAGGAGGGTTAGTGATGTGCTCAGGGTTACACAGTCAGGCAGTACTGAGGAGACTTGGCTTTGTCTCTCCTTTGACCCTTGTGAAGCCTAATCCTGTGGTCAGCACCCTGTTGGGCATGCCATCTGTCTGGGGTGACCTACTCTGAAATCCAGATGGCATTGTTCACCCAGTGTCTCTGTGCCCTTCCTGTCTCTTTCCAGGTTTGGGGAAGCTGTGAATGGCAACCTGGTGGTGGGCACCCTGGCCTGGCCTTCTCCCTGGGTCATTGTCATAGGCTCTTTCTTCTCTACCTGTGGGGCTGGACTACAGAGCCTCACAGGCGCCCCACGCCTGCTGCAGGCCATCTCCCGGGATGGCATAGTGCCCTTCCTGCAGGTCAGTGTGACAGAGCCATCCCATACGAAAGATCAGTCATCTGGGCCCCTGTCCAGGATACACTGAACCAGGGCATCACCATTCCTGAGCTCCCTCCTGTGCACTGCCCCAGAGCTACACTGAAAAAGAAGGGACTTTATTTGGACCCGTGATCAGTACCATCTATAAACACTGTCTGCTCCTAGGAGAAAAACAGACAGCTCTTCTCCATCCAAGGGGCCAGTCGGGGATTCAGAGAGAAAATGCTCTTTATCTCCCTTGTGGTCCTTAAGAAAAAAAGTCTATAGAGCATACAGACACAACTCTCCTGCCCCCCAGGAGCCTGGTTCCCTCTGGAGGTCACTTCAGTGTTACTGTATCAAGATGTCATTGAGGGTGGGTGGGGCAGAGAGAGCCTGCTGTTCCCTTGAGTTCCCTAGATGACACAGACCACAGCCATCTCTTCGTAGCCCCTTATTGGTTATAAGAGTCCTGTCTCTACTCCCCCAGTTCCCAAGGCTGATGGCTGTTCTGTTCCTAGGTCTTTGGCCATGGCAAAGCCAATGGGGAGCCAACCTGGGCGCTGCTGCTGACTGCCTGTATCTGTGAGATCGGCATCCTCATCGCCTCCCTGGATGAGGTCGCCCCTATCCTTTCCATGTGCGTACCAGGTCTGGACCCCACCTGTCGGTCTCATGAGGCTCTTCCTGCGTCTCCCCTACCCCCGACCTTAACAACCCCAAGAAGTTCCACTGTGGTCATAGAAGCCTGTCCTCTGCCGAGCAGGTTCACCTTCACACGCATCAGGGTGTGCTGTGAGGTCCAGCCTTTCCACATGACTTGACCCTCTCTCTTGTTTCCCTACCTCTCTCCCCTCAATGTCTGTCCTGTTCTCTCTTCCAGCCTTGGTTTCTCTTTCTGCGCCCCCACGCATCCATTTCACCTGAGGTCTTTTTGCATCACAGGTTTTTCCTGATGTGTTACATGTTTGTGAACTTGGCTTGTGCCGTGCAGACATTGCTGCGGACGCCCAACTGGAGGCCACGTTTTCGATACTACCACTGGTGGGTGCCCCTCCCCCTCTCCCTTCCCACAGAACCATGTCTTACCAATCCTTAGCCCCACTTCGGATCCAAGGTCATTGTCCTCTCCTCTCCAGCTTTTGTATCCAGTTAACTCTAGAAAGGTCATAGAGAGGGTCATCTGGTTACAAGCAGTAATGTGACAGAAAATAGCCTCAGTGACCTGCCTCATAATGCTCAACCTCTTCTTACAATGTGACATGAAGGTTAGAGCCCACCAGACTCAAATTCACAGGCTGACACTCCACTTGCTGGCTCCGGGAGCTTGGGCTGGTGATGGAGCCTCTTGGAGCCAGGTTTCCGGAGGTGGGCACAATATAGTCACACTCCCTCTTAGGTTACTAGGAAGCACATTGGCCCCAAATACAGGGAGGACTCAGTCCTTGAGGGGGCCACAGACCTCCTTGACATGTCACTCTGTGGCTTTCTTTTGTGATGAAAAGGACTCTGCACAAAAAAAAAAAAAAAAAAAAAAATCTGAGTTCATAACAGGTGACTAGCCCATGGATGGGCTGAAGGCTACATGACTTCAGTCTTAGGACCATTCTTGTGGCTGGCCTCCTTCTGGAAGGTCCTGTTTCCAGTGTGTCCATGGACCTCTGTCTCAGACACCACATGAACCCACGTACCTGAGGCTGACTGGCAGGCAGGGTCTAAGGGACAGAGTTGGGGCAGTGAGTGATTTGAGAGTTGGTAGGGGCATGTATCAGTGTTCTGTCTATGGCTACTTATTTAGAAAGCCCCATGCCTGCATGGTGCTCAGGGTGACAACAGGGTTGGAGTTAGGACTGTATGACCATGTCTTACCTAGGTCTTGCCTGCCACCCTACTATTGCAGTCTAAGCCAGTGCCACCATCAGCCCTGGCAGGGCTCAGGGCCAGCCTCTCTTTATTTTCCAGGACTCTCTCCTTCCTGGGCATGAGCCTCTGCCTGGCCCTCATGTTCATTTGCTCCTGGTATTATGCGCTGGTGGCTATGCTTATTGCCGGGCTCATCTATAAGTACATCGAGTACCGGGGGTAGGTGCCGGAAGACGCCAGAAAAGGTTGAGGGTGGGCAGGGTGAGGGATGAGTGGGTGGTGGTCTGGGGTTGAAATACAGGGATGGGGTGATGGTTGTATGGGCTAGATCTGGACATGAGGCCAAGGCTTGGGAACCAGAAGAGAGAATCTAGATTTAGGGGTGATTTCAAAGGGACGATTACGGCTTGACCAAATCAGGAAGCCAGAGTGGTGGGAGAAAGATGGCTGTGCCCTGGGACTGCCAGTTCTGTGAGATGTCTTTCTCTGCTGCTCCTGGTTTTCTGGACTCATGTGATCTCTTCCTGGTCCCCAGGGCAGAGAAGGAGTGGGGGGATGGAATCCGAGGCCTCTCTCTCAGTGCCGCTCGCTATGCTCTCTTGCGCCTGGAGGAAGGACCTCCACATACGAAGAACTGGAGGTAGGCAGTAAGGGGTACCTGAACTAAAGGGTTCAGTGTAGGGATGGCAAAGGAACAGGGACCAGATTTATCCCTGTGACTTTGTTTGGCTGAGTGATACCTCCCCCATCCTGACCCTGACCCCACCTCGCCTGATCCCTCCTTCTACAACACTGTGGTGAACTGAGATCCAGACATTTGTTCTCCAAATCTATTCACTGCAGCCGCCCGACCATGTGTTCGTCTATTTGATCATCCCATTCCTTGTGAAACTCACATTGCATGGCAAACTCCCTTCCTAGCTCTGGGTGTGCTGCCAGCTCCACAGATCTGCGAGGATGCGTGGAGAAGAGAGAGAGAGAGAGAGAGAGAGAGAGAGAGAGAGAGAGAGAGAGAGAGAGAGAGAGAGAGAGGTAGATAGATATCCTTTCTGTGGCATTAATCTCTACTTTGAGGGTAGGGTCTCCCAGGAGTCTCCAGGCCCTAGGGCTTCTAGGATCTTCCCCTTCTGCCTCTCAGGTAACATACTTTCTAAGTGGCTAGTGCACATACCCAGCTCAGCATCTGTCTCCCTGGTTCCATTAAGGGTCAGGCTGAAAATCTGAATTATAGGCATGCTACTAGCCTGGGGTTCCCAGATGCTGCCCTTGGCACTGTCTGTAGGTTCCCAAGTGAACTGACAGCACAGGGCCCAGCCTAGAGTAGGTACTCGGTCAGCACCTTGAAAGTGATACGGAGTTGGAGGGACGTGAAGCTGAAGGCATAGAGGAGTGGTGGGTACATGACTGGATGGATGCAGGGTTAAGCATGTGCACAAAGAGGAGTCTATCTGGGTGAATAGATGGATGTGTGAATGGATGTGTGGGTGGGCAACTGAGTGAATAATGCCTGGTAGGTAAATTCATCTGGGTACTGCAGGATGACTGCAAGATTAAATGGACGAGTGGGTGGCTGAATGGATGGATAGATGAATGGGGTGGATGGAGAGATCGGTGGGTGGGTGGGTGGATGTATGGAGTGGTATGGAAGACGGCTGGAGGGCTTGCTGCTCACGGAAGTGGTTGCTGCTGCCCCGGAAGGTTATGGTTGACGGGGCCCAGGTGCGGGGGCATAGAAGATGCATGGGTAAATGGGTATCTGTCTTGTGGTGGGAGGATGGGTGGTAGAGAGGTGGTAGGTGGGTCATGTGGACCTGCACCCTCTTCAGGCCCCAACTACTGGTGCTGGTGCGTGTAGACCAGGATCAGAACGTGGTGCACCCGCAGCTGCTCTCCTTGACCTCCCAGCTCAAGGCAGGGAAGGGCCTGACCATTGTGGGCTCCGTCCTTGAGGGCACCTTTCTGGACAACCATCCTCAGGCTCAGCGGGCAGAGGAGGTGAGGAGAGGCTGGGTAGGGTGGGGAAGCCAGGGTCTGAAGGGAGCTGGTGTTTGCCCTTACCCCCACCCCCTCCTCTGTTCTTGCCTTCAGTGTGCCTTTGGGATCACAGGGCACTCGGAAGTTTGTCTTCTCCTTAGAAGATAAGCCTGAGGGTCAGAGAGTGAGCTAGTAGTGCCTTACCCCACAGGAGCTGGGGATATGACGCAGTGGATGAAGTACTTATTTGCTATAAAAGGACCCGATCTCAGGTCCCTAGCAACCATAGAAAAGCCAGGCCCTGGGGGAGAGCTTCTGTAACTCTAACACTGAGGGGCACAGGGTGGAGACAAGAGGATCCTGGGAGCTCATTGGTTAGCAAGGTTAGCCAATCGTGAGCTCTATGTTTAATGAGTGACTCAAAAAAGTATGGAGGCCAGTTAAAGGGAGACAGCTAATGTTGACCTCAGGCCTCATGAACATCTGTGCATATGCGCACACACAATTCAGCCTACAAAACCAATGGCTAATAGAGGCAGAAGGGCCCATTTTATGGATAAGGAAACTGAGGCTTAGAGACCAGGTTACCTAAAGTCAGAGACTACTCATCTTGCTGGAGGGGGAAATCTTCTAAGGTGCTTTCAGATTCAAGGATCTGCTGGCCACAGTGGTGCACACACTTAAATTTCAGCCTTTTCGAGGCAGAGGTGGATGGCTCTCTGTGAGTTTGAGGCCAACCTGATCTACACAACAAGTTCCAGGTCAGCCTGGGCTACACAGAGAGACCTGTCTCAAAAATAAATAAATAAATAAATAAAAAGAAACAAAAGTAAAAACAAAAACAAATTCAAAGACCTAGTAGGAGGAACCCAAGGCCCAGAGAGAAACAGCAGCTTTCTGAAGTCACAAGGCTGGCTGGAAGTCTAGCCAGGATTTGCACATGCCTCTGGCTCTGGGTCACCTGCTTTTGTTACATCCACAAAGGAGCATACAGAGCCACTGTGAATGGGGCATGCACTGTAGAAGTGTCTAGAACCCAGTGGGTAGAAGAGGAAGTGGGCTCTACCCAAGATTCAGGCCTGTCTCCTCTCAAGGTTGTAATTGGGAATAGAGAGAGAGAAGGGGCCTAAGGGAGGTGAGGTGGAGTGGGGAGGGGCACCCCTAATGGCTTGTGACAGTTGCTGTTTCTGCCTCACTGAGCCGTTCACACAAATCTATCAAGACTTAGAGCTGGAGGCCCCAACTCGTCAGGACAACTCAACATGGATTGGCCGAGAGCATGCTGGGTACCAGGCACTAGGCTAGGGGTAGGGCAGAGCAAGAGACCAAATGCTAGCCACAGGCCACGGCCGCACCCGGGAGGCTCCAGCCCCATTAGGCACCGTTGAGAGCTGCGCTGGGTTAATGACAACAGCAATAAGACACATTAGGGCTATGATACAGGGCAGTGTCCTGAGCGTCATTCTCCGGATTCCTGAGTAGGTCTGCCCCACCATGGGAGATAGGAGTAGAGGTTAGATGACTCGCCTGAAGCCACAGCCAGAAGGTGGCAGAGATGGAAATTAGCCTCTGTGTGTTTGACACCAGGGCAGTGGTTGAGGGCAGAGCGGTTGAAATCAGCCTCCTGGCTTGTCAAATTCTCACACTGGCAGCCTGTCCTTAGGTGAGACTTTCTTTCTCTGAGCCTCAATTTCCTCATGGATAAGATGGGAGTCACGAGAACCCTTCCCTCCGTGTGGATTAAGTGTGCACCGAGAATGCTTATCGTTATTTTTGCTAAATAATTATGGGTGGCCAAACAGGTTCCTGGCTTAACCGTGGTCTAGGAGGGTGCTGTCTGGGGAGGGTGGCCTCCGAGTGAAGGGAGTCAGGTTTTAATGGATCATGGAGGTGGAGGGTGTGGCGAGCAGAGGGCGAGTCAGAGCAGTCAGGAGGCTGAGCGGCTGAGGAGCAGGAACACGGATGGGGCACCTGGTTGGGTCCTAGAGTTGGATAAGATCAAAGCTGAGGTTCAGGAGGATGGGATAGATGCGGAGAGGGACAGAAGAAGAGAGGGAGGGACGAACAGATGGGAGGGAGTCTGTGAGCCCCAGCCCCAGCCCAGGGTGTCTGAGACTGGACTATCGACACATACTCCCCGCTCCCCCACAGTCTATCAGACGCCTGATGGAGGCGGAGAAGGTGAAGGGCTTCTGCCAGGTAGTGATTTCCTCCAATCTCCGTGATGGTGTGTCCCACCTGATCCAGTCTGGGGGCCTTGGGGGCCTGCAACACAACACCGTTCTGGTGGGCTGGCCTCGCAACTGGCGGCAGAAGGAGGATCATCAGACGTGGAGGAACTTCATCGGTACTGATAGGGTGGGCTCAGGGGTGAAGGGCTGGCTCTGGGATGCTTTGCTTCTGAGGGTTTCCTGCGCATAGTGTATGTGTGGCTCAGCACACACACAGCAGTTCTGCGTCAAGCCCCGGGAGGAGGGCAGGGCCGGACAAGGCAGAGCGAGGGCTGCAGCTTCACAGTCACTGAGGTCAGGGTCCATGTCTTCTTGGCTCTGGTCTGTCCTAGATGTGTCCAGCCAACATGTATAGAACGCGTCTTGTGTACCAAGTAACTTGAGGCTTTCTCTAATGCTCTCGGATCTGTGAGCACTAGGTACTGCCATCTGCATGCTGGTGTGAGACAGAGACAGAGACAGAGACATAGAGACGGAAGAATTTGCCTGGGTCACATAGCTGGGAAGTCTTGTTTGAAACAGCCAGAGGCTCCCCTGTTAACTCTAAACAGTTCTGACTTTTTTAAAAAAAGATTTATTTATTTAGTATATATGAGTACACTGTCGCTGTCTTCAGACACACCAGGAGAGGGCATCGGATCCCATTACAGGTGGTTGCTGAGAATTGAACTCAGGACCTCTGGAAGAGCAGTCAGTGCTCTAACCACTGAACCATCTCTCCAGCCCCATTTCTGACTCTTTTTAAGGATTCAGTGAGGCCACACATGGTGGGTTCTTGATTATCAAAAGAGGCATAGGCTGGGGAGGGGCTCGGTCGGTAAAGTGCTTTACCATGAAAGCATGAAGACCCAAGTTTGAGCCTGGAACCCCAATATTGGGGGTCAGAGACGGGAGACTCCCTGGGATTCAGCTGCCAGCCAGTCTAGCCTGCTCTGTGAGCTCTAAATCAGTCAGGGGAGATAAGAGCCATGTCAGGAACAAACAAACACCCCCAACAAGGTGGACAGCTCTCGAGGAACAGGAAGGGTGCCTGAGATTGACATCTGCCCTCCATATACAACTACATGTGTACCCACACAAATACCCCTCACTCACACACACACACACACACACACACACACACACACACACACAGAGGGGGAGGGGGGAGAGAAGAACAGGGAACATTATTGCCATTTAACCACTTAACAGGTGGGAAAACTGAGCCCAGGATAGAGAGATTGAAGATTTAATAGTTAAATAGCCAGATGAGGCTCAGGTAGTGCTGGTACTCTGATAACGAGTTCAAGGTCAAGGTCAGATGGGGGGTGCTGGGTGCCAGGAGACCTCGTGGCTCTGCCTGAGCATTGGGAGAACTGGTCACTGTTGCCCTCTGGTCTTATTTTGGTCTTTCCAAGAACTGGTCCGGGAAACTACAGCTGGCCACCTCGCCCTGCTGGTCACCAAGAATGTTTCCATGTTCCCCGGGAACCCTGAGCGCTTCTCTGAGGGCAGCATTGACGTGTGGTGGATCGTACATGATGGAGGGATGCTTATGCTGTTGCCCTTCCTGCTGCGTCACCACAAGGTGGGTGTGCCTGGCTGTCTGTGGTGCCGGGAGGGTACGTGTATATGCGGGTGAGGAATCGACGAGTCACGCTGACAGGTGAAGGGTGAGGGGGGATTTTGCTTCGGTTCGTCTCAGCCTCTGGCTGGACCTTTCTGGCCTTTGATCCTTGCAGGTCTGGAGGAAATGCAAAATGCGGATCTTCACTGTGGCCCAGATGGATGATAACAGCATTCAGATGAAGAAAGACCTGACCACATTTCTGTACCACTTACGCATTACGGCAGAGGTGGAGGTGGTGGAGATGGTAGGTCCCTAGGAGCCCCTGAAGTTCTTGAAGTCCCAGCTTGGCCTCTTTCCTTTTGGTTGTGGCACTAATCAGGAGCACTCGGTAGCCATCAGTGGACAGCGGCAAGTCGCCTTCCCCCGTGAACGTGTCTTAGCCTCTTAAGTACTCACCCGAAGGTTCAACCAGCCCTCTCCCACAAGAGTAGCCACCCTGTTGAAGAGTGCTCGTTCTGTGACACATGAGTCGGAACTCTCATGGTCTCCAATGATGTTTTCATCCCCAACTAGAACAGAAAGGTTTGGTGACTGACCACACAACACAGTGAGTGGCAGAGGCAGGATTCAAACCCAGGCGGGCCACTGCACAGTCTGTTCCCCATGGGAACACTGTCCCACTCCTGTCTCTCCACCTCCTCAGCGTATCCATGTTCATGAACCTACACGTGTCCGTTCACTTAGCCCCCCATTCACCCGGGCATGTGTGCATTCATTTCTTGTTCTCTCCTCCTTCATTTGCTCAGGTGATTAATTAACTAATCAACGGACTCATCACTTCACAATTAACACCCTTGGTTCCGGGTGGGGTGCACGGGGAGCCAGCCGCCTGTGCTCCCAGGCCCTGGTTTGGTCCCTTGCCTCCTACAACCTTGGTACAAGGACATGTGATAGGGAAGCTGCAGGCTGGTGGCAGGGAGGGTTCCGGCCTCCCCACCTTGGCCTTCCTTAGTTCCAAGCCGCTGCCTTCTCCTTGCCCGTAGCATGAGAGCGACATCTCAGCATACACCTATGAGAAGACTCTGGTAATGGAGCAACGCTCTCAGATCCTCAAACAAATGCACCTCACCAAGAACGAGAGGGAACGGGAGGTAAGGGCGCCCTGGCCTGGCTCTCAGTGCCACAAGCTACAGGCCTGCACAGGTGTGGGAGGTTCTGGGCTGCTATCCCTGGCCATCGGGAACGGTGTATTCACCTTAGCCCTACCCCTACCCCCTGTCACCTCCCTAATGCTTGGCTCTCCTGCTGTGGGGCTACATGTAGCTGTTGCCTCTTTCCAGCCCCCTCACAGGGACGTTGGCATCGAGACAGACTTTTGCCTCTGTAGGGGACTTCTAGGCCCGAGGGAGAATAGTGGATGCTAAATATGTATGGATGACAAGTTCTCAGGGGGTGTGTGCTGCCAGTGTGGGAGACAAGGGTTCATGTAACAGACTCGCAGAGTGGGTAACAGATGGGTATTTAAAGACTTGGATGTTGGGTAGGAGGCAGGGGCGAGCCTCCTAGGGGGTGAGTGAAGGGCTCTCAGGAGAGGTGGTGCTGAGCACCCCATGGGGTAAGGTCTCTTCAGTTTCAATCACTGTACAGATAAAAAGACCCACCCCAGGGAGTGGAGTCCCTGGAGAAAGTGAGGGATGATACCCAGGGCCGTGGACAGAACTCCTGGAAGCCGCTGCTGGGGAGGGTCCCATAGGCAAAGGCAAAGAGCTGTGGTTTATGAGTCTCTCACTCAGGTGGGGAGAATCTGCTTTTCAGAATGTGGCTGATAGGAGTTCAGGGAAATGAGAGATGGGCCCTTGAAGGATAGGGGTGTCACCCAGGGTGATAGCAGAAGTGATGAGAAATGCTGTGTGCTGGGACCAGCCAGAGTGACGTGGGGACATGGTGCTAGGTTCAAGCTTGCTGTGCCAGGTGTTAGACTGCTGGTTGCCGACGGCAGGAAGGTCTGGGCTCTGGAGACCAGAGGCCAGGTCAGCAATGCAATAGGTGTTTGGTCGTGAGGCACTCCACTATTTTTACAACGCGTGCCACTCAGGAATGTGTGTAACCTGGATAAGCACCAGCTGTAGTAATGGCTCTTGGCAGGGCGTGGGTGGTGACCCCTCAGCAGAGCTGGCACCAACCTATGTCACTCCCTAGATCCAGAGCATCACAGATGAATCTCGGGGCTCCATTCGGAGGAAGAATCCAGCCAACACTCGGCTCCGCCTCAATGTTCCCGAAGAGACAGCTTGTGACAATGAGGAGAAGCCAGAGGAAGAGGTGAGTGGCTGGGATGGTTTGGCTCTGGCTAGTGGCAGCAGAACCTTTGGCCACCAAAAGTGTCACCTGCTGAACCATCATCCCTACCTCAGGTGCAGCTGATCCATGACCAGAGTGCTCCCAGCTGCCCTAGCAGCTCACCGTCTCCAGGGGAGGAGCCTGAGGGGGAGGGGGAGACAGACCCAGAGAAGGTGCATCTTACCTGGACCAAGGATAAGTCAGTTGCAGAGAAGAATAAAGGCCCCAGTCCCGTCTCCTCCGAGGGCATCAAGGACTTCTTCAGCATGAAGCCGTACGGGCCTGGGGCTGCATCTGGGGGTAGGGTGGGCCTAAAGGTGTTTAATATGGCAGAATACATGGGCAGGAGGGTCCCAATCTGGCAGTTTGACGACCAAAGGCAGAACTTGCCTTGGTTTTCCCCAGTTCAAGACTTACAGGACTGGGCTTGATCGTTAAGGGTCAGGACCCACTCCCAAGTGCAGGCGTTGAAAAGGTGAAGGCGGTGGGGGGCAACGCTTATCCTGGGCAGATGGTGGCTGGCTCAGCGGGGTGCTTCTTTTCCTGACCCCTCTTTTTCTTTCTCTCTTTGCTTCTCTTTGTGTTTCCTGAAGGGAGTGGGAAAACTTGTAAGTGCGCCACCATTTCCATCACTTCTCCTAGGTTTCTAGGGTCCCTACTCCACGGAACTCTCAAAGGGTGTCCCTGGTCACTGTCCTGCTTGGAGAGTTCTGGGGTTGGGGGCGGTCCCGAGCTGGCAAGCACCAGGCCCGAGCAGACCGACTCAGGCTGGGAGGGCGACCAGACCTAACTCTTCCTGGCCTGGGCTAACATCCTCACTTCCTCTCCTTTCTTCTGCAGGAACCAGTCCAACGTGCGGCGCATGCACACAGCTGTGCGGCTGAACGAGGTCATTGTGAATAAATCCCGGGATGCCAAGCTGGTTTTGCTCAACATGCCCGGGCCTCCCCGCAACCGCAACGGTGATGAAAACTGTATCCTGGATTTAAGTTAAGGGGAAGGAGAGGGACGGCACCGTACGTGGGTCCTCTAGCCTGGGATGGAAACTCTAGAACAGGATTCTAGGACAGGGACTCGGGCTGAGAGAAGGCGCAGGCTGTCTCCTTGACCAGCTCTCAGACATGGAGTTCCTGGAGGTCCTCACTGAGCAACTGGACCGGGTGATGCTAGTCCGCGGTGGCGGCCGAGAGGTCATCACCATCTACTCCTGAAGGCCAGGACCTGCCACTCCGGCCCGAGCGCGCCCGGCCCGCGGCCCCGGAGCCCTCGCCGCGCCTCCCCGCCGCTGTCACCGTTTACATAAGACCCTGTTGCCCGTGCCCTGGCCCCTTTCCCTCCCGCTGCCTGCAGCCCGGAGGCCTTGCCCGTCGGGGCTGACCCGGAGGGAGGCCCGTGGACCCCTTTTTTGAGCCCGGCCCCGCCCCGCCGGAGCAGACGTTGCAATAATGGTGGCGAGGCGGCGTGGAGAGGAGCGGAACCGTGGTCCCGGGCCGGCAGCCTCGAGCCCGTCCCTCCCCACGCCCCGCCGCGCTCCCCGGGACCCTGGTCGCCGAGCCCGGGCACTGCTCGGCCTCGCTATACATAGTGTACAGGAGACATCGCGTGTATTTTTAATGTCCCCATATTTCTGTAACTAGAAACGCAACGGACTCCGCCACGGCCGCGCTCTCCCCGCTGCGGGCGCCCAGGAAGGTGGAAGCCCGAGGAGCCAGGTTTCCCTGAGCTCGCGGGCTGAGAGCCGAGTGCTTTAAGGCCGGCGCTCTCCTTTCCCTTTCCTGTCCACGGCCTGGGCTTCCCTCTCTTTCCTCCAGTTCTTGGCGAACGCAGGTGAGACGTCGGCCGGCTTCGGTGGATGCGAGCTTCCCAGCGACCAGGAGGAGGAGGGGTTGCCCCTCCACGGGGAGAAACTGAGGCCCGCGCCCACCGCGGAAGCCCTGCCCGGTGCCTTCGTGGAGGAGCAGGCGTCTCTCCTGTTGGCTTGCCGCCTGCTCCCTCTGTCCCGTGGCTCCTCGCCAAAGACTGAATTCGTGGAGCTGGAGGGCACACCCTCCCCAGTTTCCTTCCTGGGACAGGTGAGGGGCCAATGTCAGTCAAGGGGCGGACTCACCAGGAGGTGAGGACCAGCCTCTTGGTGCCCGTTCTGCAACTCCTGCCTGGGAACCCAGCCGCCTAGTTGTTCTGGGGCTGAGCTTTGCTGCCTAGCAGCAGGTCCTTAGCTACTGTCTCTCCAGATACCAGGACCTGGAGTAGGGATGGAGTCATATTGGCTCAGCTGTTTCTGGCGCTTCTCTGCCCCCCAAACCCCAACCCAAGTAGGACACAAGGCCTTTAGCTTTCCTAACTTATCCTTGGCGCTTCCGCTCCATCAGCCCCACCTGTGGGGAGGTGCCCTCAGCCCCTCAGAGAGGCATTTGGCTGGTTCCCTTCCCCAGGGCACGTGACTAAGAGGACAGGCACTGCATGCTCCTTTAAACGCCCTCTGGGACTGGGTACAGTGCCTCCAGCCCCAGGGCCCTGGCCTGCGCACCTAGATAAACATCATTCCCCCAGGGCCAGGGCCACTAGCTGACCTCACCACCTTTTTCCTTGATCCCAAGGCAGAAAGAGCTGCAGCTGGTGTCATCTAGACAGGCTCAGGTGTGGCCAGAGGCAGGGCTGGAGAGCCACTGCCCTGTTGCTTGGCCCAAGACCCCTCTGAGATTGGATGGGGATTGGGTTATTCTTCCAGGCAGTGGCCATCAAGTTGGAAGTGTAGTACCCAGGACCCCTCATCCTTCTAGACTGCCCTCCCTTGCTGTGGTTTTTGCCTTTTGGGGCAAGAGAGGGGCTGGGCAGTATCAACACCAATTAGGGAACCAAAGTTGCACTACCTGGGCCCAGACTCTGGTTGGCAAGAGCAAAGTTTCCGTTGATGAAAACAAACAGCCCACAACAAAACCCCCAGTTTTCTGTGCTCCATGTGCAATATTTGTTATGAACCTTGTGTCGTTCAAGTCACCTTTATAATCACTGTAGCTAGATGTTTCATGTCCATCCAGGTGACTTTTACTGAGTGCAATATTTCAATAGCCTGGTAGTGAGAAGAGTGTTGCTTTTGTTTCAGCCGACCTATGTGCAGGGCAATGCAATGCAGTCCAAAACACTTGTAAATAGGAGAGGTTGCAAGCCAAATCAAGAGTATTTATCGTTATTACTATTATTATTAGGCCTGCCTTTAATTTTAGTGTTTCGGTATTTCGCATCCTGCCTCGGTATATTGATCTTGTGTTCTTTGTGCCAATATGCAAAGGAGAGGGCCCGTTCTTTCCTTTACTGTTGAATGCTCCCATTTAATGCTTTAAGGCTTTTACTGTGTTCATTTTTTAGATACCTGTCTGCACACAATGCAATAAAAATAATTTTATTACACCCCTGACAGCCTGAGGGCCAAGGTTTAGATACTTCAGAAGGAAGTAAAATTCACTGCCAGCACCTGAAGCTTTGGTTTTTTGAGACAGAGTTTCACGGAGCACAGGTTGGGCTGGAACCTGACCAGTTAGATATTAGGTGGGAAACACTCCCTTTCACTCATAGAACTGAACACATCAGCTTTAGGGCCCTGTGCCTGAGCCAGGAGGTGCTTCCTAGGTGTCAAGTCACATGGCACCCTCTAGTAGGCAGAGTCTCTTCTCTGGAGGAGGCTCGGGACAGTCATGATGACTGTATTAAAGGCTCTTCAAGGTCTCCCATGTTCTGACTACAGATTAGTCCAAACTCCTGCATAATGGGTGGGAACAGGCATGAAGGCAAGGAGGAATGAAAACCATCGCCCATCAAGGCTCCTCACAACGGCCTCCTTCCTTGTAACATGTCTTGGACACACCTGCGATCCACTGTCTCTCTAGCAGCAGCACAGAGGATGACAATTCGCTGTAGGGATTACTGTCAACACTTCTCAGTAGGCGGGCAGCACATGGAAGCTTAGGCTGCATACAGATTCTGATCTTGGGGAAAGTGCTCAGCAGAGGTGCTGCAGACACCCCAAGAAAGATTGGCACAGGTCTGGCTTTTTCATTTTAATTAAAAAGTAATTATTTCATTTTATCAACAACACAAGAGTTCCAAAGAGGGGGGAAAACCCACCGTGTAACACAAACAGATCAGAACATAAACTGCTGCCATTTGGGGACTTACTTGGCTTTTGGAACTAGTTTGCTCAGCCTCTGGCAGGGACTCAACTGGAGGAACCATTCTTGCTGCCCAGCCAGGCCTGATTCTCCCCCAGACTTGATCCCTAGGGTTCTAATGAGCAGTCTTTCCCAAAGGAAAAGATTCTTCTTCCTTTGGCTCCATTCAGGGCAGCAGCCAGAACCCTTCTCTAAGTATCACCCTGTCTCAAAAGTTACAAATGTTGTTCTCTATGAGAATATATCCAACTACCACAGTCTAACATCAAATGGTCCCTGTCTTCCACTCATCAGCAAACAGAATAAGAGTTTGGATGAAAATAAAAAGGCTGGGGCTCAGACTAAATCACTGACAACACAGTCCAGCTCCAGAGCCTGCAGCCCCCCAAGTGCTGACTGTATGAGGTACAGCAGAGAGAAAGCTATTGGCTAATGCTATGGAGAGCAATGGGTCCCAGAGTCACAGTTCATGTCAAAGTGCTGAGAGAGCTGCTCAGTTGTCTAGAGACCCTCCAAGAAAATGGAAAACTATGAAACCAAACCAACTTTAAGGGACCACTCTGATGCAGGCACAAGAGTCCTCTCTTCTCTGGCTGCCACGTGGCACTTACAGTCCAGAGAAAACACTCTTGAGTCCTTGGAGTCCCATTCTCTGATGGACAATGACGACACTGCCTGCCAAGGTCACCTGGCTTCACTGTGAGGCAGGAGCCCAGCTCTGGCTGATGTGGAAGTCGGAACTAAGGCTGTGACCACTGACTCCAGAAATGGTGTTCCCAACAGGGCAGCTGGGCTTGGCTTCTTCCTTTTTTCCTCCAAATCTGTCAGGCAGGTGCCAGAGCAATCCCAGACAGAAGCTGAGCCTAAATCCCAGAATCCTTATCTCTACCCAAACAAAAGATCCAGCCCGGAACGCAGTCTAAGTTCTGATTCTGTTAGGTGATAAGCAACAGCCGCAGGAAGGAGTGGTGAGAAAAACAGGATATTTGATGTTGGTCTGGAAAATGTGACAGACACTTCCAAACAACTCTACTTAGGATGAAGTGGAAGGGGCCAGGAAAAGGGGGAACTAGGGACAGTGGACCAGTGTAGCCTCAGTAATGCCTCTGGTAAGATCCCATGGGGGCCTGTGGCCGCCCTACCTGTGCTGCAGTTTGGCTAACCAGGTGAGAAAGGGCAGGGCCACTCTGAATCAGGGTGTCCAGAGCCTTCTGTACACTTGGATTGTCAAAGTTAATACCTGTGGAAGATACAGGCCTCTGGCTAGCCATGTTGCTGGCAGGTGCCAGGCGACTGGGAGGCTGACCAAAGAGCCCTTGGGAAGGAGCCCCAGGCCTAGGGCCCATGTTCCGAGCAGACCCTGCCTGTCCCACAATGTTTGGAGGCTGATTTCCTGAGGCCTGTGGTCTTTGCTGAGGCTGGCTGTTTGCTGCTGTGGAAAAATTCTGGTTCTGGGAGCTTCCTGTAGCCACTGAGGGGGATGAAGAGCTGCTGTTGGCTGAAACCGAACCACTGTTGAAGAGGCTGAGGATTTTGGCCTGAAGCTCTTGCTGGGAGGTGGGGGGTGCGGCTGGAGTGGGTGTAGCAGAAGGGAGCACTTGGCCGCTCTGAAGCGGTTGGGAACTTGGTTGTGTCTTCAGCGAGGAACCCGAGGCCGCCCCGAGTGGCTGGCGGGAAATCGGGCCTGGAAGACAGAAGAGGAAGGCATCTGGTTGAGAGTGCCCCCTATGGGCAGGAGGCCTAGCAGCCACAGGAAGAACAGCAATCATACATCACAACAATCATACAGTACAGACAATAACATCAAATTACAAAGGGGCCATTGCAGGATGTGGACTGTTGCACAGAAAGCAGCCCAATGCCCAACAAAAGTGCTTAAACAAAACAAAATAAAACCTAAATAAATAAACAAGGGGCATCCATTATGGCTCCCAGGATACCAACAATACTAGATTAAGCCCCAACAGCCCAACTCTAGGGAGCAGGGCTCAGCAGTGAATCAAGATCATCATTAACAGCATCATCATCAGCGTGCATGGATTGTGGGAGAAGCCAAAGGATGGCTCATTTCCCTTGCCCACCCCAGAGAACCCCGGGCATGCCACCCTCCCAACAGAGCACAGGATGAGAGAAATGCAGAGTGAGAACTTCACCTCGGCCCTGCCACGTAGCTCACCAGGCAGAGAGTCGGCGCTGCTCCTCAGGAGCCGCTCCTTCCGCTCGCGCAGGTAGTTGATGATCTTGTCCGTCTCCTCAGCAGTGAGGTATCTGTTGTCTGCCAGGAGGTTGATGAGGCTCTGGATAGCTGGAGGGTGCCCTCCACGACCTCCCTCTTCAGGGCCTCCACGATCTCTTTCCTGGAGGATGGCGTCATTAGCCATCTTGGCTGCCTGTCGGGCAATCTCCTCACGTTCCTTTTCTCGACAGTCATTCTTGTAGCGCTCATAATTTCTGGCCACCAGCACCATGGCATCTGCCTGGGGCATGTTGCGATGCTCTATAGGAGGGAATGACACACCAGTCATTTTCTCCTGTGACAGATCCAAGTGCCCACTGCTGCGCTTTGCCAAGCCTTTCTCAGTCTCAAAGCAGAGAAACACTGCAGTGCCAAGAAGTCTTGAACCTAGAGTGAGGTGGGCTGAGGGACAGAGCAGTGCTCTTGAGTGTGGGACACACCTTCCTACAAAGCTATTTCCTCAGAGGATCACAGACCTGTGGTAAAAACCAAAGGAACACGAGGGCCTCCCACAGAGTCAAATAGGCCATGTGGGGAGCAGCCAGGCAGCCTCCACACAGCAGCAGAAGGCTGCAGAGTCTTGTGTGAAGCCTCACTCCCTGCTGTGCTCAGGGCAGAGTCACTACAGCCTTTTAATTCATCAGTTCAAAAGTCATGGATTAAGATTAAGTTGTAACCCTAAATAACCACCTCTTCTCAATGGGGCAACAGTCTTATAGAGTACTGAGGATACTTGGAACCTTACATAAACATCTACACACAAGCTAAAGGCAGTTCCTCAGAAACAAATAATTTACCATACCCTGTGACTATGGGTGGAAGAGCCAGGTCAACAGAGATCACAAGCAGGTAGAAAAGGGGAAGTTAGGCTTAAGAACCACAGACAGGGCACAGATGGCAGAGTCTCAGTGTTTGGGTTCAGTGCACTACAAGTTCCCTCCTCAAGCAGATCAGAGCCTCTCCTGTTCGTATAAGCCCTCTACTTGCTTTTCTAGCACATTGACAGCCTGTCTGTGAGAGTCCCATCCCTGGGAGCTGCATTTCAGGCAGCAGATGCCTAAGTCAGACCTTACTGAGAGCCAGGTATGTGCAGGTCTTTCCAAGAATCCCTTCAGTGATGTCCCACTGGTAGCTTGAGATGGAACAGTACTGACACATGGAAATTGTGACCACTACTAATCAGCCTGCCTCCCCACCATAGCTGGCTGTTGACAGGTTGCCAGCAGGTCTAGAACAGTATCAGAGAACACCAAGAAAAAGATGAAAGTCTTTTCCACAGCAAAGGAAGGGCTGCCACATTGGAACTGAAACATGTCAGTCATTCCTCAAAACCCACTTCTCATGAGCAGGGCACAGAATCTTTGCTGGCGACTACCTCTGGGAATTTGGACTACTTAGGCCTCTGTACCTTGTGGAGTTCCAAACATGATGTTGACTGTGCAGGAACGGTGAATCTGATGCTGCTGGGTGATGACAATGGCAAAGGGAGACCCTCCCCTGCTGACGTCCTCCAGCGCTTGTGAGAGGGATACCTCTGTGTTGAGGAAAATCAGGTCCACAACCATGCCCAGGTCTCGTACCTTCCTCCCCACAGACTCAGCATAATCTCTATGAGAACAAACAGGATCCAGGTGAGCACTCCCTAGCCACAGCTCAATCTGTAAACTTTTGGACCTTAGCCAGCTGTGTCTCCTAAAAACTCAGACTTAAGCCCACATAGTACTATCTTCAGGTTTCTAGGATAATTTTAACTTGTGCTATGAGCACACAAGAAGTTGCCAGTAGGACAGTACTTAACCTGCCTCCTCCACATCTCATTACCTGTTAAAGCTGACTCTGACTGGACACTGTTTCTATTCAGAAGCCTTACAGTGTTGCTCCCAAAGAGCCCGTTTAGACCTTGGAAAGGTCAGCATTTTGTTCCCTAGTAATTTGGAAAGCAAACAAGCCCTGAGGAGAGTGCTTCCTACTGAGTTTAGCTTAACAAGCTGTTACCAGAGGACCATTTAATAGTTACAGTATGAAGTAACTGGACACTAGAAAAAGCATCACTGGCTTCACATCGCTGCCAGAATTATCAGTCTTTCTTAAAAGGAAGAAACTGTAGCTTCATCTTCTCTTGCATGCCATCCAGATGTTTAACACTGCCCAACTCCCACTCACAGAAAAGACATATCAGAAGGCGTGAAGGGGGTACTGAGCATGTATATCAGTGCGTCTTCCATGTGTGATGTGGTCACTCCAAAGGGTACTTGCCACAACAGTGCTGGCACTGTCAGCAGTGCGATCACACTCAACAACAGGGAGTCTGAGCATCCTCTAGGGCCTGCTAGACTGTATCCAGGGAGCTTCCCAATTGAAGTCACAGGATAGAGCGCAGCTCCAGATGCTATATAGCCAGGTCCTCCAGATTCGCCTGTCAGCCTCTGCCTGCTTCCTGCCCTAAGCTCTCAATAATGGAATGGTCAGTTAGATCTCCATGGGGTCTTTTGCTGTCTTCTAGCCCCCAAGGCCGAGTTGTCTATCAGGTGTTAAACATTTAAGATTCTTTCCATATTTGCTATCTGCCCATAAGTGCTACTCATAGCAGCATAATGATGTTATCAAGAGATCTGATATAACCACCTCTGACCTTTTTTCTAACATATCTTTCAAAAATTTGCTAAGTGTTCAATCCTAGTCTTCTCTTCCTGTTTATCTATCTTCTCAAAGTTCCAAGCAGTCTTTGGTAACTGACACATCTTCCCCTCAAAATCCTTCAGCTATGGGACACAGTGCTCATCTATAATCTCAGTCATACAGATCACTTCTGAGCCACTGCTTGATGACGGTGCACAGGGATCCCCTGTGAGAACACAAATATTTCTAGTTTTCTTCACTCTGATCTTTGGAAGAAACAACTGTGTAGTGTCATAAAAAGTGTGAAGGCATCTGACGTGGAGGGTCTTCATCTACTCTGACTTACTGGTTTTCAAAATTGCTCATAAAACGTTTTGTAGTTCTCTTTATTCTCTACCCGTTTATTACATTTAAAAGGTTTCTTTTTATGTGGCCTGCCTGCGTCTGTCCGTCCGTCCGTCTATCTGTGTACCCTGTACCTTCCTGTACCCCAGGAGACCAGAAGAGTGTACTGGATCTTCTAGGACTGTAGTCAGAGAAGGTTGTCAGCCCCCATGTAGTGCTGAGAATTGAACACAGCTCCTCTGGAAGAGCAGTCAGTGAGTAGTCTTAACTGCTGAGCTCTCCTTCCAATTCTGACAGTTTAATGAACAAAACGTTCTAAGCCTCTTTTTGACTAAATTATTTCTGATAGCTTTCCAAACTTTGTTTTGATGCAACATTTCACAGGCAATATTTAAAAGAGGGAGATTCTTGGAATCCACAATGGTGCTACTGTGCTACTGAGGGGCTAACTTGCTGTTATGTGGCCCGTTGTTCTTTCCAATTGCTGGTCAAGTACCTAAGGAGAGGAATACTCTAACATCACCAGGATTTCTGCCCCAAATAGGCTTTGTTGTCAAATTCTTCTCTGGGTTTTTTTTTTTTTTGAAAAAGGGTTTCTCTGTGTAGCCCTGGCTGTTTTGGAACTCACTCGGTTGACCAGGCTGACCCCAAAGTCAGAGATCTGCCTGCCTTTGCCTGGATGGTCAGCATTTACCAGTGTACTTCTCTACCATCCTCTTCTGCCTCTTCAGTGGAACCATCAGTGTGAATTATGGGTCCTATCAGACTGTCTTCCTTCTTCTTTCCTTCCTTGCCCTTCAGTCTCATCACTGCTGATGTTCACACTCCTTTCATCAGGAAGAGCGTAATGAGATAAGCCAAAAACTCAATCTATTTCAATCTATTCACAACTTTATTTGTCTTTCCTCTAAGCACCTAGGTTCAGTCTTTCTGATGCAGTAGAACTTTTGTCCTGTGACCCATAGGTGCCCTGTCAATCCTATATGCCAAGAGTCTACGCTTAGTGGCCATATTGTTCATCAATATGTTTGACTATTGGATAAAAACCAACCCTAGACTGGGCAATTTGAAGGGCCTGCACTAGCCTGCATAAAAACTCTAGTCCTAGACTTGGAATAAAGCCAAGGTCCCTGATGGAGAAATTGAGTAATGTGAAGCTTCTTCCTAGGGTCTAGTTTACCAGGATCTGTTAACCTTTCATATCTGATGTTCAGAGCACCTGATGAATTTGTTTGAATAAAGAGTATTAATGATTAATAACACTGATTGGACAGTTTCTACCTAGAAGGTCAAAGTCTCAACTGCTTTCTCCTTCATCAGTAGGGCTTCCTTAGTTATACTGGCTACACATACTACATAGGCTCTGCACTGTAGCAGTTTTAGGATTCTAAAATGTGTCTGTGTCTCAAGATAGGATCTCACTACTTAGCCCAGGCTCCTCCTAAACTTGAAGTAATTCTCCTACCCCTGCCCTAAAGTGCTGAGACTATGGGCCTCACCACAACTGGCTGATACCTTTCTTCTGACGCTCCAGTTTATCACCAAGTGCTTTCTAGGACCTGCTGTACTCTTCAACCCTTGAGGAGACTGTATTAGAACACAATGTACTTTGATGGGATTTGGATTCTAGCTCTAGCAAAGCTGTTGTGGTGCTTTGAATGCTTGGCTAAAAGTGGTGCTATTTGGAGGTGTGGTCTTGAGGTCTAGTGTTCAAGCTCCACCCAGTGTGGAAGAGAACCTGCTCCTGGCTGCCTCCAGAAGACAGTTTCCTCTTGGCTGCATTCAGATCAAGATGTAGAACTCTTGCCTCCTCTAGCACCAAGTCTACCTGCATGCTGCCATGCTTTCCATCATGATGATAATAGACTAAACCTCTGAAACTGTAAGCCAGCCTCAATTAATGTTGTCCTTTATCAAAGTTGCCTTTGTCATGGTGTCTGTTCACAGCAGTAAAACTCTAAGAAGAGAAGCTACGAGTAAGTCCTTTAACCTTACCAAACTCACTTTTTTTTTTCTCTTAGAGCCAGTTAGTTACACAGGAACGTGACTTAGTTCCTGTCATTTGATTTTGGGTCCAATTTAAATTAAACATCTTGTTCTTCCTCTCACAGAACTATTATCTATGTATTTTTGTCACCTTCCTCACCAGCCCATGAAATCTACAGGCAGAAAAGGCTGAGGTGTTTGCTTATTACTACTGTAGTCCTAGTACCTAGCCATTCTCTCTCATGCACACACGCACAGACTCCTACCCCTAACTACAGTGAAGATTACAAATTGTTTATGTAAAGCATCCACCGGGCAGTATGGGGTAGGTGCTTAGGAAATGATGACTGCTTATTTAGCATCTAGAAAAGGTAAGGCAGCCCAACGCCTGTGCACTCTTGCCTGCTGGCTGGTATCTGAACAGATTTCCTAGCCACTGCACCTTTAAAATAAGCTTCTGTAACTGTAAATGGCTAGAAAATATACAGATTACTCACTACACGAGAAACAACACAGCTCCAGCCAAATGTGAAATCTTAGCAGAGAGGTATTAGAACTCTGACTTGGTTAATGTGGTCACCTAACACTTCTGTAAGGCCAAGCTTCCTGAAGTCCTACAGGATTCATGGTTGCTTGTTGTGGAAGTAGGTGGGGGAGATCTATTGGTTTTCTTGACTAGAAGATACTTCCATTCTTATTCTCAGTTCCCATGGTTCTGCAAGGCTAATCATATCTCTAAATATATGGCATATAAGACAGCCCTAGTAAATCACTGTATTCTGGGCCCCAGTCCAAAGTGACAGTATCAGGCCGAGAGTTAAGAGTAAGCTAGCTTAGTGTCAGGAAAAATCTAAAATGTCCAGTAGAACCCTGGGAGGATGGCTGCAGAGTCAGCATACTAGCTGAGTAAGCATTAGGATTCAAGTTTGGATTGTAGCACCACATAAAGCTGGGTGTGATCTAGCACATCTGTAATTCCAGAGACAGAGACAGGAGAACTGTTGGTGTTTTACGGCTGATAACTTAGCAGAGTAACAGCAGTTCTAGGTTTGGAAAGAGGCCTTTTCTATTTTCTTTTTTTGAGACAGAGTTTCTCTGTAAAGCCCTGTTTTGCAGTCTTGGAGCTCACTCTGTAGCTCAGGCTGCCCTTGAACTTACAGAGATCTTCTTGTCTCTGCCTCCTGAGTGCTGGGATAAAGACATGTGTCATCACTGCCTGACTAAGAAGTCCTTTTTCAACAGAACAAAGCAAGAAGGAGAGCTTATGCCGCCATTTGGCTTTTGTAGACACACACACACACACACACACACACACACACACACAGACAGAGAGAATATGAATATATCAGGGGAAAGAAGCTCTGTCTTTAGTAGGTTTACTAAGCTAAGAATATACATGTCTAAAAGTCAGTGCCACTCTGACTCTTCAAGTAGAAAAACACAGCCAGAAAGAGGGCAGAAGCAAGGAACACAGCAACGAGACACTGACAGGGAGCATGTCTTACTCACAGTTGGACTTTAGAGGAGATCATGTTTGAACTTCCCATTTAAGCAAACTAAAACAAGCACTTTATGTTGGGTTTTCTGTCACTGAGGAAAAAGCTCTAGCTCATGCTAAGGTGATAACAGAGAAAGCCAGCAAGGTCAGTGCATGGAGCTGCTGAGCACTGAACCCTATTCCATACCAAGGAGAAACAAGCACTGGCTTCTTACTTAGTCTGTTTGTTGACCACAATAACAGAGCAATCCACAGGCCTCTCAGCATCAAAACGCCGCTGGATCTCTTCAAAATACCGACGATAAAGTTCCTCTCTACGTCGTTCCTCACGTTTCAAACGCTCTGCAAGACACCAGCAGGGAAAACTTAAATAAAGACTATCCTTCCATAATGCAGTAAGATATTCTGAATCAATCTTAATCATGTCTACTATTTTCTCTTTTTTAAAAAAGATATATTTTTTAGACTTATTATGTATACAGTGTTCTGCCTTCGTGTATGCCTGATCTCATTATAGATGGTTATGAACCACCATGTGGTTGCTAGGAATTGAACTCAGGACCTCTGGAGGAGCAGTTAGTGCTCTTAATCTCTGAGCCATCCCTACAGCCCAACTATTTTCTACTCTCTTAAATCCATCAAGATAAAACCTTGGGTGACAAGCCACAGCCACTATAATGCTTTATATAATCCTACTACTAAACCGACCAAGAAAGGAAGCTAGCTATTTATGTTTTTAAAAGGTGGATCAGCCAGTGTGGTGACTCATGCCTGTATAATTCCAGCACTTAGAAGACTGAGGCTGGAGGACTGCTGAGTTCCAGTCTGCCTAGGTTCCACAGTGACCTCAGATTAGCGAGGGCTACTCATGTTTAAAAAAAAAAAAAAAAAATTGGACAAGATGATACATGCCAGGGAGATGGAGCCAGGTCTTGGTTAAAGCAACAGTAAACCAGCCGCTGTCTATCTTTCTGTGTACCTTACCTGATACTGGACACTGCCATTCTTTTCAGTTCTGTAATGGTTCTAAAAAAAAAATTTGTCTGGACTTTTTTGAAACAAACAAACCAAAGTGCGAATTTTATAATACCCAGTATTAGTCAAATGGGCAAGAGTAGATGAGATTCCTCCCATTTCTAACTGGCCAGTACAAAACAGTCTGAAAATCTCTGCAGAGTTGAGAAACTTAGGGAGAAGCTGTTAGGTAAGAATGATAAAGACACAGAAACCCCTACTTCGTGTGTGTGGTCAGTTACCTGCAAAATAAGGAAAAATGCAGGGAAGTCTCAGCACCTTTACTTGCAACCTTCTGCTCATTTCTCGATATTACAATTTCCTATTTCCTGTAGTATGATTAAACTACATGACAATGCCAATTTGCATTGAAAAACAACATTAACATCTGTGGACTGCCTGGCTGGGTCACTGAACTCTTTATAGAGGTGCTGGTGTCCACAAATCTTTGGTGATCACCCCCCCCCCCCCCGTAATGGGAACACACTGCTGTGACTTCACCTTTTGCACGAGACTGACTCTCTGGGCCAGGAGGGCCTCGTCCATCAAAGCTGTCTCTGTACCGGTCAAAGTAAGAGTCATCCTTTCTCCGGCAATAGTCATCCACCCTCAGATACCGGTCATAAGAGCCTTCTCTCCTGAAATTTTAAGGATAATTTCTCAAGTTACAACTGTCCTATCCTGCAAAAATCAGACCCAGAGAATGCTTCAAAACTCAAGTCCCTCCAGGGCAGTCACAGAAATCGACACACAGGTTTATATGCAGGATGTGTTTCATCTCTGGGACTGTGACTAAGTTAACTCACCTCACAAAATGACAAGGACTTCAGATGAAAAGAGGTGGTATACAGATAGCACTTGAGCAAATAGAAAATGGTTGTTGGAGAAACCATTTTATACCTTTTCCATCTCTCTTCCCTATGCTTTTAAAAAACTGCTGTAAAATATGTATTGATAATTTGTCATTAATATTATTTTTTAGGCAGGGTCTCATGTGGCCTTGAACTTGCTCTATGGTTAAGGCTGCCTTTGAACCCCCAGACTCCTGCCTCATTTCCCTGTGCTGTGACCGCAAGTGTGTGTCACCATCACCTGCACTATAAGCCCAATGCCATGTAGCTGTCATCACCACCCATTTCCAGTTGTTAGATAACCTCAAACAGAAGTCTACATCATTTGCCTGCTTTCCCCAGCCCCTGACAATCTGTATTTCTTGACTTTATGGATCTGTCTATTCCAAGAATTTCAAATAAGTGGAATCATGCGGTGGCTAGTTTTTTTGTGTCTGGCTTATTTTATATAGCACAGTATTTCCAGTATTCACCCCTGTCTTAACATCTATCAGCATTTCATAAACTTATGACTGAATAGCCTTCCATCATTTGCTGATGGGTATTTGGCTTGTTTTTGCCTGTGGTTTATATGGCTAGTGCTGCTATGCACACTCATACATACACTTTATTTGAATCCTCCTCAACTCTTTAACACTGTGTATGTGGTGTCTGTACTGAGTGTACAGAGACCAAAAGTTGGTGTTGTATGCCTTCCTTGATCACTCTTGTTATTCTTTGAAAAAATGTCTCTCACTGAACAAACCTGGAGCTCATCTATTTGTCAAAGATGGTTGGCCAAGAACTTCAGGGATCCACTTGTCTCTACCACCTTAGTGCTGAGGCTACAGATGCACACAGCATGCTTGGCTTGTTTGTGGGTACTGGAAATTAGCATTTTGGTCCTCAAGTTTGTACAGTAGATACCTGACTGGAAGAACCATCTCCTTTGCCTTCCGTTCTTGAACTTTTGAAGAACTCCTGAACCATTTCCCACAGTGATTTGAACTGGTCTTCTTGCCTCATCTCCCTGTGCTAGGATTGCAGATGTGCCATGAAACCAGCTAACCATCCAAGTATATACCACTGTACATAGCCTGTTAGTAATTGTTTTCTGTCTTTCCTGAAAGTCACTAGACATATCCTAGCAGGCCTGAAACGAATTCTCATGTGGTTTTCATCTGCACCTGCCCGAAGATTCATGATATGGGACATCTTTCATGAATTTGCTGACTACCTGCATATCTTTGGTTCTTGCATGGCCAATCTAATTTATGCTCCACTTCTGCTTTCATTTGTACAGAGGAGTCTTTCACAACAGTTATATCCAGATACCTTTTTGGTTTGTTGAGACAGGATTTTTCTCTGTAGCCCTGGTTGTTTTTGAACTCAGAGATGTGCCTGCCTCTGCCTCCCAAGTACTGGGATTAAAGGTGTGTCCTACCATAGCCCTGCTCCAGATGCTTTTAATAAGCACAATACACCAGTTATTCATCAGCAAACTTACTAAGCACTACTTGATAGGCACAGGAAATATAAGGTTACTTATGTAGAGTTCTCAGTAAGTGCATCCAAATACACCTAAGATTGGCCTCTAACAAAACAGCGGACAGGCTCTCTCTCTGGACATACCTGTACAAAGGGTCTCTGGAGTCTCTTATATCTCTGTATCTGTCATACACGGGATCTCGATGATCTCGAAAATCTCTAGAGTCTCTTAGATCACGAAAGTCCCGAAAATCTCTCAGGTCCCGGGCTTCACGTACACTTCTGCTGTCTCTGTGATCCCGAATGTCCCTGCTGTCTCTGCGGTCCCGCAACTCTCGAGGGTCTCGAATGTCTCTGCTATCCCGGGCATCCCGGCCATTTCTGCCATCCCTGGGTTCTCTCCTTGGACTTCCTCGAATTGGAGAGCGATCACGCCTTGTATCTCGACTATCTCCAAAGCTATAGGGATCCCTGTAGGAGTTAGTAAAAGCACACTAAGACAAAGAAATTTCGGGAGGCTAACCCTTCAGCTCTGTATAAAAGAACGCCACCTCCCTCTAAGTATTTTTCTCTAAAGTACAGCACTCAAACTACATATTTTAGGACAATCACCTATCTTGTTAGACCTAAAAGGTTCTAGAACCTCAAAGGGTTTCAGTATCAAAGGACGTATGCATGAACAAAAGCTATGATCTGAGTAGTTTAGTTATCAGGCTTTGGGCATAACTCAGCTTCTTAAACAAGCCGAGTTATATCCTCAGTTACAACAGGTTTTCAAAGGGAAAGCACTTTCCTCAAAAGTCTATTTTATTCCATTACCAGTGTATGAAAAAGGCTTTATGGGTCAGAACTACTGGGACTCTGTAAGGGCCAAGGCTCATAAAGGAAAAGCCAATCATTTAGCTCTTTATGGGAGAAAGTGCCACCCTCCGAGTCTTTCCTCTCCAGTACTTCAGCAGGGAAAGTGGGACCCCATCTGTTACCCTGCTCAGACACAATCTCATACAAAGGAATCAAAGAAAGAACTTTTAAAGTATAGAAAAACCACTTAAATCATCTAGCAGGATGTTCAAATCAAGGGGAGAAAAACAAACAAAATCTAGTTCATAAAGTTAACAATTCTGAAATAACCAGCTTGAGTATTGCTACTGGTAGCAGTTTCTTCCACTCTAATCTAAGGGTTTACATGGAATCCTGCCAGTTGCTTTCTGTACAAGGTTTTGAGTTTTATATTAAATATTCAAAGTCAACAATGTGCTTGCATAGCTCTAACTCAATATCTTTCATGAGATATTTCACTCACTAGAAACTGATTTCAGACACACTTAAAATGACAACCGTCCCAGTCTAACTGAGGCAACCACCTGCAGTTTTCACTTATTCCAGTTGCCAGTGGTTAAGTTCTTAAGTTAGCTTTGACTCATCTTCCCCATCCCTGCTAAGTCTCCTGGATCTTTCCTGTGTAGTTCCTGCGAATACATCACTTCAATGTAAGCTCATTTCTGTGTTGACATCAAATCAATTTTGATTTCAATTCATTCAATACACACCTAATGCCCATCTCTACCCATCATCTCTTGGCTATCCAGGAGCCGGAGGCAGCCTAACAAATGGGGCCTGTAAATTCTAGGCATTTTTTCCTCACCCCTTTTGCTCCCAAGTAACAACAGGGTGTTTGTACACCCATTGTAGCCTGTTTTAGCTTCTGAATAAATGACACAGAGACCTATTTATTAACAAGCTGTAGGCACTATGCTGGGCAGATACTCATCTATTCTAATTTCTATGGCAGCTGTCTTCCTAGTCACATGGTCTTTTACCTAAAATCTGAGGTAAATACCTTGCTCTGGCTTGCTCTATTCCATGTGTCCTCCTGGCAAATCCTCCTGGTCCTTCTCTCCTCTCTTTTCAGACCCCTGACTGGGATCATAAGTCCCATTCTATTCTCAGCTGTCTAGCTCTAGGCTGAACCAGCTCTTTATTAACCCATCAGAGGTAAAGGAAAAAAAAGTTTTACATATCACCAAGACAAGAGATGATCCAATATTCAAGAAGACAATGCCAAAGTCTGAACTGTGCAACCAGATCTCTGGGCAGAAACCAGCATCTGAACACACAGTGAACAAAATCATCACCCAACAGGATCCTTTATCACTATTTCCTCCTTATTTCTTGGTTTAACCTAAGTAACTTTTATGGCTTATTCACAAACATACTTGTCTCCATACTTTTGCTCATGTGCTTTCTCTCTTTCTTCTATGATCCAAGTGTACTCAACCTTCACAGGAAAGCCCACATCATTTTGGAGATACTTCCTCAAGTCTTCCAAGTAAGTGCTTTCTCCCTAAAACCCTCCATGTCTGTCCCTCACCTTCATCTGGCACTTATCTTTGTACAATGTCTTATGTCTGAGCCACTTTCAGGATTACCTTCTCCATAAAACCTACCCTAAACTTTAGATCTTCCCTAACAAACAGGCCCCTTCCCTAGCTTTCCACCTCAGTAAATGACACAGCTGACAGTCACTCAAGCCAGAAAGCTGGACACCATCATTCACACTCCCAACTATGTTCATATGACATTAGTTTTCTTTTGGAAAACTGGTGTTTTCTGCCCAGTTTACCTTCACTAGTACCACTCAATACTAACTGTAGACCTTGCCTCCAAACTAGAGCAAGAACTTTCTAGGATGTCCTTTCTGCTCTTATCTAGTCTTTGTCTAGAAAGGTGGCTCTTGAGGGAACATTTTTGTAGTAAAAGCTTTAAAAATACTTTCCCACAGTATTTAAATTCAATTAAAACAAAACAAAAACAAACAAACAAAAAAAAAAAACTCGACCACAGCCAAGAAGGGCCCAAATGAGTTTTGACCTCCTTATATTCTCTAGGCCTGCTGCTCTTTTTCCCTACTTCACCACTCTTGTCATATGAGCCTTTCACCTACAACCAGAATCTTTCCCGATCCTTTTGTGTAGCAGGAGTGGACCCATATTCCTTTTTAAGGTTTCAGTATAAAAATAGCCCCTATTCCCTGATTCTCTTTAGATTTTTTTCAGATATTTGAGACAGGGTCCCAGCCTAGGTTCATGATCCTCATGAATGCTGGGATTACAGATGTATGCCAACATACCTGACTGATTTTATTAGTTTAAAAGTTTTGCCAAGTATGGCA